>NC_142089.1:1051428-1391071 GCF_054644295.1 Miniopterus natalensis
AATATATCTTTATTGATTTCAGAGAGAGGAAAGGAAGAGAGAGAGACAGAAACATCAATGATGAGTCATTGATGCGCTGCCTCCTGCACGCCCCCTACTGGGGATCGAGCCTGCAACCCCAGTATGTGCCCCGACCAGGAATCGAAGCGGGATCTCCTGGATCCGAGGTTGACACTCAAGAGCTGAGCCACCATTGCTGGGCTAGGGTTTGTTTCTGAGCACAGTCTGCACCTGGGGGACCCTGGGCAAGACCATGTCTCTGAGTCCCCATTTCCCTATCTGCGAAATGGGGGCAAGAATTCCCCAGCCCCTCCCCCTCCCGGGACAGTGAGAGCGTGAATGAGCATGGTGGGGAGCTCCTTTGGGACCAGGGACAGAGTGTCCGGTGTCCCTCAGACCCATGAGGACCCACCTTGTTGGAGCTGAGCTCTGGAACCTGGGGGTGGAAAGCGCTCAGCGCCCCAGGTAGAGGTGGACACAGGTAACCAGAAGCTGAGAGGGCGCCAATGTGCAGAAGCTGCAGGTCAGCTCTCTGGGGTGCAGGGGGACAGGGGAGGTGCAGACACGCTTTGCGGGGTGCACACTTCTACTGGAAACTCAGGGGGGCTGCTAACGGACAGGAGAGGGGCCAAGAGAATTGCTAGGCCAGACTCTGGGCTCACTTACTGGGTAGGAGGAGCTTGTGCCCTGCAGCTGTGCCTGGTCCCGCCGCCTCCCCCTCTCCACGCCCGGCCCTTGACAGACCCACCTGCCCCATCTCTGAGGCCCTCGCAGAAGAGCATTTCCTCCAACAGGCCTCGCCCGGCCCCCCCCCCGCCCCCTCCATCCCCCCTGGCTTCCAGGCCCCATACACTGTTGTCCAAACCCTGGAGGTTGCAGAGGGAACAGGATGAGCCAAAGTTCATTTCTCTTCTTTTCTCATTTGGGAGCAGCAAGCAGTAGCCGCAGCAGTAGAGACCGGATCCTGGGTCCTACCCTGAGTCCTGCTGGCAGGGGTCCCAAGACAGCAGTTCAGAATGAGGGGTCCCGAGGAGGGACATGGAGCCTCTGCCAGGCTGGGAAGCAGCACTCTGACATCATAGGTCTGGTGAGTCACCTGAGATCCTCTCCTCAGTGCTTGCCCTGTCCCTGTCCCTGTCCCTGTCCCCTCTCCCAGGGGTCCTTGTTCCCCAGGGGTCCCGCTCTCTTGGACTGTCCCAGCCCCTGACACTCAGTTCCCTGAGCACTGGGATTGGGGGGCACAGGAAGGAAAGCCGTGCCTCCCACCGCCGGACTGTCCTCTGTGGACGGCCCTTCCCCCGCCCATTCAGGGGTGAAAGGTGGGCCCCTGTCTTGAGGTGAGAGTGCTGGGACTGGTGTCTGGGCGGCAGCCCTGCCTGGGGTGATCTGCACCCACAGCCCACAGCCCACCACCTGGTGGGGAACTGCAGCGTTTGTGCACTGGGATGGCTGGGGAGTGAGGGGAAGGAAGGAGGTTCTGCTGTCTCCCCGCTTTCATGTCTGGGTACCTGGGGTCAAGGTGGGCGGGCGAGAGCACAGAAGGCCAGGAAGGCCGGGCGAGACCTGCTGCTGTGCGCAGATCACCAGATGCAAAGACGTCAGGCTGGAGTCAGTAACCTGCACTTAACAACCTTTAAAAAGAAAAAGGCCCCCGTGCATCGTGCGGTTTTCCTGTCAGCTCACGTGTCTACATCTCAGGCTGAGCTCTGAATACCAGGCTCCCCGGTTCCCCCCAGGAGAGCCTAGGTCCCCTCCCAGGCCAGAAGGCTCCTGAAAGCTGTGGCTCCCAGGGCTCGGCGAGTCCAGCACAGGGAAGCAGCAAGGCCAAGTGTGTTCAGGCCAGAGCAGCTCTGGCCTTCCTGGGGGTGGGGCCCCCACTTTGGAGAGCAGAGGGGCAGAGGCTGGAGACCAGACAGTTCCCTCCCGCCAGGCTCTTAGGTGGTCAGTGGACAGTCCTGTCCTGGGGCGCACCTGTATCCTCCCTGCAGGGCTCTGTCACTACAAGGTCTGCTGGTGCCCATTTCACAGAAGCTGAGACTGAGGCCCAGGCAGCTCCCTCCCCCCAATGCGCATCCCTCTCTCTTAGGCCCTGTTCTTCCTCCTTCTGGGAGCCGCCCACTGCACCCTGGCCATGCTCTCCTGCAAAGAGGAGGAGTACCCGGTGGGGGCCCAGTGCTGCCCCAAGTGCCTCCCAGGTGGGTGCAGCCCTGCAGGGACCCTCTGTGGGGGATGCCAGGGCCAGGGTTGTGGGCAGGGGCAGAAATTACAGCCACTTCCCTGGGCCCCAGCCCCTCTATTCCTGGGACCCCATCATGGGAGGCCTGGAGCCCCTGGGTCACAGAAGGGCAGCCCCCTGCAGCTTTCACTTCCCACTCTGCTCACTGTCCAGGGGTCGTGGGCTGGGGGTAGAAACCCATTATGGCCAGAGACTGGGTCCCAGGAGGCCCCACATTCTTCTAGAAAGTTCTCCTTTCCCCCAAAGATGGCTCACTGTGGCCCGGAGAAGAGTCAGTCCCTGTGGGGGTTCTCACGGCTGCCTGGGCTCCCGCGGGTGCCCCCTGTTCTGAGTGTGTGCACCCTCTGGGCTGCAGGTTACCGGGTGAAAGAGGACTGTGGGGAGTTTAAGGACACACTGTGTGCACCCTGCACTCAGGGCACCTACACTGCCCATCTCAATCACCTGGACGAGTGTCTGCCGTGCCATGTCTGTGACCCAGGTGAGAACACTGAGCCCAACCCCGACCCTGCTGAGCCCCAAATCCCACCTTCCCAGCATGCGCATGACTGCAGGACCTCAGGCTGCCAGGGCCAGGACTCCCCCTCCTCCCAGGGGTGTTCCCTGCCAGAGATCCCTCAAGGGAGCCTCGGGCCTGTGGCCACACCTGCCTCTCCCCAGAGGGGCCTGTGCCCCTGCCCCCATCACCCCATCACCCGGGCCCTCCAGACCTTGGAGACCTATCCCCTAATAGGGCACCCCAGCCTGGGACAAACCGCCAGCCCGTGGAACACCTCCACCTGCATTGCAGGCTCTAGGGCCCCCAACCCCCAACACCCACCCGAGGGCCCCTCCTCAGGCTGAGCACTGGACCCTGGGTCACCTTCTTACCCAACGCAGGTGGTCTGGCCTGGCGCACACCAGGAGGAGGAAGGCCGGGACCAAGCTGGAGGCCAGATGCTTGGGGGTTCAGTGAGGTTGGGGTGAGCCTTGTGCTGTAACCAAGATCCCCCAGGGAAGCCCTTGTCTGCATGGGCTGGGCTGGGGGGACAGTCGGCACCCAGGCTGTCCCTCGGGAGAACTACCCCCACCCCCACCCCCAGCTGAGGGGGCTCACCCTGTTTTGTGGCTGCCACTTGACTACCCCGGATGCAGGATGGGAACCTGTCTGAGGGGTGGGCGACATGGGGCTGGGGCTGTCCTCTCGGACTCACCCATAGCTGAATGGTCCACACTTGCTGTCGGGGCCCAGTCTCCTTGCGGGGAGGTCTCAGTCTCCCCAAGAGGCCTGGCCTTCTGTGGAGAAGACCTTCCACCATCCCCCGCTGAGCACTGGCCTTTCCCTGCCTGCTGGTGGTCACGTCCCTTGGACCTTCTTTGGGACTCACCCTCTGTGGCCAGCACCTGCCAGCAGTGCCTTTTGGCTGAGCCTGGGGTGCACCTGGCAGGGTCCCAGCTGGGAGCAGAGGTGGGCTGGGGTCAGCCACCCAGTGCTCTCCCCAGACCCCAAGTAGGAGCCCGGAGCCTGGGGGCGCTGTCCAACCCTCAGTTTGGTTTCCTCCTGTGACGGGGCCCTCACCACCACCCATGGCAGTCCTTGCTGTTCCTCTGAGCTCCTTCTCTGGGATCCCAGGCATGGGCCAGGTGACCAGGCAGAAGTGCTATAGTTGGCGGAACACCGTGTGTGGCTGCGACCAAGGCCACTTCTGTGTGCAAGAGGATGGGGACAGTTGTGCTGAGTGCAGGCCCCACAGTGCCTGCAGCTCGGGCCAGAGGGTGAAGGAGACAGGTGAGCCACAGCACCCTGTGCGGATACAGAGCCCAGAGCCCAGCCCCCAGCCTGAGGGGTGGGGAGGCCCCGGTGGAGCCCTCTCCGAGACACTCTTGCTCCTCAGGCACCGAGTGGCAGGACACGGTGTGTGAAGACTGCCCTCCCGGCACCTTCTCTACAGGTGGGACCCAGGCGGTGTGCCAGCCCTGGACCAAGTAGGTGATCCAATGGATGGTCCCAGGAGGGGAACCTCAGGGCTCCCCTGGGAGCTAAGGGCCCTCCCCCAGCAGAGAGACTGTGGGCCCCACCCTGCTGCACCTGCTTAAATCCTGTGGCTCTCACACCACTGGTCACCTTAGCTAAGGACCCATGTCAGCACCTTCCTGATCCTGGAGCCCAGGGTGCTGTGCCAGGGACCCCACACCTGTGTTCCAGGGCGTCCCCAGGTGTCAGGGCTGAGGGGCTTCCCTGCCATTCTGGAGTCGGGGCGGGGCATAAAGGAGGCTGTCAAAGTGAGGCCCCCACTCCCCCTGCAGCAGGAACCCCCGAGTGCCGATCCCCAGGTTCCAGCTATGACCTGGCTGCTCAGAGTCTGTGGGGGAGGTTGGGGACCAGGTGTGACTGCCCCAGGGGGTGGGTGCAGGGGTCCTCTGTCCCAGCTCTCTCCGCCCTGTCCCCCCCTCCCCAGCCCTCCCTGTCCCCCACACAGGTCTTTCCTGCTGTCTGCACCCTCCCAACCCCCAGTTCTGTCCTTTGTCTGTGGCTTTACTGGTCCATTGTCGACACCAGCTCTGTCTGCTCCCTCTGCCACCCCCTTTGCTGTCCCTCTCGTGTCCAGTGTCCCTGTTTCCCCTGGTTGTCCTGCCTCTTCCTCCCCCTGTCTTCCCGTAGCCGTGGGGCCTGGAGAGTCAGGCAGACCTGAGTTCACCCCCAGAGCCGCCCACTCACTGGGCCCCACCCCAGGCAGCAGCCTCACCTCTGAGAGCCCAGCCGTGCAGGGGGACCCTGGGGCCCTAGTGAGCGTCAGCCCTTGGAGGTGCCCCTGCCTCCTGCCCCGCGTCCCCACCGCTCCTCTCCCCTAGGTGCTGCGCCCCACTTCAGAGGGAAGCAAAGCCTGGGACCAACAGCACCGATGTCACATGCTCCTACCTAGTACCTGTTGTGGTCATCCTGAGCGTCTTTCTCATTCTGGGTTTATGTATATTTTACATCGTATTCGGAAGGACATGTGGTAAGCCACAGCCCCTGGTCCCATCAGGACTCAGGTCCCAGCTCTCATTCCAGACGCCCTCCCTGGCTCAGCCCCTCTCATTGCGGGGGGGAGGGTGGCATAGGGTGCCGAGGAGGGTGGGACTTCCTGTCTAAGGAGCCCTGTGCCACCAGGTGCCCACCCACCACCATACACCCCGAGCTCCCGTCTGCCCTCAGCCGACAGAGAAGCACAGGGAGCCCTGAGACCGTCTCAGCAGGGGCGGGCCCAGTGTCCTTCCTTCCTTCCTGCCCTCACCACTGTCACCTGCACAGGGCGCTCTGTCTTCCTGGAGCCCCAGGGGTGGGGAGCAGGCACTGAGCCCAGAAAGGCACAGGGAGAGGGGGGCAGGCTCTAGGGCTGCTGGGGGAGTCAGACCTGTGTCCTCTCCCCATGAGATGCCAGGGCCTCCGACTCTGAGCAGCCCCAGGTCCTGGGGCAGCTGCTCCCCTGGGAGGTGCTCACCCCTCTCCCTGGTCCAGGGTCAAACTGGGCTGAGTGGGGACAGGGTTTGGCAGCTGGCGAGGTGGCGGGGGTGCCCCATGTCTTTTCCCCTCTCCTGGCCCCCGGGACAGGCCTGGCAAGGAGCCCCATCCGCATGGGTCGTGTGCCTCTGAGAGGGTCAGTCCCTCTGGGAAGGTGCAGGGTGAGACGCAGGCCGCATGGGGCCCCCCAGCTGTGGGGCTGCTCCCTGACACGCGTGTCTCTGTTTTGCAGAATTTCCGGAAAGGAGATTATGTTTTGAGGTATTGTTGCCTTTCCCCACCCTGGTGGTGATGCTGCTGGGCAGGGTGGGGGGCCCCAGTTCCCTGTGGGTGCTGAGTCCCGTGTGTACAGGGTGCTAGCTTGGGAAGGGAGGCCACAGCTCCTGCCCTTGGGGGCCAGGCTGACCCTGAGCGTCTTAGGCCCGGGGGGAGCTGGGCACAGGGTCTTCATGCTGGGTCTCCCCCCCTGCAGTTCCCAAAACAGCAGGCAGAAAGGGCCCCTGAAGCCGTCCAGGCCCTGCAGGTCTCTCGGGATCCGCCACTCGTCACCGCGAGGGCCGTGGAGGAGACAGCATCTCTGTTCCCTGAGAGGGACCCTCCAGCTGATCAAAGGCTTCAGGGTGCCCGCATCTGAGCCATGTCTGCTGTCCCTGCTGAAAGCTGCCAGGCCCCCGAGGACCGAATGTGGGGTCAGGGAAGCTGCTGGGACCCATGCTGGACGGCTGAGCCTGCACCAGGCAGAGGAAGAGACCAGCTGCTGCTCGGGGGGCTTTGGGGACCACACACGCCTCCCATCAAGCTCCTGAGGTGCCCTGAGCCCTCCCCTCAGCCCTTGCTGACCCAGCACCATGAGTTCCCACCCACAGGACACCCTTGGCTCCCCACCCTCAGCCGCTCAGCTGCACGGTGGGCCCACAGGCCCTGCCTGGGGCTGGGGCCGGCCCCGAGGCTGAGAATGGGACAGCGTGTGAACATCCCTCTTGGAAGGGATTTACAAATTGGAGTTGTGTTCTGTTTCACTTTTCCAGTTTTCATTAAAAGCTGTTTTTCCCATGTGCTTTGTGGGTATGTCGGCCTCCAGTTCCTCCCGAGGAGTCCAGAGCAGTGGCCGGCCGGGTGTGGTGAGCGCTTGGGGAGACTCTGAGCCGGCGAACAGGTTCCAGTTCTCATCTGCGCTTATCCACCGAGCTTCCTCTTGGGCAAGGGCATTGCATGGGAAGGAAGCACCGTCCCCATCACTCGCTCGCTCCTTCATCCAGCCCTTCATCATCCCTGCGCCGCCGATATCGCCATGGCCTCGTGGTTTCCTCCTCTACTCCCCTGGATCTCGCCCACTAATCTTTATTCTGCTGCTGAAACTGCCCCAGGTTTTTGCAGCGGGAGTCGCCGCGGGCTGGCTCCTGGGTTCTCCGGCCGCATCCCTCGGGGGCCCGGGGCCCGGCGCGGACGGCGCGTTGCGGTTACAGCCGGCGGGCGGGAGTCGCGGCCACGCCGCACCCGCGGGCATGTTCCGGCTGAAACGAGCCCACGGGGACGCTAAGTCCTGGGTGGGGCTCGTGCCGGTGGACGGCGGCGCGCCCGCCCCAGAGCCACGTCGGCCGCGCACGTGGCGCTCCCCGTTCCCCGCCCCCCGCTGCTCCCGGTTCCCCGCCCCTCCCCGTCACCCCGCCCCTCCCCGTCACCCCGCCCCCCGCCGCCCGAAGCCCCGCCCCCCCGGCCGTCCAGTCTCCCCCGCCTTTGGGTTCGGAGTCGCTCAGGAGCTCTGCCCTCCCCTGCGGCGCCCCGGCTCAAGGTGGGGCGCGCATGCAAACAGGTGTCAGAGTCTGGGAGCCGGTTTCTGGAGGCGGGAGCAGGCCTGGGCGGGTCCGAGCCTGCCGGATGCGGGGCGGGTGGCGGGGCCGCGCGGGACCTCAGCATCCGCAGGGGTCCGGGGCCAGCCTGGCGGCGCCCGGTGGGCGTGCGGGCCGAGGCCCCGCGGGCAGCAGGTTCTGGACCTTGGGGGCTTCGTGCCCCCTGGAGCCGGCTTTGCGGCGGGGCTGGGGCGCGGGGCGCTGGGAAGGGCGGGGTCAGCCGGGCGAGGGGCCCAGGGAAAGGACGTCTGCGTGACTCCCTCTAACAAAAATAAGCTCCAGGCCGATGGTAGACCCAACCCCTTCCCAGAACAGAGGTTTCTCACGCAGAACGGAATGCGCGAGGAAAGGTGGGTCGTGGTGGACACGCCGATCCGCTGCACCAAGTTAAACTGGTTTAACTCGTTCTGTGCCCGTCTGTGCCCTCCACCGTCCACCCGGGCAGAGAGCTGGCAGGGCTAGACGCCCCTCCTAAGGCCTGGCCAGTGCTGAGGGTGGGGCTGGAGGCTCTGGCATGGGGGCAACTCCCAGGCAGGGGCAGGCAGGACTGTGGGGAGTTGTGTTGGGGGTCAGAGCAGGACGGGGTGGGGGTCTCCCCAACTCAGCAACCCCTCCCAGCCTGTTTCCTGCTCAGGAAACTGGGGTGGTCACAGCAGCCAGCTCATGGATAGAGGGGCCCCCTGTTCCCAAACAGCCCAGTGGACACCGGTTGTCCCAGTGGGAAAATGTCCCTGTTTTGGTGACCAGTTCCTGGGCCCCCTGCTCAGGGTTGGGAGGAGTTCTGAGGCTTCAATGAGAGAGGCAGGAAACAGGGAGGGCTGGGGTCAGGGTCTGTCCCCTGGGCAGTCTCCTCCCACCCAGGCCAGCACCACATGGTCCCCCAACCTCCAGCCTGGCTTTGCCTTCAGACTGAGCTTGTCCTGGAGCTCCTGCACGTCCATCCTGTGGTCCAGGGCAGGGACATTGTGCCTCTCTTGATGGGGGGGCTGAGGCTGGCATCAGGGTAGGGGTGGGCTGCTCAGTGATCATGGCCAGGGCCCAGGTGTGCCCTCCCCCATCTTCCACCTATAGGCCTGACACCTCAGCACCTGCACCATGTCCTTCCAGGTGGCTGTTCATGGGGAGGTTCATGTCCCCCCGCAGCATCGTGGCCACCGACACCATGAACTGCAGGTAGGCATCGAGCACCTGGGCCAAAGGATGCAGGGTGGGGTCGGGCCACCTGGCCACCTTGGCCCCCATGGAGCTCTCTGTGGGGTGGGGGTGGGTGTATGACACGGAGCAGGTCCCCAGGGTGCTTGTCTGCCCTCCTGGGCCAGCAGGTTACAGCAGGTCCCAAGGAGCACCACAGACGGTCAGGCCCTCAGCTGTAGCTCACACTCCACAATATGCCTGCCCAGGGGTGGACATGCCTGCTTCCCAGACCTGATCCTGGGCCACAGGACCTGGCCAGGCCCAGACAGCTCAGGGCTGGGAGCCCCATCTTGCCCCTTTCAGCTTGTGACACCATGTTCCTGAGCTTCCACGGGACACAGAAGGGGCTCCAGACTCACCCAGTCATTCCCCATCTGGGGCACCAGGGGTGGTGGGTGGGCTGTCTCTCTGGAGTCCCCCAGCCTGCCTTGTAGGTATAAGGGTGGTCTCCCACCCCAGGCCTGCCCACATGTGCCCCAGGTCTGGGAGCAGCATGGTGCTGGGAAAGCCTCTTTCCTGATGAAAAAAGATTAGGTTTTAGTTCTGAGCACAGTTTGTACCTGGGAGACCCTGGGCAAGGCCATGTCTCTTTCTGAGTCCCCATTTCCCTATCTGTGAAATGGGGGCATGAATTCCCCAGCCCCTCCCCCTCCAGGGACAGTGAGAGTGTGAATGAGCATGGTGGGGGGCTCTTTTGGGTCCAGACAGAGTGTCTGGTGTCTTTCAGACCCATGGGGACCCACCTTGCTGGAGCTGAGCTCTGGAACCTGGGGGTGGAAAGCGCTCAGCGCCCGAGATAGAGGTGGACACAGGTAACCAGAAGCTGAGAGGGCGCCAATGTGCAGAAGCTGCAGGTCAGCTCTCTGGGGTGCAGAGGGACAGGGGAGGTGCAGACACGCTTTGAGGGGTGCACACTTCTACTGGAAACTCAGGGGGGCTGCTAAGGGACAGGGGAGGGGCCCAGAGAACTGCTGGGCCAGACTCTGGGCTCACTTACTGGGTAGGAGGAGCTTGTGCGTGGTCCCGCCGCCTACCCCCCCCCCCACATCCCGGCTCTGAGAGCCACACCCGCCCCATCCCTCCCTCCCTCCTCCCTCCTCACCCCTCTCTGCTTCCCTCCTCCCTATCTCCCCCTCCCTCCCTCCTCCCTATCCCCCCATTCCCCCCTGCGACTGCAGGCATTTGCCCCGACAAGCATAGCCCCACCTTCTGTCCCAGCGGAGCTCTGCAGCCAGCCCCTCCCACCCGGCAGGCATCCGCCCCCTCCCTGTTGTGCAAACCCTGTGGGTTGAACAGTGAACAATAGTCTGAGATGGATTTCCTTTCTCTTCCTTTCTCTTCCTTTTTCTTCCTTTCTCCTTCTGGAACAGCAGCCGAAACCGGGACCTGGGTCCTACCGGGAGGGGTCCCGAGACAGCAGCTGGGTAATGAGGGGTCCCGAGGAGGGACCTGGAGCCTCTGCCAGGTGGGGAAGCAGCACCCTGGAGCTTGGCACCCAAGGCTGATGTCACGGGTCTGGTGAGTCACCCGCATTCCCCTTCTCTGTGCCTGCCCTGACCCTGTCCCCTCTCCCAGGGAACCTTGTTCCCCAGGGGTCCCGCTCTCTTGCAGTCCCAGCCCCTGACTCTCAGTTCCCTGAGCACTGGGATTGGGGGCGCCAGCCCCTGACACTCACTTCCCTGAGCACTGGGATTGGGGGGCGCAGGAAGGAAAGCCGTGCCTCCCACCACCGGACTGTCCTCTGTGGACGGCCCTTCCCCCGCCCATTCAGGGGTGAAAGGTGGGCCCCTGTCTTGAGGTGAGAGCGCTGGGATTGGTGTCTGGGCGGCAGCCCTGCCTGGGGTGATCTGCACCCACAACCCACAGCCCCCCCCCCCCCCGTGGGGAACTGCAGCGTTTGTGCACTGGGATGGCTGGGGAGTGAGGGGAAGGAAGGAGGTTGTGCTGTCTCCCCGCTTTGGAGTCTGGGTACCTGGGGTCAAGGTGGGCGGGCGAGAGCACAGAAGGCCAGGAAGGCCGGGCGAGACCTGCTGCTGTGCGCAGATCACCAGATGCAAAGACGTCAGGCTGGAGTCAGTAACCTGCACTCAACAACCTTTAAAAAGAAAAAGGCCCCCGTGCATCGTGCGGTTTTCCTATCACCCCACGCGTTTAGGTCTCTGGCTGAGCTCCGAATACCAGGCTCCGGATCCCCCCAAAATAGCCTAGGTCCCCTCCCAGGCCAGCAGGCCCCTGAAAGCTGTCCGTGCCCTGACCCCGTGGCTCCCAGGGCTCAGCGGGTCCAGCACAGGGGAGCAGCAAGGCCAAGTGTGTTCAGGCCAGAGCAGCTCTGGCCGTCCCAGAGGTGGGGCCCCCACTTTGGAGAGCAGAGGGGCAGAGGCTGGAGACCAGACAGTTCCCTCCCCCCACGCTCTTAGGTGGTCAGTGGACAGTCCTGTCCTGGGGCCCACCTGTACCCTCCCTGCAGGGCTCTGTCCCTACACGGGCTGCTGGTGCCCATTTCACAGAAGCTGAGACTGAATCCCAGGCAGCCCTTCCCCCCAATGCCCATCCCATTTCCCTTAGGCCCTGTTCTTTCTCCTTCTGGCCCGCCCCCCCCTCCCCCGCCCTAGCCATGCTCTCGTGCAAAGAAGAGGAGTACCTGGTGGATGCCAAGCCACAGGTCAGCTCTCTGGGGTGCAGAGGGAGAGGGAAAGTGCGGATACGCTTTGCGGGGTGCACACTTCTACTGGAAACTCAGGGGGGCTGCTAATGGACAGGAGAGGGGCCAAGAGAACTGCTCAGCGAGACTCTGGGCTCACTTACTGGGTAGGAGGAGCTTGTGCCTGGTCTGGCTGCCTCTCCCCTCTCCCTGTTGGGGCTTCCCCCCTCCTCCCCCTACCCCCTCCTCCCTCGCCCCAAGGCAGTCTGAAGCTAGGCAGCCCATCCCACTCCATTCCATCAATGGTATCCTGCCCAACCCTTGAGTTCCCCGCCTCATACAATGTTATTCAAACCCTGGAGGTTTAAGAGGGAATAAGAGGTTGAGCCAGACTTCTTTTCTCTTCCTTTCTCCTTCAGGAGCAGCAGCCGCAGCAGCAGAGACGGGATCCTGGGCCCTGCCGGCAGGGGTCCCAAGACAGCAGTTAGGGAATGACCGGTCCCGAGGAGGGACATTGAGCCTCTGCAAGGAGAGGAAGCAGCACCCTAGAACCTGGCACCCAAGGCTGGTACCCTCAGTCTGGTGAGTCACCTGCAATCCCCTCCTCAGTGCCTGCCCTGACCCTGTCCCTGTCCCCTCTCTCGGGGACCTTGTTCCCCAGGGGTCCAGCTCTCTTGGACTGTCCCAGCCCCTGACTCTCAGTTCCCTGAGCACTGGGATTGGGGGGCGCCAGCCCCTGACACTCACTTCCCTGAGCACTGGGATTGGGGGGCGCAGGAAGGAAAGCCGTGCCTCCCACCACCGGACTGTCCTCAGTTCCCTGAGCACTGGGATTGGAGGTGCACAGGAAGGAAAGCCGTGCCTCCCACCACCGGACTGTCCTCTGTGGACGGCCCTTCCCCCGCCCATTCAGGGGTGAAAGGTGGGCCCCTGTCTTGAGGTGAGAGCGCTGGGATTGGTGTCTGGGCGGCAGCCCTGCCTGGGGTGATCTGCACCCACAGCCCACAGCCCCCCCCCCCCCCCCCCCCCCCCCCGTGGGGAACTGCAGCGTTTGTGCACTGGGATGGCTGGGGAGTGAGGGGAAGGAAAGAGGTTGTGCTGTCTCCTCGCTTTGGAGTCTGGGTACCTGGGGTCAAGGTGGGCGGGCGAGAGCACAGAAGGCCAGGAAGGCCGGGCGAGACCTGCTGCTGTGCGCAGATCACCAGATGCAAAGACGTCAGGCTGGAGTCAGTAACCTGCACTCAACAACCTTTAAAAAGAAAAAGGCCCCCGTGCATCGTGCGGTTTTCCTGTCAGCTCACGTGTCTACATCTCAGGCTGAGCTCTGAATACCAGGCTCCCCGGTTTCCCCCAGGAGAGCCTAGGTCCCCTCCCAGGCCAGAAGTCTCCTGAAAGCTGTGGCTCCCAGGGCTCGGCGAGTCCAGCACAGGGAAGCAGCAAGGCCAAGTGTGTTCAGGCCAGAGCAGCTCTGGCCTTCCTGGGGGTGGGGCCCCCACTTTGGAGAGCAGAGGGGCAGAGGCTGGAGACCAGACAGTTCCCTCCCGCCAGGCTCTTAGGTAGTCAGTAGACAGTCCTGTCCTGGGGCGCACCTGTATCCTCCCTGCAGGGCTCTGTCACTACAAGGTCTGCTGGTGCCCATTTCACAGAAGCTGAGACTGAGGCCCAGGCAGCTCCCTCCCCCCAATGCGCATCCCTGTCTCTTAGGCCCTGTTCTTCCTCCTTCTGGGAGCCGCCCACTGCACCCTGGCCATGCTCTCCTGCAAAGAGGAGGAGTACCCGGTGGGGGCCCAGTGCTGCCCCAAGTGCCTCCCAGGTGGGTGCAGCCCTGCAGGGACCCTCTGTGGGGGATGCCAGGGCCAGGGTTGTGGGCAGGGGCAGAAATTACAGCCACTTCCCTGGGCCCCAGCCCCTCTATTCCTGGGACCCCCATCATGGGAGGCCTGGAGCCCCTGGGTCACAGAAGGGCAGCCCCCTGCAGCTTTCACTTCCCACTCTGCTCACTGTCCAGGGGTCGTGGGCTGGGGGTAGAAACCCATTATGGCCAGAGACTGGGTCCCAGGAGGCCCCACATTCTTCTAGAAAGTTCTCATTTCCCCCAAAGATGGCTCACTGTGGCCCGGAGAAGAGTCAGTCCCTGTGGGGGTTCTCACGGCTGCCTGGGCTCCCGCGGGTGCCCCCTGTTCTGAGTGTGTGCACCCTCTGGGCTGCAGGTTACCGGGTGAAAGAGGACTGTGGGGAGTTTAAGGACACACTGTGTGCACCCTGCACTCAGGGCACCTACACTGCCCATCTCAATCACCTGGACGAGTGTCTGCCGTGCCATGTCTGTGACCCAGGTGAGAACACTGAGCCCAACCCCGACCCTGCTGAGCCCCAAATCCCACCTTCCCAGCATGCGCATGACTGCAGGACCTCAGGCTGCCAGGGCCAGGACTCCCTCTCCTCCCAGGGGTGTTCCCTGCCAGAGATCCCTCAAGGGAGCCTCGGGCCTGTGGCCATATCTGCCTCTCCCCAGAGGGGCCTGTGCCCCTGCCCCCATCACCCCATCACCCGGGCCCTCCAGACCTTGGAGACCTATCCCCTAATAGGGCACCCCAGCCTGGGACAAACCGCCAGCCCGTGGAACACCTCCACCTGCATTGCAGGCTCTAGGGCCCCCAACCCCCAACACCCACCCGAGGGCCCCTCCTCAGGCTGAGCACTGGACCCTGGGTCACCTTCTTACCCAACGCAGGTGGTCTGGCCTGGGGCACACCAGGAGGAGGAAGGCCGGGACCAAGCTGGAGGCCAGATGCTTGGGGGTTCAGTGAGGTTGGGGTGAGCCTTGTGCTGTAACCAAGATCCCCCAGGGAAGCCCTTGTCTGCATGGGCTGGGCTGGGGGGACAGTCGGCACCCAGGCTGTCCCTCGGGAGAACTACCCCCACCCCCACCCCCAGCTGAGGGGGCTCACCCTGTTTTGTGGCTGCCACTTGACTACCCCGGATGCAGGATGGGAACCTGTCTGAGGGGTGGGCGACATGGGGCTGGGGCTGTCCTCTCGGACTCACCCATAGCTGAATGGTCCACACTTGCTGTCGGGGCCCAGTCTCCTTGCGGGGAGGTCTCAGTCTCCCCAAGAGGCCTGGCCTTCTGTGGAGAAGACCTTCCACCATCCCCCGCTGAGCACTGGCCTTTCCCTGCCTGCTGGTGGTCACGTCCCTTGGACCTTCTTTGGGACTCACCCTCTGTGGCCAGCACCTGCCAGCAGTGCCTTTTGGCTGAGCCTGGGGTGCACCTGGCAGGGTCCCAGCTGGGAGCAGAGGTGGGCTGGGGTCAGCCACCCAGTGCTCTCCCCAGACCCCAAGTAGGAGCCCGGAGCCTGGGGGCGCTGTCCAACCCTCAGTTTGGTTTCCTCCTGTGACGGGGCCCTCACCACCACCCATGGCAGTCCTTGCTGTTCCTCTGAGCTCCTTCTCTGGGATCCCAGGCATGGGCCAGGTGACCAGGCAGAAGTGCTATAGTTGGCGGAACACCGTGTGTGGCTGCGACCAAGGCCACTTCTGTGTGCAAGAGGATGGGGACAGTTGTGCTGAGTGCAGGCCCCACAGTGCCTGCAGCTCGGGCCAGAGGGTGAAGGAGACAGGTGAGCCACAGCACCCTGTGCGGATACAGAGCCCAGAGCCCAGCCCCCAGCCTGAGGGGTGGGGACGCCCCGGTGGAGCCCTCTCCGAGACACTCTTGCTCCTCAGGCACCGAGTGGCAGGACACGGTGTGTGAAGACTGCCCTCCCGGCACCTTCTCTACAGGTGGGACCCAGGCGGTGTGCCAGCCCTGGACCAAGTAGGTGATCCAATGGATGGTCCCAGGAGGGGAACCTCAGGGCTCCCCTGGGAGCTAAGGGCCCTCCCCCAGCAGAGAGACTGTGGGCCCCTCCCTGCTGCACCTGCTTAAATCCTGTGGCTCTCACACCACTGGTCACCTTAGCTAAGGACCCATGTCAGCACCTTCCTGATCCTGGAGCCCAGGGTGCTGTGCCAGGGACCCCACACCTGTGTTCCAGGGCGTCCCCAGGTGTCAGGGCTGAGGGGCTTCCCTGCCATTCTGGAGTCGGGGGGGGGCATAAAGGAGGCTGTCAAAGTGAGGCCCCCACTCCCCCTGCAGCAGGAACCCCCGAGTGCCGATCCCCGGGTTCCAGCTATGACCTGGCTGCTCAGAGTCTGTGGGGGAGGTTGGGGACCAGGTGTGACTGCCCCAGGGGGTGGGTGCAGGGGTCCTCTGTCCCAGCTCTCTCCGCCCTGTCCCCCCCCTCCCCAGCCCTCCCTGTCCCCCACACAGGTCTTTCCTGCTGTCTGCACCCTCCCAACCCCCAGTTCTGTCCTTTGTCTGTGGCTTTACTGGTCCATTGTCGACACCAGCTCTGTCTGCTCCCTCTGCCATCCCCTTTGCTGTCCCTCTCGTGTCCAGTGTCCCTGTTTCCCCTGGTTGTCCTGCCTCTTCCTCCCCCTGTCTTCCCGTAGCCGTGGGGCCTGGAGAGTCAGGCAGACCTGAGTTCACCCCCAGAGCCGCCCACTCACTGGGCCCCACCCCAGGCAGCAGCCTCACCTCTGAGAGCCCAGCCGTGCAGGGGGACCCTGGGGCCCTAGTGAGCGTCAGCCCTTGGAGGTGCCCCTGCCTCCTGCCCCGCGTCCCCACCGCTCCTCTCCCCTAGGTGCTGCGCCCCACTTCAGAGGGAAGCAAAGCCTGGGACCAACAGCACCGATGTCACATGCTCCTACCTAGTACCTGTTGTGGTCATCCTGAGCGTCTTTCTCATTCTGGGTTTATGTATATTTTACATCGTATTCGGAAGGACATGTGGTAAGCCACAGCCCCTGGTCCCATCAGGACTCAGGTCCCAGCTCTCATTCCAGACGCCCTCCCTGGCTCAGCCCCTCTCATTGCGGGGGGGAGGGTGGCATAGGGTGCCGAGGAGGGTGGGACTTCCTGTCTAAGGAGCCCTGTGCCACCAGGTGCCCACCCACCACCATACACCCCGAGCTCCCGTCTGCCCTCAGCCGACAGAGAAGCACAGGGAGCCCTGAGACCGTCTCAGCAGGGGCGGGCCCAGTGTCCTTCCTTCCTTCCTGCCCTCACCACTGTCACCTGCACAGGGCGCTCTGTCTTCCTGGAGCCCCAGGGTGGGGAGCAGGCACTGAGCCCAAAAGGCACAGGGAGAGGGGGGCAGGCTCTAGGGCTGCTGGGGGAGTCAGACCTGTGTCCTCTCCCCATGAGATGCCAGGGCCTCCGACTCTGAGCAGCCCCAGGTCCTGGGGCAGCTGCTCCCCTGGGAGGTGCTCACCCCTCTCCCTGGTCCAGGGTCAAACTGGGCTGAGTGGGGACAGGGTTTGGCAGCTGGCGAGGTGGCGGGGGTGCCCCATGTCTTTTCCCCTCTCCTGGCCCCCGGGACAGGCCTGGCAAGGAGCCCCGTCCGCATGGGTCTTGTGCCTCTGAGAGGGTCAGTCCCTCTGGGAAGGTGCAGGGTGAGACGCAGGCCGCATGGGTCCCCCCAGCTGTGGGGCTGCTCCCTGACACGCGTGTCTCTGTTTTGCAGAATTTCCGGAAAGGAGATTATGTTTTGAGGTATTGTTGCCTTTCCCCACCCTGGTGGTGATGCTGCTGGGCTGGGTGGGGGGCCCCAGTTCCCTGTGGGTGCTGAGTCCCGTGTGTACAGGGTGCTAGCTTGGGAAGGGAGGCCACAGCTCCTGCCCTTGGGGGCCAGGCTGACCCTGATCGTCTTAGGCCCGGGGGGAGCTGGGCACAGGGTCTTCATGCTGGGTCTCCCCCCTGCAGTGCCCAAAACAGCAGGCAGAAAGGGCCCCTGAAGCTGCCCAAGAAGCCCTGCTGGTCTCTAAGGTACAGCCGGAGGTCACCAGGAAGGAAAAACAGCATCTGTGTTCCCTGAGAGCGACCCAGCAGCGGATGAATGTCTTCCAGATCCAGATATCTGAGCCACTGCACCAGGCAGAGGACGAGCCTGGCCAACGCTCAGGGGACTTTGGGGACCGCACATACTTGTCCATCAAATTCCTGAGGTGCCTGGGCCCTTCTTCCCTCACCCACTGCTGACCCAGCACTGTGAGGATGCACCCACAGCCCACTCTTGGCTCCCCACCCACCTGCACCCCAGCCCTCTAAGCCTTATGGGGAAAGGGTTAAGAAATACAAATTCCCAGCTATAAAATAACTAAGTCACCGGGAGGCGGTGTGCAGCACAGGGGATAGGGACAGTGATGCCATAATAACCGTGTGGTTACAGATGATCTCTAGATGTACTGAGGCCACCACTCTGTAAGGTATGCAAATGTCTAATCACTATGTGGCACACTTGAAACTAATATAATATTGTCTGCCCACTAACATTTTAAAATACATTAAAAAGAAAACACCCACAATTCTTCTAAGCAAATAAAATGTGTCATCACACTCCCTCCCAATTCTGCACTATTTTCACATTTTGAAGTCATAAGCGAGTAAACGTATTGAATTTGGCTTTCATTCTGAACATTTTATCATGAGCATTTTCTCACAATATTAAAATGCTCAGCGATCCAGGCGGGTGTGGCTCCGTGGTTGAGCATGGACACAAGTACCGAGAGTCGCGGGTTTGATTCCTCGTCAGGGCACAGGCCCGGTTTGCAGGCTCCATCCCCATAAGGGGGTGTGCAGGAGGCAGCTGATTGCTGTGGATGTTTCTCATGGATGTTTCTGTCTCACCCTCACCCTTCCTCTCGCTCTAAAAAAATTCAATAAAAACATGTATTTTTAAAAAATGCTCGGTGAACATTTCAGTTAATTGTGCAATAAAAGGATATGTGCCAGTTAAGTTACACAGTAATGTGTGTGGTTTGATTAAAGAATGTGACCTGAGGATAAGTAAAACATACATGTGCTTTACCTACAAGCAGTTTACGTTGGTGAGAGGCTTCGAGAGTATGCATACACCCTGCTTCTCACCAGGCTCACCCACTGATGACCTTCCTGATCAGTGAGTGTCCGGGGGTCACCCAGGGGTGATGCAGTCTCTCTCTCTCTGCCCGGGTAGGAAGACCTCACCCTCTCCCAGTTTGTTTACATCATGGTGGCCTCATGACCCCTCATTTTACTCAATGGATTCTAATCCATGACCATTATTTGGTGCTAAAACTGTCCACAGTTTGTCCCACAAGACAGCCATCAAGAGGTGTGTGATCCCCACTCCCTGCCCTGTGAACTGAGAAATCCAAGCAATGACGTCCCAGTGACAATGGTGCCACAGACCCACATGGTGGCTTCTAAAACCATCCTCCATGGAAACAACCAGAGCACTTGGAGAAGGGCTGGTCCGGGGACCGGGGCATTGGGACAGGTCCTAATGTCCAAGGACAGAGCTCACAACTCGACACCTGACTTCCCTCTCCATGTGCATAGGCCCCAAAGTGCCCCCACAGGGCCCACTTGTCCAGCTTCCAACCTGAGAGTCACGTCCAAGTCCACTTACATCACTTTCCCACTGGCCCAGAGCCCCCCAGCCAGCACAGTACCTCCCCGTCTTAGAAGGCTGCAGGGTCGGGCAGCCGAGAGTCGCCATCAAGTCCCAGCCCATCTGACCAGAGCATGACGCCCTTGGGGACAAGTCCCCGTCCCTTGGAGGGGATGGTATGTCTGGCGAGGGGGGTGCACCCCTCCACTGTGCCGATAGAGTGAAGTGGAGCTGCCCAGGCCCCTCCCCTGCCACAGCCGAATCTTTAACCCCTTTGGGAGCAGAAACTCCCATTTCCTCACAGTGTGGGAGACATTTTTCTTGGCCTTCCAGAGGGCGCGGGTGTCAGTCCCCCTGCACTGTTTCAAGATGCCAGTCTTCTCAGGGCTGGCAGACCCCGATCACTGTTGGGCTCACCTGTGTGGGTGACGACCCAGGGCAACAAGATGGAGATTCCTCTTTTCCAGCCAAGAAGCATCATTTCTGTAGTCAGGAGGGTGCACATTATGGTCACTGTGTGGCCTTCGAGAGCACCTCACCCGTCAGAGTGTAACAGCTCAGAACAGCTTTACAGCAGCCCATGGTCCACCAGGGGCCTGCCTTACACATATACAGACCCAGGGTATTAACTGGGGCACTAAGGAGATGCTCAGAGCTCAGACATAGGGGGAATGGGGGGGGGGGAAGGGGGAGGCAAGGAGAAATGATGAAGGTGGGTTCTCCGGCTCAGTGCCCCCCAGTGGCAGTGCCAGCCCCCATTTGGCATGTGGTGGCTTGTCAGGAAGGAGCCTCCTGGAGGGAGCTGGTGCTCACCTGTACCTCAGTACACCTGCGCTCACAAGCCTGTCTCGGCTACGTGGACATCTCTGATGCACGTGTGTGTAGAGAGTGTCCCAGAGGCAAGGACACCCCAGCGACAGTGAGCACACCCAGGCCACTAAGGTTGGTTTCTAAACACCATTCTCCGTAAAAGCAGCCAGGGCTGTTTGGAGGAGTGCCTGTTCCTGGGACTAGGGCAGGGTGCAATCCAATGTGCCGGGCTCATCCTGCTGGGCCAGAAATTACCGAGAGGCCCATGCAACCCTCGGGATGCGTCACGAGAACCCAGGAGCCAGCTTATGGTGACTCCTGCTGCAAAAACCTGGGGCACTTCCAACAGCAGAATAAAGATTAGTGGGCGAGATCCAGGGGAGTAGAGGAGGAAACCACGAGGCCATGGCGATATCAACGGCGCAGGGATGACGAAGGGCTGGATGAAGGAGTGAGCCAGTGCTTCCTTCGCATGCAATGCCCTTCCTCAAGAAGAAACTCAGTGGATAAGCGCAGATGAGAACTGGAACCTGTTCGCCGGCTCAGAGTCTCCCCAAGCGCTCACCACACCCAGCCAGCCACTGCTCTGGAATCCTCGGGAGGAACTGGAGGCCGACATACCCACAAAGCACATGGGAAAAACAGCTTTTAATGAAAACTGGAAAAGTGAAACAGAACACAACTCCAATTTGTAAATCCCTTCCAAGAGGGATGTTCACACACTGTCCCATTCTCGGCCACGGGGCCGGCCCCAGCCCCAGGCAGGGCCTGTGGGCCCACCGTGCAGCTGAGCGGCCGAGGGTGGGGAGCCAAGGGTGTCCTGTGGGTGGGAACTCATGGTGCTGGGTCAGCAAGGGCTGAGGGGAGGGCTCAGGGCACCTCAGGAGCTTGATGGGGAGGCGTGTGTGGTCCCCAAAGCCCCCCGAGCAGTAGCTGGTCTCTTCCTCTGCCTGGTGCAGGCTCAGCCGTCCAGCATGGGCCCCAGCAGCTTCCCTGACCCCACATTCGGTCCTCGGGGGCCTGGCAGCTTTCAGCAGGGAGAGCAGACATGGCTCAGATGTGCTCCTCCTGCTGCCTTTGATCAGCTGGAGGGTCCCTCTCAGGGAACAGAGATGCTGTCTCCTCCACGGCCCTGGCGGTGACGTGTGGCGGATCCCGAGAGACCTGCAGGGTCTGGACGGCTTCAGGGGCCCTTTCTGCCTGCTGTTTTGGGAACTGCAGGGGGGGAGACCCAGCATGAAGACCCTGTGCCCAGCTCCCCCCGGGCCTAAGACGCTCAGGGTCAGCCTGGCCCCCAAGGGCAGGAGCTGTGGCCTCCCTTCCCAAGCTAGCACCCTGTACACACGGGACTCAGCACCCACAGGGAACTGGGGCCCCCCACCCAGCCCAGCAGCATCACCACCAGGGTGCAGAAAGGCAACAATACCTCAAAACATAATCTCCTTTCCGGAAATTCTGCAAAACAGAGACACGCGTGTCAGGGAGCAGCCCCACAGCTGGGGGGCCCCATGCGGCCTGCGTCTCACCCTGCACCTTCCCAGAGGGACTGACCCTCTCAGAGGCACAAGACCCATGCGGACGGGGCTCCTTGCCAGGCCTGTCCCGGGGGCCAGGAGAGGGAAAAGACATGGGGCACCCCCGCCACCTCGCCAGCTGCCAAACCCTGTCCCCACTCAGCCCAGTTTGACCCTGGACCAGGGAGAGGGGTGAGCACCTCCCAGAGGAGCAGCTGCCCCAGGATCTGGGGCTGCTCAGAGTCGGAGGCCCTGGCATCTCATGGGGAGAGGACACAGGTCTGACTCCCCCAGCAGCCCTAGAGCCTGCCCCCCTCTCCCTGTGCCTTTCTGGGCTCAGTGCCTGCTCCCCACCCCTGGGGCTCCAGGAAGACAGAGCGCCCTGTGCAGGTGACAGTGGTGAGGGCAGGAAGGAAGGAAGGACACTGGGCCCGCCCCTGCTGAGACGGTCTCAGGGCTCCCTGTGCTTCTCTGTCGGCTGAGGGCAGATGGGAGCTCGGGGTGTATGGTGGTGGGTGGGCACCTGGTGGCACAGGGCTCCTTAGACAGGAAGTCCCACCCTCCTGGGCACCCTATGCCACCCTCCCCCCCGCAATGAGAGGGGCTGAGCCAGGGAGGGCGTCTGGAATGAGAGCTGGGACCTGAGTCCTGATGGGACCAGGGGCTGTGGCTTACCACATGTCCTTCTGAATCTGATGTAAGATATACATAAACCCAGAAGAGAGACGCCCAGGATGACCACAACAGGTACTAGGTAGGAGCATGTGACATCGGTGCTGTTGGTCCCAGGCTTTGCTTCCTTCTGAAGTAGGGCGTGGCACCTAGGGGAGAGGAGCGGTGGGGACCCGGGGCAGGAGGCAGGGGCACCTCCAAGGGCTGATGCTCACTAGGGCCAGGGGCCCCCTGCACGGCTGGGCTCTCAGAGGTGAGGCTGCTGCCTGGGGTGGGGCCCAGTGAGCGGGCGGCTCTGGGGGTGAACTCAGGTCTGCCTGACTCTCCAGGCCCCACGGCTACGGGAAGACAGGGGGAGGAAGAGACAGGACAACCAGGGGAAACAGGGACACTGGACACGAGAGGGACAGCAAAGGGGATGGCAGAGGGAGCAGACAGAGCTGGTGTCGACAATGGACCAGTAAAGCCACAGACAAAGGAACAGATCTGAGGAGGGGAGAAGGGGGAGCGGCAAGGATGGAGACAGAGGACCCCTGGACCCCTCCCCTGGGGCAGTCACACCTGGTCCCCAACCTCCCCCACAGACTCTGAGCAGCCAGGTCATAGCTGGAACCTGGGGATCGGCACTCGGGGGTTCCTGCTGCAGGGGGAGTGGGGGCCTCACTTTGACAGCCTCCTTTATGCCCCCCCCCGACTCCAGAATGGCAGGGAAGCCCCTCAGCCCTGACACCTGGGGACGCCCTGGAACACAGGTGTGGGGTCCCTGGCACAGCACCCTGGGCTCCAGGATCAGGAAGGTGCTGACATGGGTCCTTAGCTAAGGTGACCAGTGGTGTGAGAGCCACAGGATTTAAGCAGGTGCAGCAGGGTGGGGCCCACAGTCTCTCTGCTGGGGGAGGGCCCTTAGCTCCCAGGGGAGCCCTGAGGTTCCCCTCCTGGGACCATCCATTGGATCACCTACTTGGTCCAGGGCTGGCACACCGCCTGGGTCCCACCTGTAGAGAAGGTGCCGGGAGGGCAGTCTTCACACACCGTGTCCTGCCACTCGGTGCCTGAGGAGCAAGAGTGTCTCGGAGAGGGCTCCACCGGGGCGTCCCCACCCCTCAGGCTGGGGGCTGGGCTCTGGGCTCTGTATCCGCACAGGGTGCTGTGGCTCACCTGTCTCCTTCACCCTCTGGCCCGAGCTGCAGGCACTGTGGGGCCTGCACTCAGCACAACTGTCCCCATCCTCTTGCACACAGAAGTGGCCTTGGTCGCAGCCACACACGGTGTTCCGCCAACTATAGCACTTCTGCCTGGTCACCTGGCCCATGCCTGGGATCCCAGAGAAGGAGCTCAGAGGAACAGCAAGGACTGCCATGGGTGGTGGTGAGGGCCCCGTCACAGGAGGAAACCAAACTGAGGGTTGGACAGCGCCCCCAGGCTCCGGGCTCCTACTTGGGGTCTGGGGAGAGCACTGGGTGGCTGACCCCAGCCCACCTCTGCTCCCAGCTGGGACCCTGCCAGGTGCACCCCAGGCTCAGCCAAAAGGCACTGCTGGCAGGTGCTGGCCACAGAGGGTGAGTCCCAAAGAAGGTCCAAGGGACGTGACCACCAGCAGGCAGGGAAAGGCCAGTGCTCAGCGGGGGATGGTGGAAGGTCTTCTCCACAGAAGGCCAGGCCTCTTGGGGAGACTGAGACCTCCCCGCAAGGAGACTGGGCCCCGACAGCAAGTGTGGACCATTCAGCTATGGGTGAGTCCGAGAGGACAGCCCCAGCCCCATGTCGCCCACCCCTCAGACAGGTTCCCATCCTGCATCCGGGGTAGTCAAGTGGCAGCCACAAAACAGGGTGAGCCCCCTCAGCTGGGGGTGGGGGTGGGGGTAGTTCTCCCGAGGGACAGCCTGGGTGCCGACTGTCCCCCCAGCCCAGCCCATGAAGACAAGGGCTTCCCTGGGGGATCTTGGTTACAGCACAAGGCTCACCCCAACCTCACTGAACCCCCAAGCATCTGGCCTCCAGCTTGGTCCCGGCCTTCCTCCTCCTGGTGTGCCCCAGGCCAGACCACCTGCGTTGGGTAAGAAGGTGACCCAGGGTCCAGTGCTCAGCCTGAGGAGGGGCCCTCGGGTGGGTGTTGGGGGTTGGGGGCCCTAGAGCCTGCAATGCAGGTGGAGGTGTTCCACGGGCTGGCGGTTTGTCCCAGGCTGGGGTGCCCTATTAGGGGATAGGTCTCCAAGGTCTGGAGGGCCCGGGTGATGGGGTGATGGGGGCAGGGGCACAGGCCCCTCTGGGGAGAGGCAGGTGTGGCCACAGGCCCGAGGCTCCCTTGAGGGATCTCTGGCAGGGAACACCCCTGGGAGGAGGGGGAGTCCTGGCCCTGGCAGCCTGAGGTCCTGCAGTCATGCGCATGCTGGGAAGGTGGGATTTGGGGCTCAGCAGGGTCGGGGTTGGGCTCAGTGTTCTCACCTGGGTCACAGACATGGCACGGCAGACACTCGTCCAGGTGATTGAGATGGGCAGTGTAGGTGCCCCGAGTGCAGGGTGCACACAGTGTGTCCTTAAACTCCCCACAGTCCTCCTGCACCCGGTAACCTGCAGCCCAGAGGGTGCACACACTCAGAACAGGGGGCACCCGCGGGAGCCCAGGCAGCCGTGAGAACCCCCACAGGGACTGACTCTTCTCGGGGCCACAGTGAGCCATCTTTGGGGGAAAGGAGAACTTTCTAGAAGAATGTGGGGCCTCCTGGGACCCAGTCTCTGGCCATAATGGGTTTCTACCCCCAGCCCACGACCCCTGGACAGTGAGCAGAGTGGGAAGTGAAAGCTGCAGGGGGCTGCCCTTCTGTGACCCAGGGGCTCCAGGCCTCCCATGATGGGGGTCCCAGGAATAGAGGGGCTGGGGCCCAGGGAAGTGGCTGTAATTTCTGCCCCTGCCCACAACCCTGGCCCTGGCATCCCCCACAGAGGGTCCCTGCAGGGCTGCACCCACCTGGGAGGCACTTGGGGCAGCACTGGGCCCCCACCGGGTACTCCTCCTCTTTGCAGGAGAGCATGGCCAGGGTGCAGTGGGCAGCTCCCAGAAGGAGGAAGAACAGGGCCTAAGAGAGAGGGATGCGCATTGGGGGGAGGGAGCTGCCTGGGCCTCAGTCTCAGCTTCTGTGAAATGGGCACCAGCAGACCTTGTAGTGACAGAGCCCTGCAGGGAGGACACAGGTGCGCCCCAGGACAGGACTGTCCACTGACCACCTAAGAGCCTGGCGGGAGGGAACTGTCTGGTCTCCAGCCTCTGCCCCTCTGCTCTCCAAAGTGGGGGCCCCACCCCCAGGAAGGCCAGAGCTGCTCTGGCCTGAACACACTTGGCCTTGCTGCTTCCCTGTGCTGGACTCGCCGAGCCCTGGGAGCCACAGCTTTCAGGAGCCTTCTGGCCTGGGAGGGGACCTAGGCTCTCCTGGGGGGAACCGGGGAGCCTGGTATTCAGAGCTCAGCCTGAGACGTAAACACGTGAGCTGACAGGAAAACCGCACGATGCACGGGGGCCTTTTTCTTTTTAAAGGTTGTTAAGTGCAGGTTACTGACTCCAGCCTGACGTCTTTGCATCTGGTGATCTGCGCACAGCAGCAGGTCTCGCCCGGCCTTCCTGGCCTTCTGTGCTCTCGCCCGCCCACCTTGACCCCAGGTACCCAGACTCCAAAGCGGGGAGACAGCACAACCTCCTTCCTTCCCCTCACTCCCCAGCCATCCCAGTGCACAAACGCTGCAGTTCCCCACGGGGGTGGGGGGGGGGCTGTGGGTGCAGATCACCCCAGGCAGGGCTGCCGCCCAGACACCAGTCCCAGCGCTCTCACCTCAAGACAGGGGCCCACCTTTCACCCCTGAATGGGCGGGGGAAGGGCCGTCCACAGAGGACAGTCCGGCGGTGGGAGGCACGGCTTTCCTTCCTGTGCCCCCCAATCCCAGTGCTCAGGGAACTGATTGTCAGGGGCTGGGACAGTCCAAGAGAGCTGGACCCCTGGGGAACAAGGACCCCTGGGAGAGGGGACAGGGACAGGGACAGGGACAGGGCAGGCACTGAGGAGAGGATTGCAGGTGACTCACCAGACTGAGGACAGCAGCCTTGGGTGCCAGGCTCCAGAGTGCTGCTTCCCCGCCTTGTAGAGGCTCCATGTCCCTCCTGGGACCGGTCATTCCCTAACTGCTGTCTTGGGACCCCTACCGGCAGGGCCCAGGATTCCGTCTCTGCTGCTGCGGCTGCTGCTCCTGAAGGAGAAAGGAAGAGAAAAGAAGTCTGGCTCAACCTCTTATTCCCTCTTAAACCTCCAGGGTTTGAATAACATTGTATGGGGGGGGGAACTCAAGGGTTGGGCAGGATACCATTGATGGAATGGAGTGGGATGGGCTGCCTAGCTTCAGACTGCCTTGGGGCGAGGGAGGAGGGGGTAGGGGGAGGAGGGGGGAGGGGGGCTCTCAGAGCCCCAACAGGGAGAGGGGAGAGGCAGCCAGACCAGGCACAGTCTCCTCCGACCCAGTAAGTGAGCCCAGAGTCTCGCTGAGCAGTTCTCTCGGCCCCTCTCCTGTCCATTAGCAGCCCCGCTGAGTTTCCAGTAGGAGTGTGCACCCCGCAAAGCGTATCCGCACTTTCCCTCTCCCTCTGCACCCCAGAGAGCTGACCTGTGGCTTGGCATCCACCGGGTACTCCTCCTCTTTGCACGAGAGCATGGCCAGGGCGCAAGGGTGGGAGGGGGCAGAAGGAGAAAGAACAGGGCCTAAGGGAGATGGAATGGGCATTGGGGGGAAGGGCTGCCTGGGATTCAGTCTCAGCTTCTGTGAAATGGGCACCAGCAGCCCGTGTAGGGACAGAGCCCTGCAGGGAGGGTACAGGTGGGCCCCAGGACAGGAGTGTGCACTGACCACCTAAGAGCGTGGGGGGAGGGAACTGTCTGGTCTCCAGCCTCTGCCCCTCTGCTCTCCAAAGTGGGGGCCCCACCTCTGGGACGGCCAGAGCTGCTCTGGCCTGAACACACTTGGCCTTGCTGCTCCCCTGTGCTGGACCCGCTGAGCCCTGGGAGCCACGGGGTCAGGGCACGGACAGCTTTCAGGGGCCTTCTGGCCTGGGAGGGGACCTAGGCTATTTTGGGGGGATCCGGAGCCTGGTATTCGGAGCTCAGCCAGAGACCTAAACGCGTGGGGTGATAGGAAAACCGCACGATGCACGGGGGCCTTTTTCTTTTTAAAGGTTGTTAAGTGCAGGTTACTGACTCCAGCCTGACGTCTTTGCATCTGGTGATCTGCGCACAGCAGCAGGTCTCGCCCGGCCTTCCTGGCCTTCTGTGCTCTCGCCCGCCCACCTTGGCCCCAGGTACCCAGACTCCAAAGCGGGGAGACAGCAGAACCTCCTTCCTTCCCCTCACTCCCCAGCCATCCCAGTGCACAAACGCTGCAGTTCCCCACGGGGGGGTGGGGGGGGGCTGTGGGCTGTGGGTGCAGATCACCCCAGGCAGGGCTGCCGCCCAGACACCAATCCCAGCGCTCTCACCTCAAGACAGGGGCCCACCTTTCACCCCTGAATGGGCGGGAGGAGGGCCGTCCACAGAGGACAGTCCGGTGGTGGGAGGCACGGCTTTCCTTCCTGTGCACCTCCAATCCCAGTGCTCAGGGAACTGAGTGTCAGGGGCTGGCGCCCCCAATCCCAGTGCTCAGGGAACTGAGAGTCAGGGGCTGGGACAGTGCAAGAGAGCGGGACCCCTGGGGAACAAGGTTCCCTGGGAGAGGGGACAGGGACAGGGACAGGGCAGGCACAGAGGAGGGGAATGCGGGTGACTCACCAGACCCGTGACATCAGCCTTGGGTGCCAAGCTCCAGGGTGCTGCTTCCCCACCTGGCAGAGGCTCCAGGTCCCTCCTCGGGACCCCTCATTACCCAGCTGCTGTCTCGGGACCCCTCCCGGCAGGACCCAGGACCCGGTTTCGGCTGCTGTTCCGGAAGGAGAAAGGAAGAAAAAGGAAGAGAAAGGAAGAGAAAGGAAATCCATCTCAGACGGTTGTTCACTGTTCAACCCACAGGGTTTGCACAACAGGGAGGGGGCGGATGCCTGCCGGGTGGGAGGGGCTGGCTGCAGAGCTCGGCTGGGACAGAAGGTGGGGCTATGCTTGTCGGGGCAAATGCCTGCAGTCGCAGGGGGGGAATGGGGGGATAGGGAGGAGGGAGGGAGGGGGAGATAGGGAGGAGGGAAGCAGAGAGGGGTGAGTAGGGAGGAGGGAGGGAGGGAGGGATGGGGGATGGGGCGGGTGTGGCTCTCAGAGCCCGGATGTGGGGGGGGGGGGTAGGCAGCGGGACCAGGCACAAGCTCCTCCTACCCAGTAAGTGAGCCCAGAGTCTGGCCCAGCAGTTCTCTGGGCCCCTCTCCTGTCCCTTAGCAGCCCCCCTGAGTTTCCAGTAGAAGTGTGCACCCCTCAAGCGTGTCTGCACCTCCCCTGTCCCTCTGCACCCCAGAGAGCTGACCTGCAGCTTCTGCACATTGGCGCCCTCTCAGCTTCTGGTTACCTGTGTCCACCTCTACCTGGGGCGCTGAGCGCTTTCCACCCCCAGGTTCCAGAGCTCAGCTCCAGCAAGGTGGGTCCCCACGGATCTGAGGGACCCCGGACACTCTGTCCCTGGACCCAAAGGAGCCCCCCACCATGCTCATTCACACTCTCACTGTCCCTGGAGGGGGAGGGGCTGGGGAATTCATGCCCCCATTTCACAGATGGGGAAATGGGGACTCAGAAAGAGACATGGCCTTGCCTAGGGTCTCCCAGGTACAAACTGTGCTCAGAACTAAAACCTAATCTTTTTTCATCAGGAAAGAGGCTTTCCCAGCACCATGCTGCTCCCAGACCTGGGGCACATGTGGGCAGGCCTGGGGTGGGAGACCACCCTTATACCTACAAGGCAGGCTCGGGGGCTCCAGAGAGACAGCCCACCCACCACCCCTGGTGCCCCAGATGGGGAATGACTGGGTGAGTCTGGAGCCCCTTCTGTGTCCCGTGGAAGCTCAGGAACATGGTGTCACAAGCTGAAAGGGGCAAGATGGGGCTCCCAGCCCTGAGCTGTCTGGGCCTGGCCAGGTCCTGTGGCCCAGGATCAGGTCTGGGAAGCAGGCATGTCCACCCCTGGGCAGGCATATTGTGGAGTGTGAGCTACAGCTGAGGGCCTGACCGTCTGTGATGCTCCTTGGGACCTGCTGTAACCTGCTGGCCCAGGAGGGCAGACAAGCACCCTGGGGACCTGCTCCGTGTCATACACCCACCCCCACCCCACAGAGAGCTCCATGGGGGCCAAGGTGGCCAGGTGGCCCGACCCCACCCTGCATCCTTTGGCCCAGGTGCGTGATGCCTACCTGCAGTTCATGGTGTCGGTGGCCACGATGCTGCGGGGGGACATGAACCTCCCCAGGAACAGCCACCTGGTGCAGGAGGACATGGTGCAGGTGCTGAGGTGTCAGGCCTATAGGTGGAAGATGAGGGAGGGCACACCTGGGCCCTGGCCATGATCACTGAGCAGCCCACCCCCACCCTGATGCCAGCCTCAGCCCCCCCATCAAGAGAGGCACAATGTCCCTGCCCTGGACCACAGGATGGACCTGCAGGAGCTCCAGGACAAGCTCAGTCTGAAGGCAAAGCCAGGCTGGAGGTTGGGGGACCATGTGGTGCCGGCCTGGGTGGGAGGAGACTGCCCAGGGGACAGACCCTGACCCCAGCCCTCCCTGTTTCCTGCCTCTCTCATTGAAGCCTCAGAACTCCTCCCAACCCTGAGCAGGGGGCCCAGGAACTGGTCACCAAAACAGGGACATTTTCCCACTGGGACAACCGGTGTCCACTGGGCTGTTTGGGAACAGGGGGGCCACTGTACCCACCAGCTGGCTGCTGTGATAGCCCCAGTTTCCTGAGCAGGAAACAGGCTGGGAGGGGTTGCTGAGTTGGGGGGACCCCCACCCCGTCCTGCTCTGACCCCCAACACAACTCCCCACAGTCCTGCCTGCCCCTGCCTGGGAGTTGCCCCCATGCCAGAGCCTCCAGCCCCACCCTCAGCACTGGCCAGGCCTTAGGAGGGGCGTCTAGCCCTGCCAGCTGCTGCCCTGGCGGAGGGTGGAGGGCGCAGACGGGCACAGAACGAGTTAAACCAGTTTAACTTGGTGCAGCGGATCGGCGTGTCCACCACGACCCACCTTTCCTCGCGCATTCCGTTCTGCGTGAGAAACCTCTGTTCTGGGAAGGGGTTGGGTCTACCATCGGCCTGGAGCTTATTTTTGTTAGAGGGAGTCACGCAGACGTCCTTTCCCTGGGCCCCTCGCCCGGCTGACCCCGCCCTTCCCAGCGCCCCGCGCCCCAGCCCCGCCGCAAAGCCGGCTCCAGGGGGCACGAAGCCCCCAAGGTCCAGAACCTGCTGCCCGCGGGGCCTCGGCCCGCACGCCCACCGGGCGCCGCCAGGCTGGCCCCGGACCCCTGCGGATGCTGAGGTCCCGCGCGGCCCCGCCACCCGCCCCGCAGCCAGAGCTCGGCGGGAGGGCCAGCGGCCGGGTGCCGCCCCGCAGCAGGGGTGGGGGAGGGGACGGAGCGCCGGCGACCCCGCAGCTCAGGGGTGGGGGAGGGGACGGAGCGCCGGCGACCCCGCAGCCGGCAGGCTCGGACCCGCCCAGGCCTGCTCCCGCCTCCAGAAACCGGCTCCCAGACTCTGACACCTGTTTGCATGCGCGCCCCACCTTGAGCCGGGGCGCCGCAGGGGAGGGCAGAGCTCCTGAGCGACTCCGAACCCAAAGGCGGGGGAGACTGGACGGCCGGGGGGGCGGGGCTTCGGGCGGCGGGGGGCGGGGTGACGGGGAGGGGCGGGGAAACGGGGAGCAGCGGGGGGCGGGGAACGGGGAGCGCCACGTGCGCGGCCGACGTGGCTCCAGGGCGGGCGCGCCGCCCTGCACCGGCACGAGCCCCACCCAGGACTTAGCGTCCCCGTGGGCTCGTTTCAGCCGGAACATGCCCGCGGGTGCGGCGTGGCCGCGACTCCCGCCCGCCGGCTGTAACCGCAACGCGCCGTCCGCGCCGGGCCCCGGGCCCCCGAGGGATGCGGCCGGAGAACCCAGGAGCCAGCCCGCGGCGACTCCCGCTGCAAAAACCTGGGGCAGTTTCAGCAGCAGAATAAAGATTAGTGGGCGAGATCCAGGGGAGTAGAGGAGGAAACCACGAGGCCATGGCGATATCGGCGGCGCAGGGATGATGAAGGGCTGGATGAAGGAGCGAGCGAGTGATGGGGACGGTGCTTCCTTCCCATGCAATGCCCTTGCCCAAGAGGAAGCTCGGTGGATAAGCGCAGATGAGAACTGGAACCTGTTCGCCGGCTCAGAGTCTCCCCAAGCGCTCACCACACCCGGCCGGCCACTGCTCTGGACTCCTCGGGAGGAACTGGAGGCCGACATACCCACAAAGCACATGGGAAAAACAGCTTTTAATGAAAACTGGAAAAGTGAAACAGAACACAACTCCAATTTGTAAATCCCTTCCAAGAGGGATGTTCACACGCTGTCCCATTCTCAGCCTCGGGGCCGGCCCCAGCCCCAGGCAGGGCCTGTGGGCCCACCGTGCAGCTGAGCGGCTGAGGGTGGGGAGCCAAGGGTGTCCTGTGGGTGGGAACTCATGGTGCTGGGTCAGCAAGGGCTGAGGGGAGGGCTCAGGGCACCTCAGGAGCTTGATGGGAGGCGTGTGTGGTCCCCAAAGCCCCCCGAGCAGCAGCTGGTCTCTTCCTCTGCCTGGTGCAGGCTCAGCCGTCCAGCATGGGTCCCAGCAGCTTCCCTGACCCCACATTCGGTCCTCGGGGGCCTGGCAGCTTTCAGCAGGGACAGCAGACATGGCTCAGATGCGGGCACCCTGAAGCCTTTGATCAGCTGGAGGGTCCCTCTCAGGGAACAGAGATGCTGTCTCCTCCACGGCCCTCGCGGTGACGAGTGGCGGATCCCGAGAGACCTGCAGGGCCTGGACGGCTTCAGGGGCCCTTTCTGCCTGCTGTTTTGGGAACTGCAGGGGGGGAGACCCAGCATGAAGACCCTGTGCCCAGCTCCCCCCGGGCCTAAGACGCTCAGGGTCAGCCTGGCCCCCAAGGGCAGGAGCTGTGGCCTCCCTTCCCAAGCTAGCACCCTGTACACACGGGACTCAGCACCCACAGGGAACTGGGGCCCCCCACCCTGCCCAGCAGCATCACCACCAGGGTGGGGAAAGGCAACAATACCTCAAAACATAATCTCCTTTCCGGAAATTCTGCAAAACAGAGACACGCGTGTCAGGGAGCAGCCCCACAGCTGGGGGGCCCCATGCGGCCTGCGTCTCACCCTGCACCTTCCCAGAGGGACTGACCCTCTCAGAGGCACACGACCCATGCGGATGGGGCTCCTTGCCAGGCCTGTCCCGGGGGCCAGGAGAGGGGAAAAGACATGGGGCACCCCCGCCACCTCGCCAGCTGCCAAACCCTGTCCCCACTCAGCCCAGTTTGACCCTGGACCAGGGAGAGGGGTGAGCACCTCCCAGGGGAGCAGCTGCCCCAGGATCTGGGGCTGCTCAGAGTCGGAGGCCCTGGCATCTCATGGGGAGAGGACACAGGACTGACTTCCCCCAGCAGCCCTAGAGCCTGCCCCCCTCTCCCTGTGCCTTTCTGGGCTCAGTGCCTGCTCCCCCACCCTGGGGGACGTGGAGCCGGCAGTGGCCGGAGGGACCTGGCACAGTGGCCCCAGCACAAGCTCCTGCCAGGTGCGTGAGTCCAGAGTCTGGCTGAGCAGTTCTCCTGGCCCCACATCTGCACCTCCCCTGTCCCCCTGCACCCCAGAGAGCTGACCTTCACCTTCTGCACATGCGGGGCCCTCTCAGCTTCTGGTTACCTGTGTCCGCCTCTACCTGGGGGGCTGAGCGTTTTCCAACAAGCTGGGTCCCCATGGATCTGAAGGTCACCAGACACTCTGTCATTGGACCCGAAAGAGCCCCCCACCATGCTCATTCACAGTCTCACTGTCCCTGGTGGGGGAGGGGCTGGGGAATTCTTGCCCCCATTTCACAGATGCGGCAATGGGGACTCAGAAAGAGACATGGCCTTGCCCAGGGTCCCCCAGGTACAAACTGTGCTCAGAACTAAAACCTAATCTTTTTGACTTGCTCCTGTCTGCTCCCCTATCTCTCCTGCCCCCTCAGCTGTGGCCCCAATCGGCATCCCCCTGTCCTGATGGGCCTCCCACTGTGGACCGACAGGGTGGTGCCAGTGGTGACTCTGGCCTGGAATCAGAACCAAAAGTGTTTACTGGGTCAGCGGTACCCCTCCCTCCCCCCGAGTCCCAGCTTTGGTCACTGTAGAGGAGACTCTGAACTTCCCAGATGCGCCTTCAGCAGGAGTCGCTGGGACAAGAGCCCAGGCGAGCTGCCCCCACCTCCACCCCCAGGACCGCACCCTGGGCACCCTCACAGAACTCAGTGGCCGAGTCACCTGTCACCACTGGGCCTCAGCCCATCCCTCTAACAGTGGGGACGCTCAGCCCTGCTCTGCACCTCCCTGCCCTTGGTGGGCGAGCTGGACACCTAGGGTGGACAGTAGGCTGGGTGCAGGAGGGTGAGCCAGGGTGCTGGGCCAGCCTGGGGCATGCACCTGCGACCTCTGCTTTCCGGAGCTCTACCTGAATGAGAGCAAGGGGTACTACAAGGTGCTGAGCTTCCAGCGGTGAGGGAGGGGGGCATGGGGCCCACTGCTGGTTCCTTGCTGTCCTCTCCCTGAGCAAGCAGGCTTTGGAGGCACCCACCACCCTGGCCAGGCCTTCTACCCAGCTCTCTCTTGGGTGCTGTCTGTTGTGGGCTGTGGGTCAGGTTTCTCACCCAGGACCTATCCCCAATGGGTTGCAGAGGGGTCTTGGACCCTAGAGCCTCGGTCAGGGGCCATCCTAGCCCCGTAGGGTGCCTGTGCCACAGGCTGGCTGCCCCTCCTGATTGGTGGCGCCAGCTGAGGCAGATCCCTGGGCTTACCCAGCCTGGGGGCCCTGTCCATGCTCCCGCACCCTTTGTGGGACCCTAAGCTTGCCATCTCCTGGCTGGGTGCCCCAGGGCTCCGGCCACTGCTCCTGGCTGAGCAGGTGCTCCTGTGGGCCTGGCTGGTTGCTGGCCTGGCTGCCCTGTGCCCCCTGAACCTCTCAGATGGCTTGTGGCCTGCTGCGGAGACTAGTCTGTGCATCCAGTGGAGATTGGGGGCAGGCCATGGGACTGAGTCTGCACCGACCGTTGGAGCAGGGACAGGCCAGCTGTGTCTTTGCAGGTACTACAGTGGAGCCACCTGCCGGCTGCCCTGGGAAGCCTGTGCCTGAGGTGGTTGCCAGGGTTTGTGACGGCCAACGTTCTGTGGGACTTGGGGTGGCTGGAAGCTCCCAGGGACTTCCCTCTGGGGCTGTTTTCCTCCCTCCAGGCCAGGCTGTCATCCAGGGGAACCTGTCCGAGGGCCTGCCGCCGAAAAGAGGGCTGCTAGTGGTCAAGAAAGTGGGCTGCTGGGCCGGCGTGGCTCAGTGGCTGAGCGTCCTTGAGTGTCCCCCTATGAACCAGGAGGCCACAGTTCAATTCCCGGTCAGGGCACATGCCTGGGTTTCAGGCTCGATCCCCAGTGGGAGGCGTGCAGGAGGCAGCCGATCAATGACTCTCATCATTAATGTTTCTATCTCTTCCTCTCCCTTCTTCTCTCTGAAATCAAGTGGGAAGAAAAAAAAAAAGCTATGCTTCCTGCCAGTAATACTGCTATAGTCAGAGGTCTGGAAGCTTGTTGCTTTAAGAAAAAAGTAGCCCGGCCGGGCGTGGCTCAGCGGTTGAGCGTCGACCTAGGATCCAGGCGATCAGGGTTCGATTCCCAGTCAGGGCACATGCCCGGGTTGCGGGCTGCAGCCGATCAATGACTCTCTCACCATTGATGTTTCTGTCTCTCTCTCTCTCTCCTTTCCTCTCCCTGAAGTCAATAAAGATATATTAAAAAAAAAAAAAAAAAAAAATCATTGTTAAAGGAAAAAAAAGAAAAAAGCTGGCTGGGGCCTGAGGGATGTCAGGGGCCAATGCCAGGTCACACGGGGTGCCAGGGCCGCATCCTCAGGTGGGAAGGCCTTGCTGCCGTGGGTGGGGGTGTAGCAGAACCACCCTCATCTCGGTAAGCAGGTGGGGTTGTGGCCGACCAGGCTGCCTCCATCTTCCTCGCACACCGGCACCCTGACCAGCCCCCGTGGCTGCCGGTGGTGACAGTGCTCCTACACTTTGTCCAGGTGTCCCCAGGAGGCTATATCCCCCGGAAGCGCATCCTGCAGGCCCTGGACCTCTCTGCGGAGGTCTTTCCCAGTAAGCGGCCCCGGGGGAGCTCCGGCTGGGGCAGGCACTGCCTGCCAAGAGCCACCCCCTTCTCCCCCACCCGACTCCCCTGGGTGAAGCGCTTGCCATGGTCAGGGGCTGAGCTGGACCTTCACCTTCAGGTCACCCTAGGATGTCAGTGTCACCCCACTTTGCAGAGGGGAAGCAGGCTGAGACCAGTGAGGGCCAGATTCAGAGGGGCTGGCTGGGCAGGCACAGCAGGGCCCTCCCCAGGGGCTGCAGGCGGGGCAGCTACCCATCCCCGCAGTCTCTGGAGGGCGAGGTTTGTCCCAGGTGACTGTAGGGTGGTCCTGGTGGCTGACCTGTGGCCTGAACGGAGGGGAGGGTCCATTTTTTCCCCTCCTCTACTTGGGTCACTGACTGCTAGCGGGTGGGCCCAGGGCTCTTGACATCGGGGTGTGTGGCCGGCCTCCACAGTGTGACAAGGAGGTGTGCTCGAGGTGAGGGTGCCGGGCTTCTGAGGCCCTGGGAGGCGTCTGCTGCCCCCGGCACGCTGAAGGATGGACGTGAAGAGTTGTTCTGGCATCTCTGGGCTGGGGTGCTGAACCCTGCCTGGTGGGCCGGCCGCACCGAGCATTAAGGTGCCGTTTTTGCTTCGGGGCAGCGTTTCTTCACCCACTCAGAGCCTGTGTCCTCAGGGCCAACGGGGCAGTCATGGGTCCCTGCAGCCTCCCTGGAGAGCTCAGGGCTTTGGCACATGAGTGCCGAGGGTCTGAAGACGGGTCCAGGGTGTGGGTGACGAGGGTGGGGCTGGGCTCCACGGGATCAGGAGGGAGCAGGAGGTGGGATGAGGGCTCCCGTGGGGTGGGAGCTAAATGGGTGTCCTGGGAGGAGATGGTCTCCGTGCCACCACGGGAGTTGGGAGGACGGTCAGAGACTTTGGGAGAGAGGGTTAGTCTGCCCAGAGCACCTTCACTGATGTGAGAATTAGTCCCTCGCCCTTGCTGGGGGTGGGGGTTGTCTTGGCCCATCAGGCCCTTCCAGCTACCCCAACACCTTTTCTAAGGGGTGCAGCAGCTCTTCCAACCTCACAGGCCCAGAGCCCAGCTCCCACCCCCACCTCCTGGGGTGCTCTCTGGACTGAGTGGGTTCGGGTTCAGACGACCTTCTCGGTAGCTCCCTGTACCCCCCTGGTCTGGGCCTTGATGACCACAGCGGCCTCCTAGCTGGCCGTGCTGCTGACCCCCACATCCCCTGCTGGATCCAGTCCCCGTCTCCCTCAGTGGGCATCAGGGGAAGGCGTCCTCCCGGGGTACGTCTCCGGTGGCTTCCAGGTCCAGCTTCTGGCCTGTGGCCCCGGGGTCCCCACGAGCCACCTCTGACCTCGGCTCCTTCCTGTTAGTAGCTCTCCACCTGGATGGGTGGTCCCGGAGGGCCAGGAGCCATCATTTCGGGGGGGGGATCCTGATCACTGCCCAGGGCGGCTTATCGGGGACACCGCTCCCTCCCCAGGGTGCCCTGCTGTTTCCTCACTTGGCTGTGGTGTTGCCCAAGGCCAGCAGTGGTCAGCATGAGCGGCAGAAGCCGATGCAGTGGGTGGACAGAGCCGGCGCTTACCCTCCTGGCACTGCCCCTCCCGCACACCCACCGGGCCCAGAAAGACAAGGGAGCCGACTTCTTTGAAGCATTTACTTAGCTCAGGTCTGAAGCTCGCGGACACCCGGCGAGGACACCCGGCGAGGGCACCTGGCGAGGGCACCTGGCGAGGGCACCAGGCGAGGGCAGGCTTTGCAGCGGGCAGAAGGCGGCTGAGTGCGTGGAGGAGGCTGCGATGGGGAGGCCGCGCCAGGCCCGGCTCACCCTCGGGACCCCGGGCGGGGCCCCCGCTCCAGGTGGGCACAGAGGCCCTGCCAGGTGCGGCTCGGGCGCGGGGCGCAGGCGGGTCCCGCCGGCCGCTGCGTCTCCGGCGGACCGGACGCCTCGGGGCGCGGGTGGGCGTGGGCAGTGCTGGGTCTCGGCCTCGGCTACCAGACGCGGCAGCGCACCTCTGGGTGCATGGCGGTGCCCGGGGCGCAGTGGAAGGCGTCGGAGAAGGCCGCCAGGTTCTGCAGCGAGCCCAGCACCCTGCGGGCAGACGGACGGGCGGCGGGCTGAGCGGCTGGCGGGGGGCGCGGGCGCGGGGCCGCGGGGACCACTTGCCTGTACTTGAGGGGGCTGTGGACGTCCGTCTTGATGGACTGGACGGCGAACTCGGGCCGGTAGGACCCGCACCACACCTGTGGGCGCACGAGGGGCGTGGCTTCGGGCCTGGGGCGGGGCCTGGGGAGGGGGCGGGCCTCGGGGTGGGACGGGGTGCGCGGGGACCCGAGCGGGGCGGGAGGGCGGTCTCCTTTCTCTCGGGGCGCCCGCCGGCCTCAGGCGGCACCTCTGGGTGCGGGAGGGAAGCCGGCGGCCGCCTCTGCCTCCTGCCTGCTGCCGCCTCCTCCAGGAAGCCGGCCAGGCTGTCGGCTCTGCCCCTGCCCGCTGCCCCCTCCTCCAGGAAGCCGGCCAGGCTGTCGGCTCTGCCCCTGCCCGCTGCCCCCTCCTCCTGGAAGCCGGCCAGGCTGTCGGTCCTGGTTCTGCCCGGCTCGCCCGGCCCAGGAGGCACCGCACAGCGGGGGGGGGGGGGAGCCGCGGCGGGGGGGGGGGGGGGAGCCGGGGCGGGGGCGGGGTACCCATGGCCCCCACCTGGGCGTAGTTGATGAAGAATATCTGGTCGGAGGTCAGCTCCAGTCCTGGCAGGTGCTGGTCCTTGCCCCCATCGGCTACCCACTTCAGGTAAGCCTGCGGGCACCAAGCGGGCACTGGGCCCCAGCCTGCCCTCCTCCCTCCTGGGGACGCACCGCCCCTGCCAGAGAGGAGGTCTCTGCCTCCCTTTGGGGGCCCTGCCTCTGCATCCTAGGGACCCCCCTTGAGCACCCAGGGAAGGCGCTTGCCACCTTCACAACTCGGTGGCCAGCTGGACACGGACACAGGCTGGGCTCGCGCGAGGCTCCCTGCCCGGGCGGCATCCACAGGGCCCCCCCCAGCGTGCGCTCCTGACGCCCAGTGCCCGGGGACTGCGGGTACAGGGCTGAGCGATGACTGGCACTGTCTACTTGGAGCTGGACAGTGCCCCCCCACCCCCCAAGCACAGAGGCCTTGGCTGAGGTCAAGGTAAAGTGTGTGTGTGGGGGGGAGCAGCCAGGGGGCTGTCACCTGCCCACGGCCGGGCAGGGTCCCCCAGGGCACGGCTGCCTCCCAGTGGGCAGCAGCGAAGGGTGCGGGCCACCTGGGCCTCTGGGACCCACCTTGTACGCCTGCCGTATCCCGCCGTTGTCAGCGATGTTCTCCCCGAGCGTGCTGAAGCCGTTCACCTGCGCACAGAGACGCGGTGGGCAGGGGGCTGCCCGGCCACCCCCCCAGGCCAGGGCGCCCCGCGGCCGCTCACGTTCTGCTGCTCCGCCAGGTCCCAGGAGTAGTTGCCGTACTGGTAGACCATGCACTCGGACTGCTCCCTGAAGTGCTGCGCCGAGAAGTTGCTCCACCAGTCCAGCATGTTGCCGTTCTCGTCGAAGTTCCGGCCTGCGGGCGAGCGGCCGGCAGAGTGGGCCCTCTGTGCGGCCCGCGGGCCGAGCTCAAGCTTGCGAGCAGGGGGTGGCCCCTGCCACCCTGGACGGTGGGGCCTGGTCTCAGGTCGCAGGGCCCAGAGGCACTGCGGTTCCATGACCCTCCCTGCTGTGAACCCAGGTGACAGTGGGCGTGGTGCTGGGACGGGGCTGCCCTGGGAAGGCGCCCATGGTCCAGCTCTGGGTGGACCAGCCTCCCCGGTCTGCAGCTGCAGTCCCTGTGCCTGGTCACAGGCCCCTAGACCCAGGCAGGGCGGCCAGCCCGGGAGGGAGGTCAGAGTGTTTAGTCAGCACAGCCCAGGGTGGGAGGCTGCGGGCTGCCCTGGAATGACCCTGCGCTGGGCTCAGAGCGTGAAGGTGCACTGGGCTGTGTAGCTGTCCCCGGGTCACAGGCCCAGGGAGGGGAGGGGCCTGTTCATGAGGTGGAGTCAGGACCAGGCCCTCAAACCCTGTCCCCTCTCCTCCATCCCTCTGTCCAGGGGCCAACCCTGTGATTCAAGACCTTCTCTGCCACTGTGTCTCCCCTGGCAAGGGGGCCTGGCAAGTCTTTTCCATGTCGCGGGCCTCAGTGTCCCCGCCTAATCACAAAGGGGTTGGATGGACAGCCCCGGGGCCCCTTCCCGGCAGCCTGACTTGGCCCTCAGGCCCCTTCGGGGCTGCTGCTCAGTGGAGGGGGGTCTGTGGCTTGGAGGTGCAGCTCTGACCAAACAGCAGCCCCCTACCGTTGTCGTCAAAGCCATGGGTGATCTCGTGTCCAATCACCATCCCAATGCCCCCGAAGTTCAGGGCCTGCGGCTGCTCCTTGCTGAAGAAGGGGGGCTGGAGGATCCCAGCGGGGAACACTGCCCCAGGGCGGCATTGGGGGGGACAGAGAATAAGCCGTGAGTGAGCCCACCTGTGTGCCGGGCCCTCTAGGGGTCCTGCCTGTTAATCCCATAGACCGGGCCCGGGAGATCGGGACCCCCCATTTTACAAATGAGAAAGCCAAGGCTCAGAGCTGAGGGGACCGGGTAGGGGGTGGCAGGTCCAGGACCCAGGTCCAGGTTCTTGGCACCTTTTTATGCTGCGTCCCAGGAAAGGGTCTGCTGCTCTGCCCCCTAAAACCCTCCCAGTGCTGATCACAGACACAGCGAAACCGCCCCTTGGGTTGGGCTGGACAGGGTGAAGTTCCTACAGGTGGCAGAAGTGGTACCTTTTCCCCTTTCGAGAACGGGCTGGGGGTGCCCGCAGGGGAAGGGTGGGCCGCTCAGGCTCCCCTCTGGCATCAGAGGGATGAGTGCGGGTAGGTGGGCGGCGGGGGGAGCGTACCAATCTGGTTCCGGTTTGGAGAGTAGAACGCATTGACCACAGCGGCCCCGATGATCCAGCTGGGATAAGTGAGCGGGTCACCTGTAGTCCCTGTCTCCAGGGACCCTCCTGTGGGCCACCTACTGGGCTGGCCAGGGCGCACCCTGAGGGCCCATGCCACAGCGGCCATGCCATGGGACCAGCACTGCCAACAGCAGGGGCAGGGTCCCGGCCAGTCCAGACAGCTGGCTCCTCCCCCGGCCTCCCTGAAAGCTGGGTGGCTCTGAGACAGACCCAGCTGCCTTCCCCGGCTGGCCTGTGTCCCGTCCTGGCCCCCACGTGCTGTCCCCACTCACAGGTTCTGGTCCACCTTCTTCCGCAGCCTCTTGAGACTCCGCTGGGCGACAGCCTTGAGGTTCTGCAGGCCGTTCTCAAAGTACAGGTGCTCCGAGAAGTTCAGCTACAGGAGAGGAGCTGTCACTGCCAGCGAGCGGGCGGGGGGACGGAAGGTCAAGGGCGGCTGGGGACTGGCCTTGGGACTCCCCGGGCAGTCCTGTGTGTGGCTAACAGGTGCTGGGTGCAGAGGGATGACGGGTGGGGGGTGGGCAACCCTGGCTCTGCATGTTTATGTGTCTTCGAGAAGGTTCCTTTGTCCCCTGGGGCCTCAGTTTCCCCATCAGTAACCGTAATGCTAGAGCGTCCACAGCACATGGAGAGGTGGGTAAGTCATCGACAGAGCCCTGCCTTCCCACCCCAGGTAATCAGGGGCCGGCCTATGGTCTACAGGGGCCGGTCCAGGGCCAGATGGGGCTGGGCGAGGAGACAGGTGGGGCCCTCGAGGGCCGGGCTAGGGGCGCACGTTGGAGTACTCCTTGTCCAGGTGTTTGTTCCTCTCATCCAGAATGTAGTCGGGGTACCCGATCTGCACCTTGATGTTCATTGCCTGGAGAGGAGAGGCCCGGTCCATGCCCGCCCACCACGGGCACCCTGGCTGTGCCCCCCCAGCAGGTAGTGGGCTGTGAGGAGGTTAGTGGAGGGACTGTGGAAGGGCTGGGCCCCAGGCCAAACGTTGCCTCGGACATCCGGCCAGGGGTCCCATGGGGTGGGGCCCGGTGGTGCTGCTGGGCTGCTGTCTCACTGGCCCAGAGGGGCTCCTGGAGGGCCTGCCGTCACTTCTGGGCACCCTGCTCCCCGGCCCCTTGTCCTCTGCACCCATTCCCAGGGCGCTGGCGGGTCTCCCAGGCTCGGCTTCCGGTCCTGTCTCTGCCCACAGTCCCCTGCCGAGCCAGCCACCCCAGCTTCGATGTCCGCACTCTAAAGCGAGCGTGAGAGTGATGGCCATGTGCCCCCGCCCTGGGGCCGCCGGGAAGCCCTACGCTCGGCATTCCAGCCACCTGCCCACCTTCTCCTGGGCCTTCTTCTTGGACACCTCGTCCATCCAGCTCAGCTCGTCCAGGGTCTCCACGAACACGGCCCTCACCTTGTCGATGAGCTCTTTGACCTGGGGAGCCAGGGCCCACGTGCCTGGGTGACCGGCCGCGGGGTCTCGGCAGGGGCCTGGTCTAAAGCCCCTGCACTGTGGGGATGGCCCTCCTGGGACAGGGTCCTACAGCTGTCTCTGTTGTAGGGGGACCTAGGGCCTCCCACCCCCAGACATACAGCTGAACCCTTTCCCAGGCAGCCTGCAGGGCCAACGCCTGGCTGGGGCACAGGCCCCGACGGGCAATGCTTCCCCTGGCCTCCCCTTGGGGAAGGCCGCCAGGGCAAATGTGGGCTCCCAACACCCCCTCCGTCCCCACTGAAAACACCCACACTGCTGGGGGCGGGGGGGTGGGGGGCACAGGGCCTCCTCTCTGGGAGCTCTGGGTCCCAGTACCGGGTGGTGGCGACGGGACCTGCCCCCAACCCTCATAGGCCTGTGTCCCTGCGTGGGCTGCACAGAGTCCCCTGACCGCAGCGGGGTGCCGGCACCCACCAGCGTCTTGCTGTCCCTGGAGAAGGCCTTCTTGACGTAGAGGGAGCCCACGGCGCTCTCCATGTTGCTGTTGACGTAGCTGACGCACTCCCGCCAGCGCACCTCCTCCACTGTCTTGCCGTACAGCACCTGGTGGCCGTTCGTCCACTCACGACCTTGTCCACTCACGGACTCCACGGCCTCTGCCAACCTTTACCGCCCCGTCCTAGGCTCCAGGGTGCCCGGGGGTCGGTGGGCGACAAGGGATGAGCTCAGAGACTCGCAGGTGTGGGGAGAGCAGAGTGTGCAGCTTGGAGGGGGTGCTCGAACCCAGGCAGGGAGGGGGGGATGGGGGCCCCACCCAGCCCCACGCTCCTCCCGCTTCCCTGTCCTTGTCGCCCTGGGCTCCTGGATGGCTCTGACCCCGGGACCTCAGTGCCAGGCCCCCAGCAGGTGCTCAGCATCACAAACAGATCAAAGGAACGGCGGCTGGCTCAGGGCCGGGCCCGGGCTGCGGGTCTCACGCACCTTGCGGTAGTTTGCACGGGCGTCCTTGAACCGCTGGCTCAGGCTGCTGATGCGATCCTGCACCAGGCGCCAGACCAGGTAGTTCTGTATGGTCCTGCGGGCGGCAGCGGAGGGTGGACAGGACGGGTGAGGGGTATTTGCTCAGGGAGGGGTATTGGTTCTGGGTCCTTGGCCAGCAGGTTGTTCCCCAGGCAGGGAGTTCGGGGTGGTCGGGAAAACCTCCCAAACAGCCCCCCAGACACAGCCTGTCCGCCCTGGGTGCCTGAAGGCCTCAGGAGGGGTCCAGAGCTCCGATGGAAGGCGCCATGGACCATCAGCATTTACCCCCCACTGCCTCGGCCTTCAGGCCTCAGAGTGAATGCTGGGGGGGGGGGTGTCTCCCTAGAGGAGGAGCTGGTGGGGAGGGGACAGAGCCGGGGCAAAGATTTGGAGGCCTCCTGGGACGCCCTTGGGCTGCACCTGGCCGAGAAGACGTTGATGATGTTTTCGAGCTTCTGGAGGTAGGGGATGCCGTAGACCACCACCTCTTCATCCGGCAGCATCTCGATGTTGACGGAGGACAGGACAGATTGTATGAAGAGCGTCCAGTTGAATCCCTGGGCGGGGGGATGGGAGGGAGGGGGGGAGGTGGGCACAGCGCCAGGGCGCCCGACACCCAGCCCCACCGGGCATATCCCAGACACAAGAGGGAAGGTGCCGATCATGGGAATGAGGGGAAAGCCATGAGGCGACATCGCGGCAGAGCCTGCAGGCTGCGGAAAGGGCACGAGGCTACGCCGGTGTGTTTGCAAACTTAAGCATAACGGAAAGATCCTGGAAAAACACGGCTTAGCAAAAATGACCAAAGAAGAAATGGAAAATACAAGTAGTGTCGTGTGTCATGCACCGGGCGCCCTGTGAGGCCGGCGCTAGGCTGGGCGTCGGCTCTGTAAGACGAGGGAATGACACGGAGTCAGGAGGGCTTGGGAGGGGAGAAATGAAACTGCCGGTCTTCACCCCGGCCAGTTTGGCGCAGTGGTTAGAGCGTCGGCCCACAGACAGAAGGGTCCCAGGTTCAAGTTCAGCCAAGACGTACCTCGGTTGTAGGCCCGATCCCCAGCCCTGGTTGGGGTGCATGTGGAAGGCAACCAGTCGATGTCTCTCTCACATCAATGCCTCCCTCTCTCTCTCTCTCTCTCCCCCTTCCATGCTCTCTGAAAAGCAATGGAAAAAATATCCTTGGGTAACAATTAAGAAAAAATTAAAAACAAAAAAACTGTCACGCTTCACCAAGGACGTGAATTTCTGTGCATAAAACATAAAATCGATGAATATCTACAAGGTGTTAGAGCCAATCCGTGCATCGAGTGAAAGTGCTGTATGCAACGTCAGTGTTTCTGTATATTCCAGCCACAAAGAAGATACATTACAAACGGTACCGTTGACAATAACATAAAAAACGAACTGGGGGCAAATCTCACGAAAGGTGTGGGAGGCGCTGAAAGAGAAAACTACAAAACCTGCGGAGAGAAATGACAGAAAACGCGAACCTACGGAAACATACATCTGGTTCCTGGGTCGCAAGACCCGACAGGAAAGAAGGTGTCAGTTTTCCCCAAATTGACATTTAGATTCAAAGCAACCCCCCTCAAAATCTCCGCAGGCTCGTGTGTGGAGTTGGCCCGCTGACTCTGGGTTTTGTAAGAAAATGCGAAGGACCAAGAATACTGGAGATGACCGGGAGGACAGAGCCGCGAGACTCTCGCTGTCCTATATTGAGAATTGCCCCAGATCCGCAGCCGGGGGGTGGTGGGTGGTCGGCATGTGGCAGAGGCCCGTGGAACAGAGAGTAGGACCCACACACACATGCACACTCACCACAAGCCACACAGACTCGATTTTAAGCAGGGGGGCCATGCAGGGAGGGGTTCTTTTCAATAAATGGTGCTGGGTCACCCGGGCATTGGGACGGGAGGCAATGATGTCTACAGGGCTCTCGGTAAAAAAATAAACTCGAGGCTGATTGTGGACCTAAACCACCTTGGATGGGGGGGGACAGATTTCTCGCAGAACCACGACCCTAGCCATGAGGAAAGGTGGATCGTCTGTGATAAGTGGACCAATGGGACTATTTTAAACTTCTGACCATGGGTCTGCTCCAACCTGGTCGCTCTGACTTTGGCCCCATCTGCACCCACACCCTCCACCCTCCGCCCAGGCAGCAGCTGGCAGGGCTAGACGCCTGTTCCCGCCCCTCCTCCTGCAGGAACAACCCCTCAGGGCTCAGCCGCCCCTCCTGAGGTCTGGCTGGTGCTGAGGGTGGGGCTGGAGGCTCTGGCATGGGGGCAACTCCCAGGCAGGGGCAGGCAGGACTGTGGGGAGTTGTGTTGGGGGTCAGAGCAGGACGGGGTGGGGGTCTCCCCAACTCAGCAGCCCCTCCCAGCCTGTTTCCTGCTCAGAAAACTGGGGTGGTCACAGCAGCCAGCTCACGGATAGAGGGGCCCCCTGTTCCCAAACAGCCCAGTGGACACCGGTTGTCCCAGTGGGAAAATGTCGCTGTTTCGGTGACCAGTTCCTGGGCCCCCTGCTCAGGGTTGGGAGGAGTTCTGAGGCTTCAATGAGAGAGGCAGGAAACAGGGAGGGCTGGGGTCAGGGTCTGTCCCCTGGGCAGTCTCCTCCCACCCAGGCCGGCACCACATGGTCCCCCTCCCCCACCACGTGGACTTACATTCAGACCAAACTTGGTCTGGAGCTCCTGCACCCCCATCCTGTGGTACAGGGTAGTGACGTCATGCCTCTCCTCCTGGGGGGCTGTGGCCTGCATCGGGGTGGGGGTGGGTGCCCGGCAGTGAGAAGGGGGTGGTGGCCAGGGCCCAGGTGTGCCCTCCCCCATCTTCCACCTGCGGGCTTGGCCTCACGTTTGCCAGCTGCATCTCCAGCTTCAGCACCTGCACCATGTCCTCCTGCACCAGGTGGCTGTTCCTGGGGAGGTTCATGTCCCCCCGCAGCATCGTGGCCACCGACACCATGAACTGCAGGTAGGCATCGCGCACCTGGGCCAAAGGATGCAGGATGGGGTCGGGCCACCTGGCCACCTTGGCCCCCCTGGAGCTCTCTGTGGGGTGGGGGTGGGTGTATGACACGGAGCAGGTCCCCAGGGTGCTTGTCTGCCCTCCTGGGCCAGCAGGTTACAGCAGGTCCCAAGGAGCACCACAGACGGTCAGGCCCTCAGCTGTAGCTCACACTCCACAATATGCCTGCCCAGGGGTGGACATGCCTGCTTCCCAGACCTGATCCTGGGCCACAGGACCTGGCCAGGCCCAGACAGCTCAGGGCTGGGAGCCCCATCCTGTCCCTTCCAGCTTGCCCCTGTCCCTGAGCTTCCACGGGACACAGGGGCCTATTCTGCTGGGCTGCCTGGCTGGCACTCTGCAGGTGTTCAGGAAAGGTCCAGGGCCATGCAGGGCTGTCGGGTGCCAGGGTTAAGAGTGGGCTGCCCTAGCCAGGCTGCCCAGCCAGGAGATCAGGAATTGGGCCCTGAGGACATGTGCCCTGCCTAAACCCTAGCTTGTGGCCCCTCTGCCTGCTGTGGGTCACTCACACCTCCTGCCCTTCCTTCCCGCCTCTCCCTGCCCCCGGCTGGCCCTGGTCCTGCCCCTCTGCCACTGTTTGGCTCTTTGGATCCTGTGGGTGGGGGAGCAGCGTGGCCAAGGGAGCATCCTGGGGTCTGAGCCTGCATTCAGGTCTCTATGGGCCCCTTGTGGGAAACTAGTGGTGTGATGGGTGTGCCCCTGGAGGCTGCTGGGCTGAGCTGGGCTTATCCCCAAGGGTTTAGGGACACTCCCTATGAAGGTGACAAAGCTCGTCCCCACCCCATAGCTCCAGGCTCCACCCACTCACATGCTCATAAAAGCTAGCTGTAGGGGAAAGGGCCAAGTGGACACGGGACACCCAGGGCAGCTGGGCCCCAGGTGGGCCCTGAAGGGATGGGAGGAGGGGCCCAGATGCGAGGGGCCTGCAGTAAGGGCCCTGGGCATGAGGCCTGGCCCGGACTCACCTTCTGGTTGCTGTGCTCCTGGAAATAGTACTCGCGGGATGGCATGCCCAAGGTGGGCTGGTCTATCTGGAGACACAGAGGGTGTGAACCAGGGCCAGGTGCCGGGGGTCCCCACAGCCTGGCCGAGGCAGGCACCAGCCCTCTCCTCTACCCCCAGGACCCAGAATGGGGACCATGGGGGTGCATGCAGGTGCCCTGGTGCCTGAGCCCTGCTCGCTGAGCAACAGGCGGAGGGCTCCCAGGCTGGACTGCGGGTGTCTAAGGATTGCACGGGCTCTTTTTGCCCTCTGGTTGTGGCTTCTTAAGGTCAGGCTCCCTGCCCAAGTGCCAAATGGCTGAACAGCTGGTCCTGAGAACCAGCTCAGCTTGTGGGCCTCTGATTAGGACGTGGGTCATCGGCAGCCAGTCCCCCAAACTGAGAGCGGGGACCAGAGCAGAGCCCTGGGGACACACCCGGGGCCCAGCTGCTGGTATGGCCCTGCCCCTGGCCGTCTCCCTGTGCTGCGAGAGCCCCAGCCAGGCATGGGGACCCCCCGCCCGCCGGCCCCCAGGCCCCGTATGGCTCGTACATAGATGATGTGCCTGCTGGAGTTCTGGTCGTCATTCCAGATGAAGAGGTCGATGAGGATGCGCTTGTTGAACTCGGAGTTCAGCACCGCCAGCTGCCGCTCCAGCTGCCAGCTGTGGCCTGGGGAATCAGTGCCCCACGCTGGAGACAGTTGGGGCCCTGAGATCCCAGCCCAGCTCCTTGTCACACCGTGGACCCTGGCCTCCTAAGTCCAGACCTCGAGGGGCAGGTAGGGGACCCCTGCACGGCTCACCTGTGGGTCTCAGGGGCTGGGAGACACACTTCCGCATAGTCCACAGGGCACCACAGGGCCCCGGGAGCAGTGTGTGCTGGGGGCTGCCAGCCCTGCGTGTGCCCCATGCCTGCCCCCCAACCTGGGCTGAACCAGAGTGCAGAGGGCAGAGCCCACGTCCAGAGCTGGGAGCCCTGGGTCCCCAGGCCTTGGCCTAGAAGACAAGTCTTTCTTAGGGATCTGGAAGGGATGCCCCTCTTCAGAGCTGGAAGGGACCAGCCACAGGGAGCCTTCCCACCTCTGGTGCAAAGTCCCCAGCCCCAGGCTCAGGGTCCCCGTCTGTGCAAGCTGCCCCAGGCCCTGGCCTTACCTACAGTGTCGTTCCAACTGTCCACAGCCACCGGCCAGCCTCCTACCGCCTCTAAGATGTCCAGCAGGGGCTTAGAGTCTCGCTTCTCGATTATGCCTGGGAGGGGAAGGGGAGGGTAGTCTCTCACCCAGACACTGGCGGGTGAAAGACCATGTCACACAGACCCCGGGGATGCTGCACGTCCAGCGCAAAGCTCGGCCTTCCTGTGAGACTGCAGCTCGAGGCACAGAAGGGCCTGGAAGTAGCAGGAACGGGATGCAGGTGTGAAAGGGGCTTGGGGTGGATAACCATACAGGTGCCACCAAAGAGGCCAGAGGGAGGACAGGCCTGGGGGCTGCAAGCAGGCCAGCGACTGTGGGGGAGCCAGTCGGAGGGGGGACCTGTGGCCAGGAGTGGGCGGGGCTCAGAGCTGCCCCAGGTACACTGGGTGCGGGGTGGGGTAGGGTGGCGGGGACCAGCCCAGGGCAGCGGTGGTTTGGCCAGGAGCTTGGAAGAACTTGGCTCCTCTGAGGACGTGGGGCGAAGGTGGGGATATGCATGTGGAAATAAAGGGAGGCTTGTCGAGTGGGCAGGGGAGGGGAGGGGGGGAGCCCTGTGGGGGGAAAGGGCCTGGGGAGCTTGGGGGCACTGACACCATGCAGCAGGGTGTCCGTGGGGAGGGCCCCCTGGCTTCTCTGGCTGGTCCTGTTTTGAAAGTGGGGGCTGAAGCAAGGGATGGAGCCCTGTGTCGGGCCCATTGGTACAGGTCAGTGTGTGGTTGCCGGGGCTGGGTCCCCGAGGCGATGGACTGGCTTCCTGGTCCAAGTTGGGTTTTTATATATGGTCTGGCCATTGTCCTTTTGTATGTTTGGTCTCGGGCCAGAAGTTCTGCGCAAGTGGGAAGACAGGAAGTCTCCACTGGGCGGGGACTGGCCGGACTGGACGAATGGCTTTTCAGTTGCCATGGGGAGTCAAGGAGACGAGCCTGGGCTTGTGCAAGCACAGCCATGCAGCCGGGGTCTCCGTGAGCCTGTCAGGCATATGAGAAACCAGCCCTGCCCTCCAGGAGACCCCTGAACAACTGCAGGCCTTGAACCTGGGCACCAAGCAGGGAAGCTGGCCCCCAGAGCCTCTGCCCTTCAGGCTGGGTTTGCAAGCCCCCGAGCAGGGACTTAGGTGTCCTGAGTATGCAAGTCCTCTAACAGAAAGGGAAGCACTGGGAAATCCCACAGCACCCCCACAACACAGACACACAGACACACGAGTACACATATATAAACACACAGGCATATACACACACAGGCATGCATGTATGTATACACATATACCTACACAGACACACATAGACATGTGTACACGCAGAGACAAACACATATCTATAAACATGCATGCACACACATGTAACACACACGCACATGCATATACACAAACACACACATATACATATATAGATATACACATGCACACACACACATACACAATAGGCATATACATGCACAAGTACACATATACATACACACATATATACACATACACATACACATGTACATATACATAAACACATATACATATATAGATATACATATATATATATATACATACACATACACACATGCACACACATGCTTTTCCTGGGGCTCCCAGCCAGGCCTCTCACTGTCTTCCTCTTGTCTGAACAGAGTGTGGCCTGTGCTGGGGTCGGGGTGTGAGGGGGTCACGGGCAGCTGGCCGTAAGCCCGGTCCCCACGGGGAGCCTGGACTCAGTGGCCCCGTGGGGGCCCAGCGCACAGCCCTTCTGGCCTGCGTCCCGAGTGGCACCCACCCCACCGTGCACACTGCAGCGGCTGGGGGGCCCCGAGCTGAAGTGGGTCCCAGCAGGGGCAGCCCCCCCCGCTTGCCCCATTCCCCCCCCCGCTCACTCTCGTTCATGCAGGAGCGGTACAGCGTCTTCGCCTTCTGCACAGCCGGCCGGTCCTTGGCGGTGGAATTCTCCAGCACCCCTGCGGCCAGGAGGAAGCCAGACAGAGGCTGAGGCGGCTGCTGAGGGGCCAGGTCAAAGGTCCCCCCACTTCTACCACATTCAGGGACAGGCCTTTATCCAGGGGTCCCTTCTCCCTGTCCACTGGACGGAGGGCTCAGCGGCTGTCCCGGGGCCCCGCTTTGACCTTGGGCAGGCCGGCCAGCTCACTTTTGAGGATGACCTCCAGCTCGTCCCGCAGGATGTCAAAGACGCTGTAGCGGGAGCTGGTCTCGGGGACCACGTGGCGTCGCAGCCAGCCTCCACACGCGTACTGGTAGAAGTCGTCACACGGGTCCTTGGACTCGTCCATGTTGTGGAGGATCCTGGCGGCTGCTCGGCCCCAGGAGGTGGAGAGGAAAGGGGGGCGCGACTGTGAGCCCCCGGGGGGCTGTCCAGACTCAGCTGTGTGCCCTTAGGAGTGTTAGTCACCCTCTCTGAGCCTCGGCGACGTTGGAAATGGGACTCAACTTCTAGAACCACCACATATCAGCCACATGACCTTGAACCCCCGTGACCTCTCTGATCCCTCCATTCCCTGACCTTGAATTTTGGGAAGGCAGCCGTCTGACAAGGGGGTGACAGACAGACTGCAGGCTGACAGGGTGCTGGGCTGGAGGTCAGGTGTCCTCAGGATGCGAGGAGGGGCGGCCCTCACCCACCACCGTGTGTGTGTGTGTGTGTGTGTGTGTGTGTGTGTGTGTGCATGTATATGCGTGTGCATGTATGTGTGTGCATGTATATGTGCGCGCATGTATATGTGTGTGCATGTATTGTGTGCATGTATGTGCGTGTGCACGTATGTGTGTGTTGTTTTCTGTGAGAAGAGATAGCTTTGCCCCCGGAACCCCACGTGTGCAGGGTCAGTGGGGCCCCTCTCCTGGCTGCCCCGTCAGCAGAGGTGGCCGGGTTGGGCTCCGCCAGGACCCGCCGTTGGTTGGGCCCCGAGGGGAGCAGCAGCTGGAGCCCTCCCGACCCCAGCGATTCCACTAGTGATTCCTCACACCGTTTTCACTGGTGTTTATCTGCAACTAGCAGCACCTGACCCCAGTTTTAAGACCAATTCCTGGGAGAAAATGTGATTGAGGGTGTACGTTCGTGTGGCTTTTCTTTCCGTAAATGCAAAGAATTGCCCCTCGGGTCCCGTGAGGCCAGGGGCCTGAGCGGGAGGGGGGGCGCTGCCGGGATGGGGCGCGGGGAGGTGAGAAGGGGGAGCAGAACCAGCTTCCTCTGCCCAACACAGAGTCCCATCGCTGGGCCCGTGTGTACCCTCGGCCCAGTGCCAGTCTCCAGGCTGCCTCCCTGGCCTGAGCAGGGCCTGTGCCAGCGTCGCCGGCAGCCCCCGCCCCCCGCGGGCCGGGGCAGGAGGCGTGGGGGAAGGGGCTTACCTGCTATCACACAGCCGGCGCTGGTGCACGCCTGGTCCTTCTGGGGCTCTTGGACGGCTGCGGGCAAGGAGCAGTGTGAACCCTGAGGCCGGGAGGGCGCGGGCGGGAGTGGGTGGGGCGCAGGTGGGTGGGCGGGTGGGCGCAGCCTCCACGCCAGCTCTAGTCCCCGTGAGCCGGTGGCCTGGGACCCTGAGGCGTGTTCGGAGGGCAGCCCCGGGTCCTCCCGAGGGCCCAGGCCTGAGGCCTTGAGTGAGGGTGAGTCATTCTGGCTCGGCCACCCCCGTGCGAGCGCCAGGCCGGGGGCCCGGAGTGTCTGGGGGAAGGCAAGGCTACCTCGGGGCTTTCGTTTTACAGTGATCTCTTCCCGGCAGGAGGAAAGCTGGCCCGTGAGGAGCAGCAGCTGCTTCCCTGGGGAGAGACACAGCGCTCAGCCCTGGCCTCCAGCCACGGCCTCCTGGCACCCCGGGGACTCCTCGGGAGAGCGCTGGCATCCTCCTGCCATGCCAGGGTCCTGCGTGCTCGGGGCTCCCCGTGTGGGGCTGGGGCCCTCCCCTCTGTAGTGAGGGCCTATCACCAGGGGACCAACACACAGGGGCCCCGGCAGAACTCATCTCTGAGCCGAGGGGTACGGGGCTCCCTGGGAACCCCCATCTGCTGGGGCTCAGAGGGTTCCTGAGGCAGGGGCTCCTTTTCCCCAGAGAAGCCTCTCACTTTTCCTTCTACCTCGTGGCCCTGAGCCACCCCACGCAAGGTGGGCACCCCAGCTCCGGGGTCCTGCCGAGGCAGGAACCGCAGGCTCGTCTAGGGAAAAGCGTGTCCCGTGCAGGGAACACTGTCAGACCCGTCGGCCACCCTCAGCTCCTGCCCCTCCACCTTTGCTGTCTGTTGAAGGTGCAGATCCGCCCGCCCGCCATCCCTCCTACATGGGGGCACTGCCTGCTGGGCGTCGGGATCTTCTGGGGTGGGCGGTCATCTCTACCTGGAGCGGGGAGAGGGGGGAGGGGCGAGGTGCAGGGACAGGGGAGTCAGGTCAGGGGCCTGGCCACCTTCAGATCTCGCTGTGGCTGAACGTCCCCCCCGAGAGGCCATGGAGACCTGACACGCAGGAGGGAACGGGGCCTGTCCAGTCAGGGCTGTGGGCAGGCCGGGCCCTGGCTCAGCCCCAGTCACAGAGTCTTCAGGGGGCGTGGGCGGCCCTGGGAATCACGGGCATTCCCTGCTGTCCTGGCTGTTCGAGGAAAAGTTTACGAAAAGGGATGGGGGTGGGGGGGGTGACTCTCCTCCTGTTGGTCGTTGCTCTTTCCACCTGTCACCTGCTCACCCGATAATCTGACATTTGTTGGTTATTGTAAGACAGGCTGTGCTGGGCCCTGGAGGTTCCCGTATGAGCCTGACCGGGGCCTTGCCCTCAAGAAGCCCCCAGGGCAGTGGAAGTGGCAGAGGGTGTTGTGTGACACAGATATGGAGGCAGGTCTGAGCTTCAGAGAGGAGAGGATGGCCTGGTAACAGGCGCTGAGTCCCGGCTGCCTCGTGGTCAACCCAGCAGCAATGAGCACATCTAGCACTCAGGTCTTTTTTTTTTTTTTAAATATATTTTTATTGATTTCAGAGAGAGGAAGGGAGCGGGAGAGAGAGAGAGAGAAACATCAATGATGAGAGTCATTGATGGGCTGCCTCCTGCATGCCCCCTGCTGGGCATCGAGCCCGAAACCTGGGCCTGTGCCCAGACCGGGAATCGAACCCTGATCTCCCGGATCCTAGGTTGATGCTCAACCACTGAGCCAGGCCCAGCCGGGCACCCAGGTCTTTATTCCTAACACTGTGATGCAATAAAAGGAGCCAGGGGACCCGTCTGGCGTGGCTCAGCCGCGACCATCGATCCATAGGATCCAGGAGATCGCAGTTTGATTCTGGGTCAGGGCACACTCCCGGGTTGCAGGCTTGATGCCCAGCAGGGGGCGTGCAGGAGGCAGCCGATCCATGACTCTCATCATGGATGTTTCTCTCTCTCTCTCCCTCTCTCCCTTCCTCTCTCTGAAATCAATAAAGATATATTTAAAAAAAAAAAAAAAAAGGAGCCGGGGTCCTTGGAGAGATGGTTGATTCTATACCTGGGGCAGGAATTATCCAAGATGAGCCGGGAACACTCTATAGGGCCAGGAAGTAAGAAAACGCTACTCGTCAAAGACGAAATACCCGCAATGACCCAGGCATGCCAATGGGCATAGAAGCCAAATGCAGGGCCCCCAGTGGCCACAGTCAGAACAGTCTGAGCAAGAAAAGAAAGTTGTATGGGATTCTAACTCAAAGTACAAAATAAATATGCCCACCCTGACATAAAGAAATCATTGACTAAAAATGGGGAGAACAGACAAGTCTCCCGTCCAGAAGGATTCCAGATACCCCAGGTAGACGCCCCACCTCTACGCATGACTCCCCCACCCTTACGTAGAGCAGCACCCGGTGACTGCCTTCTAAGAGGACAGCGTGGACAGGAAGGGGACAGCAGTAAGTTTACAGGGTCAAAACCCTGACAAACGCTGCCTCAAGCCAAGCGACCAAGGTCAACATCAGCGGTGATAAGCGCGTGGCAGGATGTGTCCACCAAAAAAAAAAAAAAAGTCTGAGAAACCATCACCGTCAAGAGGAACCTAAGCAGATTTGACAACTAACTGTAATGTGGGGTCCTAAAGGAGACTGGATGCTGGGACCCAAAAGGACATGAGGTAAAAAACTGAGGAACGGGCTTAGTTAAAAGTAGCGTATTAATATTGGTTTATTATTTGCAACAAATGCATCACACTAATGTAAGGTGTTAACGGCAGGACACTCACGTGGCCTGCATGGGAACTCCGTTCTATCTTTGCAGTAATTCTGCAAACCTAAAACTTCCAAAATTTTTTAAAAACTAGTTTTCAAACAACAAAGGATGTGAGGCCTGTCGGACAACAGTAAATGGCCCGACATATGTGTAACGGGAGGAGAGACGACATGGGTCAGCGCAATCTTTGAAGAGCTGGAGGCCACAGATTTTTCAAAACTCACGAAAGACTCATGAATCTACAGATCCAAGAAGTGCCATATGTCTCAGGCAGGACAAATACAAAGAGATCCACACACACAGCAGCACCACAGTCAAAATACGGAGGGAGGAGAGAGAAACAGAAACTCTTAAGAGCAGTCAGAGGAAAGAAGACATCACATCCAGCAGAACAACCGTAAGCGTGATGGTTGGCTTCTCATCACCTGAAACCAGCTCTGGGCTGTGTTTCAGGTTAGACGCTGCCAGGGCTTTTCCACTGAAGCTTGTAACTAACCTGTCATAGGAGATAGTGACCTGTAACTACCTGCACAACGTTAAAAGCTGCTCACTTCTAAATAATTGTTTGGGAAAAAAGATCATAAGACGTGCCATTGTGAATGGACTTACATCTAGAGTCATTAACGGCAAGTGTCATTTGTGAACTAGTAGTACCTTGTACTCAGGTCGCACAATGACCTAAAATATGTTTTACAGGCATAAGGTGGACATCTGAGATGGACAAAGACAGGCTTGTAATCAAATAATTTGACAGAAAGAAAGCTCTGTAAACAAGGTAGCTATTAAGGAAAAGAAAACCAAATAATAACAAAAAAGGAAATCCAACTATTCTTCAAAGTCCAACTATTCTTCATAGTTCTGTTGTAAAAAAAATACTTAATGGAAATACTCTAAATGATGACTGTGGATTTATCCAAAAGCAGCGATATACCTGGATTGGGTGGGTGGGGGCCAGGGAGGCTGAAGGAGCTAAATCTGCCTTCCAATCAGGATGTCAATAACAATATTGATAATGGGCCAGTGACAACATCTGATATTTTATTATTAAATCTGATCATGAACAGCATGGTAGACATTTTTCTAAATCATTATTTAGAAAATATATTAAATCATTGTATTAAAATGTATTAAATTGTATTACATGTATTAAATTGTATTAAAATGTATTAAATCATTGACCCCTCAAGTGCGCCTCTAACATTGTACTATGTCATGCTCCATTATGCAGATGAGGAAACCGAGGCACAGAGGTACAAAGGAAGCCTCCCAGGGTCACACAGCTGGGATGTGGGGAGCTGGCCTGCCCGTCAGGCCGTCAGACGTATTCGCTGGGGTGTTACCCACAACCTTGTGCCTCTCAGGATCTGACATCGACAATACAGAGAGGCCTCAAAGTCTAGGCTGAAAATATGAGAAGACCCTCCAGTCCAGGGGTTGGCAATCTTTCTCTGTAAAGGGCCAGATAGGAAGTATTTTAGGGCCACATAGAGACTGTTTCACCTATTCTCTTAGCTCTGGTAGCATGAAAGCATCCACAGATAATATGTAAATGAATGGTGCAGCTGTGTTCCGATAAAACTTTATTTACAAAAACAGGCAGTGGGCCACAGTGTCCTAGTGTCTGCCCAAGACAGCAAATGTGGTACCTTCTGAGGATCACAATTCCAGGGTGGGCAGAAGTGCCAGTGTGGACGGTATTTCCCACTGCAATTTTAATAAGAACATTTGATTTTTCTGAAAAGGGTTTATCCATAACTTTAAAAATCACAAACATTAAAAAAAAATCTAAGCTAACCATGAAGAAGATAGAAATATAAAACTTCCAAGCCAGGTGAGGGAAAATGGACTGAAAAATAAGAGCTCGATAGAAAATAAGGGAAGAAAAGAGAAAAAAGAGCTGTGGGGAACATCAAAGAACACAGCAGGGAAAACGTAATTTCAGTCCTCACAGTAAATGCAAATGGACTAAATCTTCTAGGTAACAGACAGAGACCAATGCCAGTTACACGCTGTTGGGTGAGATACATCTAAGACTAAAGACACAAAGTTTCAATAAAAAGATTGAAAAGAACAGATGAAGCGAATGCTAAGGAGCATTTACCTACGATGCTCACATCAGACAAAGGAGAGCTGAAAACAACAGAATTAAAGGCCAAAAGCACTGTTAAGAGCGAAAGGGTCAGTATGTAATTACATGGATTGGAAGGCAGACCAATTTTAAATTTGTATTCACATGACCATGCAGCCTTGCAGCAGGTAAATTGATACTTGACTTAACTACAAGGGAAATCGATGGTTCTCTAGGGCAGTATTTTAACACACACACCTTTCAATAATGGAAAGATCAAGAAAGTGAAAAAGGCGAGCATATAGAAGATTCACCTGGTGGATACATTTGTATCTATACTGTATCCGTATCTGCATCTGTTTCCATTTTCATCCAACAGTGATTGGCTGTATTCCATAGCACACACGAATTATTTATAAAACTGACTGTGTGCTAGCCCTCTAGCCAGCCTCAGCAAGTAGGAGAGAATCAATAGCCCATAAATCATGGCTTCTGACAACAAAGCAATTTAGTTAGAAACCAATTAAAAAAAAAGCCAACTAAAAAAATCTCTATCCATCTGGAAATTAAAAAAAATTTTTTTCTAAATAACCCATGAAGCAGTAAAAAAAAAAAAAAGCATAGCGAAAATGAAAAAAATACTTAGAAATAAAAAAATAACACTGCATATAAACCCTTGCATGAGCTCAACTTGGTCTTTTCTGGGGGTGGGGGCCCAGGGGTCCTGACTGTGGGGCCCTGGCAGAGACTGGGCAGGGAGGGTCCCTCTTGTTGGGGTGGGCTTTGCCGCTCCTCACTACCCAGGAGAAGACAGGCCCCCTTGCACCCCACAGGTGGGGTGGGGGTTCAGCCTTGTTCCTTGGAAATCTCTAAGCCAGGTGTTTGCAGGCTGGGGAGCTCCAAACAGAGGTGCTCTGGGTTTGGCTGCCCAGGACTCTGTGCAGTGAGCAACCTTTCCCTGTCCCCCCTGTTCCATGTCCATGGAGTTGGCTGTGCCCATCTCCCCTGGCAGGAGACCAAGAGGGGCCAGAGAGCACAACAGCTGGCACCTGGTCAGGCCGGGAGCAGTCCTGGTGGGGATGCCTGTAGGCTGGGCCCATTTCTGGGTCACAGAAGCAGCCTTACCCAGGGATGGATGGATGGATGGATGGATGGACCGATGGATGGACCCATGGATGGATGGTCCTACTGCCACCATAGATGGGCACCGGGCTCGGGCGGGGAGGGAGCATTCCAGTACAAAGGCTGAGGGGTCAGCGCTTTTCCTACAGATTCTCCTGAGCCCGTGGGAGGAGCGCACAGCACCTGCCAGCAGGTGCACACCTGATGTGCATGCTCCCCCCCCCAAGGGTGCCTCAGGGCTGCCTGGTGCTCAGGTGCATGCCCGTGAGCCCCCCACCTTGCCCCGGACCTGGGGGGGGACAGCTCCGGCCCCTCCACGTGGTCTGGGAGGGGACAGGGGCGGGGACTGCCGGCAGTGCCGCCGCGCCGCCGTCTCCCCGGGGCCCCAGGCCCGCGCCTCCCACCACCTGGCAGTGACACAGCCTGTCTGGGAAGCCAGGGCCCCCGCGACCCGGGCCTTCCCGGGGCCGGGGCGGCACCGCGGCGGGTCCTTCTGCGGGGTGGCCGCGGAGGCGCCAGGAGGGCGCTCGGGCTCCCGCTGCCGGCCGCGCCCGGAACTGCAGCCGCTGCGCCCGGAGGGCCGGGGGCGCGCGAGGGGCGGGGCCGGGTCCGCGCATCTCCGGCCCCGAGAGGCCCGCGGGCGCTGCGCCCGCAGACCCGCCGCGCTCCCGCCCCGCGCCCGGGCGGCGCCGCCTGGAGGGGCCGGGCCCGCAGGTCAGTGACCTCCCGCGGCGCCCGCAGCCCCCGGAGCCCCGCGCAGCCCCCGCCCGCGCCCCGGGGTGGGCGGCGCGCGGACCCCCGGAGGGCGCGCGGCCGGGCGGGGCGGGGCGGGAGCGGGCCCGCACTCACCTCTGCTGTGCGCGTAGAGGAGGCCCAGGGCCACCAGGGCGCCGGTCACCAGGACCAGCAGGAGCAGCAGCCCCCACTCCAGGAAGCCTGGGCGCTTCTGCCGGGACCGGCCCGCCGTCTCCACCGTCCCCGCGGAGCCTTCCAGCTTCCCCATCGCGGAGTCTCTGGACACGAAGGGTGCGCGGCTGAGCAACCCCAGGCCCAGGGCAGGGGTGCGTCCAGCCCGGGCAGGGGAAACGTGCTCTGGAGCCTCCGAGGCCCTGCCCGAGGCTGGACGAGCCTGACGCTGGCCGGGAGCCGGTGCCAGGACCTCTCCGGGCGCTCAGGACCCTCTCCATCGCCAAGTCCACTCCCCGGCTCTTGAAACCTGTGTCTCAGGGCCGGAGTCTCGGAGGGCCCGGGGCCCCGGAGTGTGGGAGGCCCAGCCTGCTGACCCCGGTGACCGTCTCGTCTGGAGGCTGGCCTCTCCGAGCCCAGTGCCGACAGGAGGTGGTCTGGGGGCCGCTGTGCTCACAGCCTGGGGTCCACGTGCCCCGTCCAGGAGGCCCGGCCCCGGGGTTGGGGGGTGGCTGCAGAGGAGCCTGCCTGGGGCCCACTCACACCCACTCTCACGCCCACAGGCACATTCAGGCTCACACATGTGAGTGTGCACGTGAGTGTGCACACGTGCTCCGTGTACATGTGTGAGTGTGCATGTAAGCATGTGCATGCATGTGCACACCTGCATATCTGCATGTGTCATGCACCTGCGCGAGCATGCATGCGTGTGAACACATGTGCACATGCACACGTGCCTGTTTGTGCGTCCGCACCTCCTTTGCTGTACTTGGAGCTCTGTGCCCAAAGCTGCACGGGCACCTGGGGAGCGGCTGGCGCTGCCTCACTCAGGGCGAACACATACCTGAAGCCTGCGCTGGTGCCCAGCCTGTGTGGGCCGAGGCCGAAGTCTGGGAGAAGCCCGGGAACACTGACCAGTCCTGCCCTGGGCAGAAGCGTCCGGCCGCTCAGGCCACCAGGGCTGGGTTGGATGTTCCTACCTGCCAACGCAGGGGGCCGCCTGAGTTCTGTCCCGGCTCGGGCATCATGTGCCGCCTGCCACCTGCCCCAGCTTGAGAGGAGAGGCCAGGCCTGCTCTGATCTCGGGACCCTCCGGAGTCCCCGTCATCTCTCACCTGCCCCCTGCCATCCTCCCTGCCCCAGGTCCCCGCTGGCCGCCCTTGGCCCCTGAGAATCCCCGCTCAAGTCACCCCCAGCAAGGCCTCCCTGGCGTCCCCATTCAGCGCTGCCAGCCCAGCACCCCCTGCACTCCAGACTTATTTCTGTTTTACCACCAGACATAGAGCCCTTATTTTTATGTCCATTTCCATCTCCCTGTCGGGAACGGCAGCTCCAAGGGCAGGGGACGTTTTCCCTGGGTCCCCAGCCCCCCCCCAGGCATCAGTTAGCATTCACTGAATGAATGAGTGACTGAATGAATGAATGGTGAACGAATGAATGAGCGAACTGGGTGGGACAGCTCCGGGCCCTGGCTCAGCGTCTGTGGCTCTGGCTTCACCAGCGTCACCTTTTGGCACCAGGACGAGTGAGTTCCCCGGCTCATCCAGCTACTCCACTTCCTTTGCCCTGCTCATTCCAGGGACCCAGGCACAAGGAAAGCCGTCCAGTCAAGGGCGGGCCAAAGCCAGGCTTTCTGCTAGAGACCCAGAGGGCTGCCGGGGCCCCACTGGGGAGCGAGGTCTCACCTGTGGCCTCTCCAGGCTATTGCGGCCGCAGGACGGGGGTACCTGGGAGCTACCTGCCCAGGTACAGGCTAAGCTCCACATAAAAGGCCCCGCCTGCCCCCTGGGGAATGGGCTGGGTGCTGGAGGGTGTTTTCGGGGGGCTGCCCAGGAAGGCTGGCCCGGCTTGCAGCCCCTCCATCAGCCTACCTTCAGGTCACTCAGGAATGGCCGTCGCCCGTGGGCAGGTCTGGACGGTAGGGTCGCGATGCCTAGGGTTATGGCGAGCAGGGCCGGGCGGAGGGGCTCCTGAGCAGGGCCTGTGGCTTCCGAGCCCCCTTTGTGATGCGGTGGGTTCCCTGGGCGGGGTTCCCGGGAGGCGCTGACCCTTCTGGTCCTAGCGAGTTCTGTCTAGGTTGGGTGCGGGGGAGGGGGCGGTTCCTGGGGCGCCCGGCTCCCTGCTGAGCGGCGCCCCTTCTAGAGCCTCCGGCCCTGCCTTTCAGCCCTGCCTCTCGGCTCTCTCCTCCTTTGCTCCTTGACCCCCCATTCAAAGGGGCTGCAGGGACAGCTGGAAAGGGAGCCAGACCCTTTCCCACGCTGGCCAGAGAGGTCGAGAGGTCAGGACCAGGGCACCGGCTGGCAGTGGGCTCCTTTCCCTTCAGTCTCCAGGGAGGGTCCTGGGGGCCTCGCCAAGTGTAGGGGAGGTGGGGAGGGGCTCGGGCTTGGCAGGGACCCCAGTGCTTCGGAGGGTGACTCAGCCGCCCCAGCCCCGGGGGCTCTGAGCAGGCCCCGGTCAGAACTCAGACCGGCCTTCTTCAGGCCTGACAGGAGAAAAGAGAACAGGGTGCTCCGACTCTGCCCCGGGTCTCTGTCATCGAGCCACCAACTGAGTCCCAACAACTGGAGCCTGAGTCCCCTCCCTTATAAGGTTTGTCAGGGAGTCGGCGGAGAAAACGGAGGCGCAGTGCCAGGCACAGAGGTGTGGTCAGGAAACACCTGCCAGGGGGCTCGGGGCGCCGGCGGACAGCCTGCCGGAGAGGCCGGGTCATTTCTGAGCCCTGCAGGTACTGCTTCTAGGATCCCAGTTAAAACTCTGACTCCCGTTCCATAATTAACACCTTCAAACTAATTACCAATTTTTTTGGGGGGGGAGAGAAACATCGATTTGTTGTTTCAATTATTTGTGCATCCCTTGGTGATTTTTGTATGTGCCCTGACTGGAGATTGAACCTGTAGCCTTGGGGTGTCAGAGCGACACTCTAGCCAACTGAGCTACCCAGCCAGGGACCCTGAAACTAGGAAGGGGATGTCTGGTCCGGCTCAGATGAAACTCAGGACCTTGAGCCCCCCAAGTCCACTGAGCCCCTCTTTCCAGCGGGAGTGGCTTGTCCTCCAGCGTCGGATGAGACCAGCCTTTTCTTGTCACAAACCCTGTGAGAACCTTGCAGGGGTCCGGGGCCTAGCGAGAGGGTGCTCCCCCTCCCCACCCGCTGTTTGTAGGGTCAGATCTCAGCATGTGGGGGGGGGGAGGGGTCAAGTGCAAAGGCTGACCCAGGAGGAAATAGCATATGCACCCCCGAAATCGCAGGATTTCCTAGGTCACACTGAGAAACCCGGGAAGTCTGTGTGGGAACGGAGTCTAAGTGTATCAGACCACGGCGGAGGGGGTGCCACGCCGGGCTGACTGTACTAACGGGGTACACCTGCCGGAGACGCTGAACATAACTCACCGTCGACTGCTGCCACTCTGACCACCCACGTGGGGAACGAAACCTGGACTCGCTGGTGGTCCACGGGGAGTGAAGTGAAGATGACGGGACTCCCCCCGCGTGATGCTCAGGAAGGACCCAAAGGCGCAGGGAGACCGCACGTTGGACTGATCGCGTGTGACTGGCGCACCCCACAGCAGCCCCGTGGGGATCACGGGGCTTATTTTTCCTCCACAGAATGCACCTCACATGGAGCCGTCCTTGCATCCCGCACGCGTCGCTCATGGGGCGCCATCCTTACACTGTGCCGCTGGATTTGGGTTTGCTGGTGTTTCCCTTAGGACTTGTGACCTGGGGCTTTAAAGGAAATTCGCTGTGGCTTTCGCTGGGCTGAGAGCAAGCCGTCTTCGAAAAGGCCCCGGAAGCCTTCCTTCTCGGCTCCGAAGGAGCTGAAGGCAGCCTGTGACGGACTGTTCCTTACAGGCCGGTCCGTGTCCCGACACCCCCGGGCCCGGGCCTGCCCTGGGCAGGGCTCCTTCACCACCCTCTTCCCGCCACGGTCATTGTCCTGTGTGAGTTTTACCTACGTCCATTCTGGAGCCAGTTTAGTTAAATACCATGTTCCTAGGAACTAACCCATGTCGTCCAGGCTTCAGGTTTATTTACAGAGTTGAGAAATGTAATCTCTTATGCTTCTTTCTTTTTTAATGTCTTTATTGATTTCAGAGAGAGGGAGAGGGGGAGAAACATCGAGAGTCATCGGCCAGCTGCCTCCTGCACGCCCCCTACTGGGCATCGAGGAGCCCGCAACCCGGGCCTGTGCCCCCACCAGGAATCGAACCGCGATCTCCTGGTTCACAGGTCGATGCCCAACCGCTGAGCCATGCCAGCCGGGCACTCATGCTTTTTTCGGTCCCCTCTGTTACTCTGTCCTTGCCACTTTTTACAATGTTGTGTCTGCAGTGGAAGTGCCTGACGTTAAGCTTCTGATTGTCATTTGCAAAAGATACCCACCTCGAGTAAACATATTGCCAGCTGTGGGCTGCAGCCAACAGCAAAACCACCACATGAGGAACTGGGCCGCCCCCACCCTCAAAGCTCCCCTTTCAGAAAACTCGGGGGACCCAGACAACTGACTGGGTAGGCGGCCCTGCCTCTAGCCTCCTGAGACCTAATTCCCTTTTATGTGCCAAATTAGCCAATGATGAGGGATCCCGGAAAACCCCAGACACCCACCCTTGACCCCAGTGAAGGCAGAGCCCCAGGCCCTTGAGCTCTCGCTCGGCACCCCCCCCCTTGACCTCGACGTGTGGCCCCGGACATGCTGTGCACCCTCCGGGACCTGCAAGTAACGAACCTTGTTCCTCAAAGTTCCCTGATGGCGTCTGCCGAGTTTTGTCCTGACATCACAATAACAAGGGCCAGTGCAGCCCCAACACTGGCTCCAAACGGGGACACGTCTGTGGTGCCCCCCGCAGGCAGCACCGGCCCAGGCGAGCGCCCCAGGCCTCCCCAGCAGGGAGCATCCGTCAGCAGGCTGGGGTGACACAAGTGTCTTTTTCTTTCTTGATTGTTTGCTATTGGTTCATGTTTTGTTTTTGAATAACCGCATTTTGGATTTACTTGTTAGTTCCTCCATGCTGCTATCCCTGGTCTCCCAATTTCTGCTTTTCTCCTTGTTAATCTCTGCCTTCTGATTCCGTCTACGGTCTTTTTCTAACCTCTTGAACTGAGCAGGTACTTTGTTTTCATCTGTGTGGCTGCATAACTGGCTCCAAAGGGGGACATGTCTGAGTTTTGTCCTTGGGGGGTCCCGCCTGAGGCTTAGGCCAGGGTCAAAGGCTGCTTCTTGCCAAGGGAAGGGGTAAACCATCTCCCTGGGGCTACCAGGGGCTGGTCTTAAACCTGCTGCCCCACCCAGCTTTGGCGATTGGGGTGCCATTGCAGCAAGGGACTCTAGGCCTCCCAGGACGGCCGCTCCAGGCCAGCAGGACTCCCTTCTCTCTGCTTCTCACCGCTGACCCACCCACCCCACGGCTGGGAGGGAGGGAGGGGGGGCACCTCCCTGGTTTGGGGGAAAAATGACCGGGTGGCCCTGTGACTGGGCCTGGCAAGCATGGGGTTAGTGGAGCCGGCAGCCAGAGGCTGCTTCCCTCCGGACTCTCGCCTTCAGCTTCCTCAGGCCGCAGTGCTCCGGGTCCACTAGGAGCCCGCTCTCAGCCGCCGTCCAGGCCTCGGAGTACAGCCGGTCCTCCAGGCAGCGCTGCCCGTGGCTCAGCAACACCTGGGCGGTGGGGGCGCGGCCCGGCCGCTGCCACAGGCTGCTCTGGGCTGGGGCGGGTGCCAGCTTGAGGGCCTGGGCAAAGGCCCCTGCGGCCCCGGCCTTGTTTCCCAGGCTCAGGAGTAGGCGGCCCCTGGAGCACAAGTCCTCTGCCCTCAGTGGGAGGTCGCCGTCCCCTGCACCCTCCCGCAGCAGAAGGTCCAGGTCTCTGAGTGCCCGGCTAAACTCCTGCAGCTGGGCCAGGCAGGTGGCCCGCAGGCGCAGGTGACAGGCGCTGCGACCACCAGCCAGGACAGCCAGTGAGCAGTAGCCCAGCGCCTGCCGAGGCTGCCCGGAGGTCAGGAGGGCGCTGGCTTCCTGGGCTGCGGCCTGCAGAGGGGACAGGGGGGGAGTGCCGGTCAGCCCAGGTTGCCGCAGCCCCTCAACAGTCCTGCACACCCGGCCTCTGCAGGAGCTGCTCCCGTCCTCCTGGGGGGCCCCGACCTGCTACCCCACAGGCCTGGCATTTCTGCAGGTGGCTCAGAGGTCACCTTCACTCCCCTGGCCTCCGCACTGCCCGACTGCCGTTCTCACCTGGGCCGCCTCTTCCCTCCGCCCCTCTGCAGCCATCTCCCCCGCAGGCCCCTCTGAGGCGCGGATGTCCTAGTGGGCCCCCCCCCCGCCCACCCTCCCAAGTCGGCCTGGCCCTGGGGACAGCAGCAAACACCACCTCTGCCCAGCCAGGTCCTTGCGCCCCCTCCGTGGAACCAAGGTCAGGAAGCCCTCGCGGGCTCCTCACCGCGGCCCCGCTGCGCCAGTCACCGCTGGGGCGCGTCTCTGCTGCTGGCCCCCCCGCGCCCCCGCACCCCCAGGCATCTGGCAGCGCGCCCCCAGGTGCTGCCCCGACTCCCTGCCTCTCCGCGCGCCTCTAGCCCGCGCGCGCTCCACGCCGTCCCGGGACACTCGGCTGCCCCGCGACGATCCCCCCCCACCCCACCCCGGGGCGCACAGCGGCTCGGCCAAGAGCAGGGCGCAAGACCCGCCCGGGCGCGCGGCTCCGCGGCCGAGCATCGATCAGCCCGGCGTCGGGGAGACGCGGCTCCAGGCCCCGGGCGGCGCGCTCACCCCGGCAGGGGGCGCGCAGGAGGCGGCACGGGGTACTCGTCACCGACGTTTCCCTCCCTCGCCCTCCCTCTACCTATATTAAAAAAAAAAAGAAAAACGGCTCCGCGGCGGCTCCTCCCGGCCTCTTCTCCGCACAGCCGGGCGCCGCGTCCCCAGGGGCCCCCGAGCTCCCCACGCGCAGCAGGGGCGCCGTCGGGGCACGAACGTCAGGCTGCGGCGCCGCCGGGAGCGCCGGGAGCTGAGTCCCGCCCGGCGAGGCGCTGGGACCCTCCCGGGCGCGGGGGCCCCGCCCGCCCTGCAGCCCCCGGTGCGCGCAGCCCGCCCGCCTCCCCCGGGGACCCCGCCCGCCTCCCCCGGGGACCCCGCCCGCCTCCCCCGGGGACCCCGCCCGCCTCCCCCGGGGACCCCGCCCGCCTCCCCCGGGGACCCCGCCCGCCTCCCCCGGGGACCCCGCCCGCCTCCCCCGGGGACCCCGCCCGCCTCCCCCGGGGACCCCGCCCAGCCGCGGACACGTGCTGCGCGCTCCCGACAGCCTCCGCGCGTCCCGGCTCAGGGGCGGGGCCGCTGGCCGCGCAGGCGCCGTGCCGCCGGAATCGGTCACTTCCGGTTCCCTTCCGGGTCGGTACGTGTCGCCGGGCAACGGGAGCGCGTCGCGGCGTTTCTCCCCGCCGCCGGAAACCAGCCTCGGCGCCGCCCCGCGCGGCCCCCTCCGGGCGCGGAGACCCCGGCCGGGCCCCTCCTCGGCCACCCCGCGCCCTGCGGCCCCTCCCGCGTCCCTGGTCCCCGCGACCCGCCGCACTCGCTGCTCCCTCGGCCCGGGGGCTGCGCGCCCGCCGCCTTCCCCGCTGCGCTTTGTTCTTCGCGCGCAGCCAGCGCCTCTATTAAATAAACGCCTCGTGGAAACGCCTGGCGCTGTTTCTCTTTATGGCGGACCGAGCGCTGGAGCCCCCGACAGCCATGGGCGCCCCGAGTCCGTGGGCTCCAGCATGCAATGCTCCTGGCCTCCCCTACGCCCCCCAAAGGCCGAATTCAGCCGCGCGAGGGATGCAAGGGGGGATGCACGGGGATGCACGGGGATGCACCGAGGATGCACCGGGATGCACGGGGAATGCACGGGGATGCACGGGGGATACACGGGGATGCACGGGGATGCACGGGGGATACACGGGGATGCACGGGGATGCACGGGGGATGCACGGGAATGCACGGGGATGCACGGGGAATGCACGGGGATGCACGGGGGATACACGGGGATGCACCGAGGATGCACGGGTTTCCACCCCCACCTGCGGCCTCGCCCAGTGCACCGGGTAGTGGTCAGAGCAGAACCGACCACACGCTGCCCGCTGCCCCGGCCCCGCTTGCTCCTTGAGACTGGCTTCCACTAGAGTTCAGGCTGGAAACCGCCCTCCACCCCAGCCCCCGCTTCCTCCACTCCACACATTAGCCGCTTTCCTGAATATTCTGAGCTCTGTCCCACATCCAGGCCGTTGCCTAGGCCGGTCTGTCCCCACCCTGGGTTCACCTCCAGTGCGACCTCACCACTGCCCTGCTCTGGGGTCTGCGACACTGACACTCTCTGAGGTGAACCCCTATTGACTTCCCTGAGGTTCCAGGGCCACAGGGCGGGGCTGTGCCCCCCTCCCCCCAGCATCTGGGGAAGGTGCTCATACATTCTTGGCAGATAAAGAGTAGAATGAAAAACCAGCCAGCCCCACATCCCTTCACAGCCCCTCGCAGCTCCCCACCTGTAGGAGCCGCCTCCCTACCCACACTCTTACTGGGAGGAACAAGTCTCTCCTGGCCTGACCCGGGGTTGGGATAGGCCCACGGCAAGAGCAAGGTGCTCCTGGCTGGTTCCACCTGGCTCTGAGGAGGGGATCCCCTCCCTCTCTCCCACCCAAGTCACCTGTTGTTTATATGCCTCCTGCAAAGAAGCTGGAAGGTCACTGGAGTTGCCAGAGCTTAGCTTGAGATGGTGACACCTGGGTGCCTATGGCTCACAACCCCACCCTCCCCACACCCACCTGAAATCAGCACACAGGGAATGCAGAGCTGCCCAAAGTGCTCATGGTGCTGGGGAGGGGCTGATGTGGGGGCTCCTTGGGCCACTGCACACACCTGGGCCAGGCTCTGCCGCTCCGAGGCCTCCAGGAGGCGCAGCAGGAAGCTGAGGTCCCCGCTGTCTGTCTCCACCAGGCACTGCAGGTCCCGAGCAGCAGCCGGCACGTCTCCCTTCTTGAGCCCAAGCAGGCCCCGCCGGGCCTGGGCCACCTCTGATGGCGGAGTGGGGCGCAGGGCCTCTTGTAGGTGGGCGCCAGCCTCTTCATAGTTGCCTGTCAGGGATTCGGGAAGGATGGTCAGGGTGGCACTGGGGCCAGGGGGTAAAGAGGTGGGCCTCCCTGGCCACCATGCTGGGAGCCCACCACAGCTTTTCTTGCTCTGTGCTGGCTGTGGGGCAGCAGGCTGAGGGAAGGGTTTGGCCCCGGGAAGGACAGTCAGGAGCAGAGGGACATGGTGACACCGTGCTGGTCACATGGACTTGTCTGCTACCAGTACCCCCACCTGGGGAGGTGTCACTGAAGTCCATGTCCCCCAGGCCAAGCAGCAGGGCTCTGAGCCCCTCATTGTGGTCACCACAAGGGTCTGCTCTTTCCTGGGCACCCACGGGAGCAGACAGCATGGGGCCGGAGCTGGACCGGAGGTAAGGATGACAGGCGGGGACATGCAGGCTGCACAGGGGCCTCCCCTTTCAAGTTAGTGCTGAAATGTATCCAGGATTTTTCAGGAAAGGCCGACATTTTGGCACATGTGGGAGTAAGAAACCCCCCATATCCCCACCTCCCATGGGACCTGGGTCCTGGGGACAGTTGGTCAACATCTAGTGAATTAACAGGAGTTACTCAGGAGGCCGGAGCCTTGTAAGAAGCCCCAAGTCACTGCTCATTTCTGCCCCCTGCAGGCAAAGCCACGCAGGTGACTGAGAGCTAGAGACACATGCACACCAGGCCCACATAGGGACCTAGTCCCAGGAGCTGGGATTCGGGTGGAAGGGATCTTAGAAGCCACTGAGTCTAGGGTCTCTCTCTGGTTTTACAGGAGAGACTCCAGGGGTGAGAGGAGCCGGGACAGACACTGTGCCGCTGCATACCCATGGCGGTGAGCACGTCTACCAGGAGGATGTGCCCGCTCAGCTGCCCAGCATCGAGTTTGATCAGTGCCTCCCCTGCAGCGAGGAGGCCCTGGACGTCCCTGTCACTGAGGGGGGCCCCAGTGTCCAGCAGCTGGCTCAGGAGGGCCCGGCAGCCGGATGACAGGACCTGCGTGATGAGGGCCTGGGCCTCCGGCTTCAGAGAGCGGATCTCAGGGACCGCCGTCCGTGGATCCAGCTTCAGAGCAGAGAGGATGTCGTCCACAGCCTCCTGCAAGGGGGAGTGCAGGGCAGGTGGCAGAAGTCATCCCGGCTGGGTATTGTCAAGCGTTTGTTCTCCCAGTGTCTGGGCATCGGGGACACCAGGAAGGGTAGACAGCCCAGTCCCTGCCCTCTCACAACCTGGTGAGTGTGTCAGCTAAAATGAAGAGCTAATGGCCTGTGGAGAGCGCCCGGGGTCCCCCTGCAGCAGGGGCCTGGCCAAGCCCACTTGCTTCATGGGCTTGTCCTGGGAAACACGGGTGCTGGCCCAGCCCAGGAAAGGACACACAGAGTGCTGGGCTCCCAACCCCAAGTGTGCCCAGGTGGGAATTGGCATGAGGCTGCCCACACATGCTGTTGGGGGAAACAGGCATCCTGACGGGCAGAAGTAAGCGCCCTGGGAGACGCCCTCGTGTGGTGGCAGTTTGGATTTTCTCACTCCCGAGGACACCAGCTCTTAGGCGAAACAGGGAACCTGGCAGGCAGTTCACCCCCGGGCTGCTCTCATCCAGCGAGGCTCTGGGCAGACAGCCAGTTTCAGCCACCCGCCAGTGACATTGTCTTGGCTGAGAAGTGCCTTGTCCAGGGTCACTCGGTGGTGGCTGCCTCTGGGCACGTCTTCTCTGTGATAGGCACCTGCCCGGGGCCTGGCAGTGGACCCTCCTGCCCTGCCCTGCATGCCAATGATCCGAATCCACAGGCCCTGTGTAGACAGCTCAGCGTGGCACCGAGGGTGGCAGCCCAGGTCTCATTATTTTAAGCTGGGGAGTCCCCTGGCAGCCCTGAGGGTTTGCATGTGTCCATGCTGACCAAGGTGGAGGCACAGGACTCATCGGAAGAAAGGGAGAGGCTCCCGAAACCGGGGATGTGAGGATGAGGTGCCCGTGAGCCCCAGAGCAACAGGGTTTTGATGGGCATCCCACAGCCAGGATGGCCTGACCCCACTCCCTCTCTTCTCTTCCCCCAAAGCACCCCCCACTCCGCTTGCCCAGTCCCAGGTGTGGGGGGCGGGCCCGTACCTTCTGCTGGTCCAGGGCCAGGTGCAGGAGCGCCCGCCCGCACAGGGCCTGCACGTTCCCCGGCTCGGCCCGCAGCGCCGAGTTGAAGTCGAACAGGGCGGTCTTCCTCTGGCCCAGGACCGCGTAGCATCGGGCACGGGTGAGCAGGGACTCGCTGGCCTGACGCCCTGGAGGAAGGAGTGTGGCATCAGGACCACTCACTGGCCACAGATGGGCACGGGTGGGCACAGTGCATGTGTCTTCATCCAGCATTTACTGTGCCCCTCCTGGTGCCCGATGGGGGAGGACCCAAGGGTGCCCCAGCTGTTGGGCCACCTTGGTGAGCTCACAGGCCGCTGGGCACCAAGACACTTGGCGGGGGGGGGGGCAGTCTGGGAGGGCGGGCGGACAGTCAGAAGCGGCTTCCAAGAGAAGGGGGCACTGCAGCTGCATCTGAGGTGAGGGGCCAGGAGGAGGGTCCTCGGGGCTGGGCATGAAATGGCCACAAGCATGAAGGTGCCAGGAGGGCAGGAGGAGCCCTATGAATTCTGGCACAGGAAGCCCCTCTCACAGAGGTTGTCACCAAGTGTGTGTCCAGTGATGGACCCAGGAAACAGTGCTCTGGGCTCCACATTGTGCTTTGGGTCACATCCCCTGCCCAGCTAACCTGTGTGGGGTGCCGACCCTGCACCACGCACCATCCGTGGCTGTCCTAGAATTATCTCACTTAACCCAATCGCCCCCCAACCCCTGCCAGGCATCTCTGTCATTTCACTTGGAGAGGAGGTGCCAGTAAGGGCAGAGCCAGAGACCAACTGGTATTGGGAGTCCAAGTCCACACTGAATCCCAAGCCCCCAAGGAACCCCCTTGTCACCCTGCGACCCTCTGGCCGGGTCCTGCCTGGCATCCAGGGCAGGGCGGGGAGGCTGGCTGGGTGAGCCGGGGGCCAGGGGCACACATACAGGGACATGCCCACTATTCCCAGGAAGGGTTGAAGGAAGCTGAGCCCTCGCCTCCCACGGTTGGAGGGAGAGGGGGGAGATTAGTAGAGAGCCCCAGCTAGGCAGAGATCCCCATGCCCCCGCCTACCCGGCACAGGGTGGGGGCCCCGTGGGCGGGCGGGCAGCTCCTACCTGCAGCAAAGATGGCCAGGGAGAGGTAGGCGATGGCCTCCCTGGTGTGGGCCTCGCCCTCGGCCCCGCCCGGCTGCGCCCGCAGGATGGCCACGGCCCTCGCGTGGCAGTGGCCCCGCAGCAGCTCCCGGTCCTCCCGGCGGAAGACATCCAGGGTGGGCTGCAGGCAGGCGGTGTCCCCAGACTGGACGACTTTCTTCGCCAGCTGCCGGGGCAGGAAAGTCATAGCAGTTTCTCCTGCGCTCTGGTCCTTCCCACCCAACGCTCCCGGCAGGGTCGGCTCGCAGGGGCGTGGCCAACGGGGGCGTGACTCACGGGGGAATGACCAATGGGCGTGCTCACGGGGGCGTTACCAATGGGCGTGGCTTGTGAGGGCGTGGCCCGGAGGCGTGGCCAATGGGGATAGCTAGGGCTGGAGTGTGGCTCCTGGGCCTGGCTCGTCTTGGGGCGGGCGCTGCGAGTCCCCCGGGAAGGCTGGGGTGCAGGGGATGGGAGCGCCCCTTTGGGCTGCTCCTCTGCTGCGTGGCGGGAGCTGGGGGGCCCCAATGTCCCTGGGCCGCGCCTCCTCCTCTGTGCTATGGGAGGCGGAGGAACCGAAGCCCTGGGACCAATGCGCGCTCTGGGCGGGGCAGGCCGCAGGTGGACGTGACCTTGGAGTTCAGAGCAGCTCCCCCCAAGGAGACCGGATGGTGCCCCTGCCGGCCGCTCGCTGTGGACACGGGTCCCAAGGCACCCTGTCCTCCCACTTGTACCGCCCAGCGCGGGGAGACCAGACGCCCGACCCAGGTCAGAGGGGACGGAGGCCGCTGACGGGCGCACAGCTTCGGTCCCCGAGCCCGACACCTTCCCCGGGACACACCCTCCTGACCACGGCCCAGCAGGAAGCCCTCACGGTCCCCGAGCCCGACACCTTCCCTGGGACACACCCTCCTGACCACGGCCCAGCAGGAAGCCCTCACGTCTACGGAGCGCCTGCCGCATGCTGGAGGCCTGCTGGGGCCTGGGGCAGCTACTCCAGCGAATTCCCACGACAACCCGCAAGACCAGGGCACAGACGAGGAGCCTGGGGGTCAGAGAGGCGACGGACCGGCCGCCAGAGGTGGCAGAGCCGGGGCTGGGAGAAGATCTGTCTGCTCCAAGGTCCGGGTTGTGGGGCACAGAGCGAGGGGCCACCGACCTCACCTGGTTGGCGTCGTAGAAGAAGCCCCTCCGGAGCTGCAGCAGGGCCAGCCGCACCAGCACGGGGGCCGCCTGGGGCCTCCGGGAGAGGGCCACCAGCAGCGCCTTGTGGGCCTCGTCCAGGCGGCCCAGGCGGTACAGGGCATCGGCGGCCAGGAGGCGTGAGGCCTCATCTTCGGCGTCCAGCTCCATCAGGAGCGTGGCCAGCTGGTACACGCCCTGGGCGTCCCTGCAGAGAGAGAAGCTGGGGGAGCGTGAGCCCCTCCCTACACCCTGGCCACGGGCAAGGCCTACCCTGTGCACCCGGCCCAGGCGGCCCCCTTTCTGCTGGGCTACGGAGACCAGGGTGCTGCTGGAAGGACCCTTATGGTGCCGTCCCCAGAATCCTTGGCCCCCGCCCCTCTGTACCCTCCCACCACCCCGTGGGGCAGGCATCTTGCAGAGCGGAGAGGTTGTGTGCTGACCCCAGCCAGCCCTGCCTTCCTTTCCTTTCCTGCGGGAGGGTAACCATGTCGGCCTTGCTGAGCTCAGGGGAGTGTGGGAGGCAGAGCCGGGGACGCACCAGATTCGGCTCCTGGTGCCCTGGGGATGTGAAATGAACTCCCGCTGGGAGAAGGGGTGGGGGCCCTGGAGTGAAAATCCCCAGAGAGAACGAATACAAAGGGTCCCAACCCCACAGGTGAAAGTTCTTTCTCACCAGCAAATCCGAGCAACCAGGGGGAGAGGAAGTGTGTGTGTGTGTGTGTGTGTGTGTGTGTGAGAGATGGTCACATCAAGCACCAGGCCCCCTCCCGGGGCCCAGAGGGGCAGGCGGGCAGCTCCAGAAGTCCAGGACCTCACAGGCCGCACTGCCCGACCCAGGACGCCCCCTCTGCCTCCAGGTTAAGGAGACAGGAGTTACCGGGGATGCGTTATAACTAAGAGCAGAAGCTGGGTCCTGATGGTGAGGCCACGGAGGGGCTCCTGGGCTGCGGGAACCTAGCTAGCAGCAAAGGAAATGTCCACGATCTATTGAGTAAAATAAGCGGGCTATAAATGGCATATAAGCACAATTCATTTTGGTGAGCTGTGTTTTCTATGCACAAAGAACCAGCTGGAAAGGGGAGGCTAACGGTGGGGTGAGGGGTTTTATGTTTTCATTTCCGTGCTTGGGTTTCTAATGTTCTATCTCAGTCCTTAACGCGTCGCTGTCAAGGACTGAGATCTGGGCCCTGGCGCGAAATCTGCCTCCAATGACTTAAAGAAATCACCCGGATGCCTGCCTCAGTTTACTCATCTGCACGACAGGACGCAGCCCCAGGAGGGCGCGCACGGAGCTAGTTTTTACCCTTCCTGCGCAGCGGAGCCGTCCGTCTCCGCGGCCTGACTGCGGCGGCCCCGCGCGCCCGCGGGTCCCCGGTCCGGCCTCCGCTGCAGCATCCTGCGGCCCTCCTCCCGCAGCACGGTCAGCAGCAGCCCCCGCTGGTTCCAGGGCACGTAGGCCTTGGCGACGAGCAGGGCCTCGTCCGGCTGCAGCCGGCAGGCGGTGACATAGTCCAGCGCGCCCAGGAACGCGCTCCCCGCCAGCACCCGCAGCAGCCCGCGGCCGCACAGGGCGCGCACGCAGCCGCCGGGGTGCGGAGGCCCCTGCTCCACCACCTCCTGGAAGTCCTCTCGGGCGCACGGAGCGTCGCCGGCGTGCAGCGCGCAGAAGCCTCGGAGCGCCAGCAGGGGCGCGCGGTTCCCGGCGCGTCTCCCCGCGCGATCCCTGGGGCGCGAGGGCCGCAGCAGGCGCTCGCACAGCGCTCGGGCGCCCGCCGCATCCCCGGCCAGCAGCAGGCACTCGGCCAGTCGGGCTCCCAGGGCCGGGCGCGCCCCGGGCGGCGCCACACGCAGCAGGACACGGAGCGCGCGCGTCACCGGGGCCAGCAGTTCTCGGCCGGAGTCCTGGCGGAGCTCGGGGCGGCTCCGCACAGCCTCCTGGAAGTGGGCGAAACCCACGTCCGCGGCCTCCTGCACCTGGGCCAGCACGCGCTCCCGGTCCCCCGCGGAGAGCACGGCCTCGAATTGCCTCCGCGCCGCCGAGGGGCTCTCGCGGAAGGCCTCGTGCAGGTCCCGAAGCAGGTCCTGGGCCCCTCTGTCCAGAAAGAAGGCTGCGGCGGCGCGGGTGACCAGCAGGGCGGCCAGACGCTCCCCTGGGGGAGAGAACGGAGGACCTGTTGGACCAGGTCCTACCTGTAGCCCCCCAACCGTCCAGCGCTTTGGACCCTCTGGAGCACCGCCCGGAGGAGCTCCAGCTGGAGGCGGGGAAGGAGGCCGGACAGCGCGGTGCGCGGCTGCTCCGGATGCCTCCCCAGCCCCGTTCTCAGTCTGGGTTCAAAGTCAGGCTCCCTGCTCAGCCACCACGGAAATCTAGTTACAATACCTACCCCCCCCCCCCCCCCGTTAATAATGGATTTTAGGGTTTATCTTTCTCCTGGGATCAGCTCCAGGCCCTGTGACCGTGGTAGGGGCCGGCTGTCACTGTGGCATCTTTGTTTCCTGACTCCTTCGGGCTACACCGGGACTCAATACTTTCCTCCCTGAGACAGAACCCGGCCCTCCTCCCCCGGAGTCCAGGAAAGGGAATGGCGCTCCCAATGCCTCCCATGAGAGTGGGGGACTCGGGCCATTTACTGAACTCCCATGCCTCAGTTTCCTCTTCTGCTTTGTAACAGGGTGACATGGTCTACAGTCACAGAGCTTTGAGAGTGAAATGGGTTAGTGTGTGCCCAGGGCCCGGAACAGGGCCTGATGGGTGTATTACTCAGTGAGGAATCACATCAGTACAGAAAGCCAAGCCACCCAGTCCCCAACAGCGCCCCAGGTGGATGCACGCCGCTGAGGGAATCTCAGAAAACTCAGTACTGGCGGGAGCTCAAGGTCATGGGTGATTCCCCCCCCCCCCCCCCCATATTACAGGTTAGGAAAGTGCTGCCAGGGAGAGGAATGCATCTTCCCCAATGCATCTCCATCCCAGGTCTCTGAACCTCCCCTGCAGTGCTTTTTGCACTGAGTCCTTCGGAATTCTCTGCTTTTCCTGATAATGCAACATAGTTGCCACAGTAACAGTCCTTTACATTGAAACAGAAGCAGGCAGGAAAGCAAATCTGCCACAGTCCGGCCTTGTTGCCACAGTGGGGGAGCATCACCACACAGCCCAGAGCCAAGTCAAAAGAGCATCTTGCACCCTGAGATCAACCGACCAATGAAACAACCAGCAGTAGGATCATCCTGTCTAGTGCTGGTGGCCAAAGTAAAAGAAACTTTGAGACTTTCCTGTCAGTTACCAACTCCTGACACAGTAACTCTTATCCCCAATTTGTACAATAGTTCATGGGCCCTAGTGCTTGCAGCAGGTACAGAGCCCTCGGGTTCCAGGGGAGCTATTATTTCTTTACCCACACGGAGGTGTGCTCTCTGCTCTGCTTCTGAGACTCCAGTTACACACATTAGACTTCTATAGGTTGTCCCACAGGGCACTGAGGCTCTGTACATTTTTCCTCTGTTTGTCACATTGGATAATTTCTTTTCTGAGTTTAAGCTCATGGACTCTTCTACTGTCTCCAATATGTTATGAATTTTTCACTTCATTTATGTGTTTTTCAGATCTAGAATTTTCATAGTTTCTATTTATTTACTGAGATTCCATATCTGTTCATTCATTATGATCATATTTTCATTTAGTCCTTGAGTATATTACAATAGTTCCTTTAAAGTCCTTACTATGCCAGGTTCAGCACCTGGATCATCTAGAGGTTGGTTTCTAGTGATTTCTTTTTCCCCTGTGGCTCACATTTTATTTTCTGGTTTCTTTGCATGTCTAGCAACCTTTTTCTAAAATTTATCTTTATTGTTGAAAGTACTACAGGTGTCCCATTCCCCCCCGCCCCCCAATTGACCCCCTCCACTGCACTCCCACCCCCTCCCCAGGCCTTCACCCTGTTATTGACTGTGTCCGTGGGTTATGCATATATGCATATAACTTCTTTGGTTAATCCCATTCCCACCCTCCACCCCCCCTTCCCTCTTTCCTCTGAAATAGGATCGTATGTTACATGCGTCAATGTCTCTGGACCTATTTAGTTCGTCAGATTCTCTTGTTCATTAGCTTCTTCTTAAAGAAGACCCTTCAACTTTTCCTGTAGTGCTGGTCTGGTGGTGATGAAGCCCTTTAGCTTTTTCTTATCTGAGAAGCTCTTTATCTGACCTTCAATTCTAAATGATAGCTTTGCTGGGTAGAGTAATCTTGGTTGTAGTTCCTTGTTTTTCATCACTTTGAATATTTCTTGCCACTCCCTTCTGGCCTGCAAGGTTTGTTGAGAAATCAGCTGACAGTCATATGGGTGATCCCTTGTAGGTAACTAATTTCTTTTCTCTTGCTGCTTTTAAGATTCTCTTTGTCTTGAACCTTTGGCATTTTAATTGTGATGTGTCTTGCTGTGGGCCTCTTTGGGTTCCTCTTGTTTGGGACCCTCTGTGCTTCCTGGACTTGTAAGTCGATTTCTTTCCCCAGGTAGGGGAAGTTTTCTGTCATTATTTTTTTCAAATAGGTTTTCAACTTCTTGCTCTCTTTCTTCCCCTTCTGGCATCACAATAATATGAATGTTTGGCCTCTTGAAGTTGTCCCAGAGGCTCCTTATGCTATCTTCATATTTCTGGATTCTTTTTTCTTTTTGCTCTTCTTGTTGGGTGTTTTTTGTTTCCTCATGTTCCAAATTGCTGATCTGATTCTCAGTGTCCTCTACTCTGCTGTTGACTCCCTGTAAATTATTCTTCATTTCAGTTTGTGTAGCCTTCATTTCAAATTGGTACTTTATTATGTTATCGATTTTCTCAGTTATTTCCCTAATAGTCTGCTTAAACACCCTTACAAACAAAATTCTGAACTCTGTATCTGTTAGCTTGCTTGGATCTATTTCATTTAGTTCCTCTTCTAGAGATTTTTTCTATTCTTTCCTTTGTGACATATTTCTTTGCCTCTGCATTTTGGCTGCTTCCAGGTGTTTGTTTCTGTGTATTAGGTAGAGCTGCTATGTCTCCTGGAGTTTGTAGAGTGGCTTTGTGTAGTAGGTGTCCTGTAGGGCCCAGTGGCTCAGCCTCCCCAGTTCCCTGAGCTGCGCCTTCTAGGTGCTCTCCTGTGTGGGCTGTGTGCTCTGAACAGTTGTAGTTGAGCCTTGGATGCTGTTGGCGTCACTGGGAGGAATTGACCCCGAGGCCAATCAGCTGTGAGGACCAGCTGCAACTACAGCCAGAGAGCTGCTGTGCTGGAGACATCCCTATGAAGCAGGATTTACTTCAGTGGGGCTTTGGTGTTCACCAAGTGCGCCCCTTGAGTGTGTCACTCATGGATGTGGTAGGGTTGTAATGCAGTGTGGTCGAGTCTGACCACCAGGTGCACTGTCTCTGGGGCCTCCTGGGAGGTGCAGAGTCAGCGTGCGTCAGTGCCTTGCCCAGGGCCATCCAGCATGAGCTACACAGCAAACCGTAGTTGGCTGCTACTTGTGCTGAGCTTGGAGGTGTCCAGGAGAGGCCAAGCTATGAGCCAATGCAGGCTGCCCCTAGTGCCAGGCCTGGGGCCACTTATCAAGAGGTAGGGGACCCACTGCTGCTTGTTTGAGAGATTTTAGGAAAGTCCTAAGCATGAGGGTCCAGGGGCCACTTGCATAGAAAAACCCCTGGAAATGGCCTGGATGAGCTGCAGGTGGAGAGGGGCGGGGCCTCCGGGAATCACGGGGCGGGGCCAAAGGTGCGAGTCAGGTGCTGGCGATTCAAACATGGCGCCTGCCTGCCGGCTGTGTGCGGGGAGGACTCGCCAGAGGAGCCATGGCCTCCGCCAGCCCTTCTGCCCGGGAGGAAGCCGCCCTCCACCTCTCGCCCGGATTTCAGGCAGGTTAGTTCCTCCCCAAGTGCCCCAGCTCCTTTCAAGCTGCTGCCCGGCGCTGGGCTCAGAGGGAGCGTCCGAGTGAGTCCGGGCCTGGGGCCCTTTAGAGGAGCTGCTGGGGCTCCCGCAGCCTCTGCGACCCTCAGCCACAGTCCCTGCTGGTTTCACAGCCCGGAGTTGTGGGGACGTCTCTTCCTGGCCTTGGAGCCCTGGCCTGGGGGCCTGCTGTGGGGCTGGGACCCCTCCCTCCTCCGGGAAACCTCTGCTGCCGAGATTCCCTCCCCGGTTTCAACCTCGGCACCAGGTGTGGGCCCACGGCCGCGTCTCCGGGATTCAGCCCTATCCGCCCGTGTCTCCGCCCCTCCTACTGGTCTCGGTGCTTCCTCAGTTCCCTGGTTGTAGGGCTGTTCAGCCAGATTTCAGGAGGCTCTGAGTGACGGTGGTTCTGTATTTTAGTTGTGATTTTGATGTGGTTGCGGGAGGCGGCGGGTACAGCAGTTACCTACGCCACCATCTTGTTTCCTCCCCCTGCATGTCTAGCAATTTTTTATTGCGCACTAGACATCTGGTTGATGCTTTGTAGAGACTGGATTAAGTTATGTTCCTCTGAAGAGAAAAGAATTTTGTTGGAGCAGGCCGTTAAACTGGATAGAATCAAACTTCATATTCTGTCTATTTGGTGAGTAGCAGCTGAAATCTCCATTAAGTTCTTGCAGTTTCCAGCTTCAGCTTTTTCCAGACCACCTAGTCTCTCCCTTGTATGTGGTAGTTTGGGGGTCAGCTGAGGAGTTGAGTGGACTTTGGGTCTCATCCCTTCTGTGGCTTCCCTCCTTTTCAGGACTTCCTTTCTAACGTTCCTGCCACTTATTATTTTCAGCCCAAACTCAGTTCTGTGACATCACAAGCCAGTAAAACTGCTGTTTTCTATTTTTATGTGGATAAAACCTGGATTGAGGAGTTTCCTCAGGCAAAAAGCTACAAGCATGAAAACCTCACCTTCCACAGTCCTCATATTTCAAGGGTCAATTTTCAGTTTCTGCCTGCATTTGGTCGCTGTTTAGTGTCTTCCAATGGTTGCATTTTATATTTTGTCCAAATTTTATTATTGCTATCTGTGGGGTACACAGTCTAGTCAAGCTACTCTACCATCCCTGGAAGCCAGACTCTTCTATTGTTAGACTTAAAAAATTTGGCAATCTGAGGGGATATAAAATGCTATCCCATTGTTGGTTTAATTTTCATTTTCCTGCTGACTAGTGAGGCTCATTTATTTAAAAATACATTTCTCCCCAATCTGGTGGGTAGAAAGTGGTATCTCGTTTTCATTCACATTTGTATAATTACTACGATGTTGGATATTTTCCACATGTTCATTAGCCATCTGCGTTGTTTTCTCTTTGGGGAAATGCTTTTGCAAATTCTAGCACCAGATTTTTTTTCTTAGTGACATGTAGGAATTCTTCAAATACTCTGGGTACTACTTTTTTGCCTATGTACATTTTGCAAATATTCTCTCTCTGCTGTGGCTTGTCCTGCCATTTTCTGTAGTTATAGGCAAAACAGAAGTTAAATTTTTAAAATTTCATCAAATGTATTACATTTTCCTTTATTGTTTCCATTTTTTTGTATCTTAAGAAGCCCAGATGTTCACAGAAGTCTTAATGATATTCTCTTACATCTTTCATTTTTGTAAAACTTAGCTATTGACATAATCCCCCTAGACTTTACTTTTTCATGTGGTTTGAAGTAGAGAATCAGTGCCGTCCATTGAATAACAGTTCTCTTCTTTCACTGTAGGTTTGCAATGCTCACTCTCACATATTAAGTTCCAGATATATACAGCTCTGTTTCTGGCCCAATTTGTTTTATTGGCCTTTCTATCTCCTTCTGTATTGGTTAGTATAGTTTTGCATCAACTAGTAGAGCAAATCCTTATATCTCTACTTTTTTTCTCTGTCTCTTCCCCCCTCCCATCCTTCTTCATCTAGTCTATTATTGGTCCTTTGTTCTTTTATAATGTTGTCAAATCTTTCTAACAATAGACATTGAACACCTCTCTACTTATATAATTATTCTTTATTATCTTTTAATAAAGTTTTATAATTTCCTTCATAAAGTCATATTACTCTGAAATGAATTATTTTCTGTTGCTATAGTAATTGGTATATGTTTAAACCACAAAAGTTTCTATTTCTTGCTGGTGTCTGTAAACAAACACTTTTTTGTATATCCTGCTAAATTCTGTTCCTGTATTTAATACATTTTTTGTTGTTTCTTTTGCGGTCTCTACAAAGCTAATTATATTGTGTGGCATAATGATAACTTTGTTCCTTCCTTTCTGCTTTACATGTTTTTCTCCCTTCTTATCTTATTGCATTGGCTAGTATCTCTAGTACAATGATGGATACATGCTCCCAAGAATGAGGCAGCCACCTCAATCTGGATTTTAAGTGGAAGGCTCCTAAAACATCACCATTAAGTATGATGTGTTTGGTAGGTTTTTGATGTATGCTATTTTTCTGTATAGTTCTTAATGAAGAAGCTTGAATGCATAGGAGGTGGTTGCCCTGGGTTCTTTGGGAGGATACATGCTCAGGAAACCATGGCACATAGATGCTTACACGCGGGGAGATTTGAGTTAAAGCTCTATATCTTGTCCCTGTGTGTTTCCTTACTAAGAAGGACAGAGCACTTTCCAAAATATAGAAGGTTGTTCAATGTTTGCAAGGACTTTTGATAAGTAATCTTGAGATTAGAATACCTTTGCTATGGGAAACTACATTTGTAAGAAGTTTGAGATAGGAAATTTATTTGTTCACGTCGTGAGCCACACTTGTGCTTCTGGTGGTGATGAGGTGACTCCATGTGATACAGACGACTTAGGTCTAATTAATGTGGTGATTCTTAGGGAAGGTGCTCCACCCAATTCAAAGCGAAGGCAGGACAGACATGCTTCCTGACACTCTCCCCTGGTGGTGGTGGGGGAGCAGTTTTTCCAGCACACTGGTCCTCCGAGGCTGTAGCCCTTTAGGGGTTCTGAATTTCTGCAGGGCCTCTACTGGTCATTGAAGTGGACGACCCCCTCCCCCTGGGAGTTGCTTAATGCCCCCAACCTGCCGTGGCATCGGCCCCTGCTCTCCAGCCACTGCACGTTTGTGTTTTGGGCATGGAGGGTCCCCTAATTTCTCATGAGCTCAGGATTCTTTGTGGTTCTGTTGAGCATTTTTGTAGCTTTTATAGTGGGAGGATTTCAGGGTATCTGGTTCAGTGTAGTTCTGTAAACAAGTTTTCCCACTCACTTTTCAGTTCTCTCTGGTCCCCCTCCCACGCTGGGGTCACCCTCACCTCCCCGTGGCACCTCTACAGACACTTCCTGTCCTCTCCTGGTGGATGTCTCAGCCGCAGCTCTCGCCACATACACCTTTTCACCTTGCAGACGCCGTTGCCTTCACCGTCTGCCCTCGCCAGCACCCTGCCCCCTCCCCCTTTGCTGGGTCCTCTTTAGGAGCATCCTGGGGGCCAGATTCCAGCTCACCATGAATACTCCATGTGGCCTTGGCATCTCCATGGGCACTGGGGATGTGGCCACACCCACCTCCAGGGGTGGCTGAGGGGGTTCAATGTCACTGTGGCGTCCCCAGCCTCAGCACAACCCCCTTCCCCCCCATAAGCAGGACTTGACTGTATTGTGAAGAGATGGCTCGAGTGACCTTCACCCTGACCCTTGGGGGACGTCACCCGCACTCTTACCTTGGGATCGGCTGCCTGTTGGGTCGGACTCAAGGGCCCGGCTGCACGCTGCCTGGCAGTCTTCATACCTGCCACCTCGGAGCAGAACTTCAGGTGACAGGGTGTTGCCCCAGGTGCCCCCGGGGTCCAGGGCTGCCAGCAGTCTCTGGCAGTCGGTCTCCTGCTGGCTGGCGCTGTCTCCAGCCTGCTGGCGCCTTGAGATGTGGCCCTGGAGGATGCTGACCAGCACAGGGAGGTAGGGCTGCTGGTGGGTGAGGGTGAAGGCCACAGTGCGGTCAGCCGTCGAGGCGAAGGCCTGAAGGTAGTCGGCCAGGCCGGCGTCCACCTGCGCCCCGGACAGGATCCAGGCCAGGGCTCGGGTCAGCCGCAGCTCTAGGGCTTGCTGGGAGTGAGCGTCCAGCAGGGCGCCGCAGCGCCGCACCACCTCCCCGTGGCGCCCGCGGGCCAGCAGGCCGGCCAGGGAGTGCAGGACTGCGGCGGGGTGGCCGGGGCACAGGGTGGCCAGGAAGGCGGAGGCCAGGGTCCCTGTCAGGGACACCACTGCCATGCCGTCCCAGTGGACGGCCGGGATCTGGCTCTCCCCTCGGCACCAGGCCTCCAGGGTGGCCACCACGGGTGCCCCCCGGGCCTCGGCCAAGGCGGCCCGGGCGCTCCTCAGGGCTGAGGGGGCGTGGCAGCTGAACGCAGCCAGGTAGAAGGCGGTGGCCAGCAGGGGCTCCCCCAGGGCCAGGTGCCGGTCCCCCTCCCCGCAGAGGCGGGCCCCGAGCTCCTGGGCCGACATCACGTCCGCGCCCCCGCTGAGTCCATGGCCCGGCCTCGCAGCACCTGCGGCGGGAAGGGGAGCGTGGTTAGTGCTCACACGGCGGCCAGCCCACCGGCCCTGCGGCTCCCCAGCCCTGCGGCACCCCAGCCCTGCGGCCCCCCAGCCCTGCGGCTCCCCCAGCCCTGCGGCACCCCAACCATGCAGCTCCCCCAGCCCTGCGGCTCCCCAACCATGCAGCTCCCCCAGCCCTGCGGCTCCCCAACCATGCAGCTCCCCCAGCCCTGCGGCTCCCCAACCATGCAGCTCCCCCAGCCCTGCGGCCCCCCAGCCCTGCGGCCCCCCAGCCCTGCGGCTCCCCCAGCCCTGCGGCACCCCAACCATGCAGCTCCCCCAGCCCTGCGGTCCCCCAGCCCTGCGGCCCCCCAGCCCTGCGGCTCCCCCAGCCCTGCGGCTCCCCAGCCCTGCGGCACCCCCAGCCCTGCGGCTCCCCAGCCCTGCGGCTCCCCCAGCCCTGCGGCTCCCCAGCCCTGCGGCTCCCCCAGCCCTGCGGCTCCCCAGCCCTGCGGCTCCCCAACCATGCGGCTCCCCCAGCCCTGCGGCTCCCCAGCCCTGCGGCACCCCCAGCCCTGCGGCTCCCCAGCCCTGTGGCTCCCCAGCCCTGCGGCACCCCCAGCCCTGCGGCTCCCCAGCCCTGCGGCTCCCCAGCCCTGCGGCACCCCAGCCCTGCTCTAGAGCAGCCTCTGGCCCGTCCCCCAGACTGCAGGGCCAGTGCTGAGTCCCCTGAGTGAAAACATCCAATCCAGCCCTTAAGGTGGCATTTGCTCTGCAGGCCGTCTCCACAGCCCGGGGTGGTGACCAGGGTCCGCCTGGCCAGGCCCCCAGACCACAGTTTGCCTCTGGGCCTCAGCTCCCTCCTGTGTAGAAAGGGACCGCGACCCTGCTCCGCAATTGATATGCTGTGTTTGATGCCCCCAGCGCCCACCTGGGGAGGAGCTGGGTCGCCCGAGGGGGCAGGGTCAGGATCCCTCGCTCCACCTCCTGCGCCTCCTGGCACAGGGCCCTCAGGAAACAGGACGCCCCCCCCAATCAGGCCAGGTCACACAAGCGCCCCAGCCTTCTCGGCACTGACTCCACAGGCCTGTCCACCCTCAGGCCACGCCCCTGCCCCCCTGGCGCCCCTGGCGCCCCTGGCACACCTGGCACACCTGGCACACCTGGCACACCTGTGCGCGGAGGCTGCCCGGCCGCGGGGAACGGGAAGGCGCGCTTCCTGGGGGTGCACGAGCTCCCCCGGAGGGTCCACGGGCTGGGCTCCCGGGCGCCCCACCGCCTCCGCGCCCGCAGGCTGCGCGGTGGGTGCGTTTCCCTGCGCGGTGGGTGCGGTTCCCTGCGCGGTGGGTGCGTTTCCCGGGAGAGCGTCAACACCCCGCCGCCCGCTGCTCAGCTGCGCCCCCAGCGGCCGGGCGCCCCTGCCCGCCGCGCCCTTCAGCTCGCCCCCAACCTGCCCCCTGCCCGCCGCCGGCCGGTTCCCTCGCTCCCCAGCCCGGAGCGCGCGGGGAGGGAGCCAGGAGGGCCACCCCTGAGTCCAGGCCCGGGCAGCTTGGGGCAGACCTGGGCTCTGGGTGCGGGCCCTGGATGCCGGGCGCCTGGGAGACCCCTCCCTCCACATCCTCCCCGTCCTCCCAGCTGAGCGAGGAGCCCCGGGGGTGGGGTGGGCGCGCCCGGGCCCCTGGCTCCCAGAACTCGGCAGCCCTCTCGAGGTCCTTGCAGCCCAGCCTGCCTGCCCTCCTGCAGGCTGCTGCGGGAAACGGCCCCCAGGCCACGTCCCCTGGGTTCCCCTGGGTCCCCCCAGCTGTGGTGGGCGCCCTCCCCCTCAAACTGCCCCCAGCATGGGGAAGGCAGACTGGACCCTTGGCACATCCAGGCCCTCTCTCGCCAGCTTCCTCCCCCGGCCCAGAAGGTGGCTCTAAGGAGCTGTGACCTGAGCCCAAGGTTGGGGTCACCTTGGCTGCAGTTGAGGGAGGCGCTGCAGCATCAGGTGATATTTTAGGCCCCCGCCCCCCAGCAGCAGGACCAGGCCCTTCGCTGCTGACACCCTGGGAGGCCCCTGGGGAGGGGAGGGAGTTGCAGGTCCCTGGAAAGATGGTGCCGCTTTGGGCAAGGGCCCCTCCCAACTCGAGATGCAATGGGCCCAGGTGCCAGGCGACGCTCCAGTCCTTTGCAGGCTCCGGTAGCCAGGTGCCCACAGTGGGGGCTGTGGGGGCTGTGAGGCCCGGCGGCGGGGCACTGGGAGTGTGGGTGCTGCATCTCTGGTTTCCTCCTCAGGGCCTGGGCCTCCTGGGTGTAGACCAGGCCTGTTAGGGAGCCTGGGCTCGAGGTTGCAGTGGGCAGGCAGTGGGCCGCAGGGCGGGTCTTCCTGTTGGGCCCCGGCCTGCTGTGCAGCTCCTTGCCCTTCACAAAGGCACAGTGCACGAGCCACGAATGCAGCGGTGACAGTTTATTAAGATTCCCCGTCGCTTTGATTACTTTCATTTTAATCACCCTAATTAAGCAGGAGCCATAATGGAGCGGGGCTGTCACACCGGCGGTGGGAAGGGCCCGGGGCCAGGAGGCGGCCGGGCTGCCCGACGCTCTCGGTCGCATTAGCCCCAATCGGTCCCCGGAGCCTCCGCAGGGCACACGGTGCCCAGGACCCGCAGGCGCTGGCCAGATGAGCCGGGAGGTCTAGGGGGCGCGTCACCAGCTGTGATCACGGCCCCACCTCAGGCGGCACACCTGTGCAGGTAACCCCAGGGCGCCTTTGGCCGGGGTGGGGTCCGGATGCGGGACCTCGGGCAGGTGCGGGGAATACAGACATGTGGTGCTGAATTCGGAAGGAGGCCGCCCTCCTCCAGCTGCGGCCGGAGCTTCTCTGGTCCTGAAGGCACCTGGGCCGCCGGTGGGGGGGATGCGGAGCTCCTGCCCTTTGCACTGTTGTGCCTGTCAAACCTGGACAGGACAGGACAGGACAGGACAGGACAGGACAGGTGGCGTCTCTGTGGGAAGTTCATGGCATGTCCACGGCTTTCGGGGCAAACGGAGTTTCATTGCGAAGGAAGCGCCAGGCCCTGACTGAGCCACGTGGACTGATACCCATCCTGCTGGGCCAGGAACCGAGTGAGAGCCGCCCGAGCCCAGGGCCAAGGCCTCGCAGGCGCGATGGGAATACGGCCCCTGAAGTGTTCCTGAGGCCGGGGCTGCTCCTCCTGCTCCCGGGAGTTCACCTGCGGTGGCCCCAGTGTGTGTGGTCAGTCCTGGCTGGGCTTAGGGAGGGACAGGGTGCTGCCGCCAGCCGTCTTCAGGGACCCCTGGACTCCCTGAAACGGCCATGAACTGGCTGCCCCGAGGGACGTGGGTGCCGTTGTGGTCCCAGCAGGAGCACTCGGTCCCTGCTGCAGATGCCATTGTCACATCCCTGGCTCTGAAAGGGGGCTCCGAGGGCCGTCCCCAGCATTTTCGTTGGAAACGGAAGTTTATGAATGTGCACAGGTGGCGATGGCCTTGCGGTGGCCTTACATTTCTGTGGCCTTCCCCCCGCGTGAAGCGGGGCGGGGGGCAGGCTTCTCCCAAGCCCTGTCTGCAGACACACAGCGCAGTGAGGTCCCTGCCTGGGCCGAGGGGCTCCTACTGCATCTCCATGACCCCTGGGTGCTTCCCGAGGGCCTTCGGGTGGGAGTCCGCTTTACCCACCACCTTTACCGAAGCAGGTGCATCCTCCTCGCCTTGCCCACTGCCCGCCCTCCAGACACCCAAGAGCTGCTCCAGGCCAGCTGCCATCCCAGCGCCAGGCCCAGAAACCAGGAGGTGGGTGCCGGGTGAGGTCCCGCCTGCAGACCCCGCTGAGGCCCTGGGAGGACCCACGGCTCCCAGGCTGCTCTTCCCCGGCCCAGAGAAAGGCCTGAAGCCTCCTGACACCCGTGAGCCAATGTTACTGCCAAGGCCCAGGGCGGGGCTTCCAAATGAGGGCTCTTGACAGGACCCTGGAGGCAAATGGGTAGGCCTTGCCCCCCCCCCCCCCCCCGCAGTGGCACAGGAGGGAGACAGGGCCCACACAGCCCAGGCCCCAGCTTACTCTGCTCCCTGTGGGCTCCCCTGGGGCACCCCCCCCCTCCTCCACAGGCACCCATCCAGGAAGGCGGATCTCTCAGCCAATCCCAATTAGAAACAAGAGCGCTTAGCAACAGCCCATGACTGCACCGAGCCCCCCAAAGGTGACTTTGGACTCTCTCAGGGGTGCTCCCACCCCCCCCACTGGGAGCAGGCGCAGCTCTGGCCCTGTCCCTGGGTGCAGCTCCCACCACCCCATGGACCCCAGGGTGCTCTCTGAGGGTGTGTGAGCTCACCCAGGCCCCCCTCCCCCACCGCCAGTGCTCAGGACACCCCAGGACTTCGAGCAGCCTTTCAGCCCCAGGGACTTACCTGTGGCTGCAGTGGCTGGACGCCCGCGGGGATCCAGGGGACCAGGGTGGCCAGGGGCCTGGTCGTCACAGATGAAATTTCAGCCTCTGGTCCCTGCTGCCCGACAGGCAGGAATTGCAGGCGGAGGACAGTCCTGGAGGCTGGAGGCTGGAGCCTGGCCGGGAGGCCCCTTCCCCCAGGACTCCCATCCTGGCCCACGGCTACCCACCGGCCCTCCCCCCTCCCCCCGCCTCGTGGGCCTCCGGAGCCTCTAGCGGCCTGGCGGCAGGCCAGCGGGCGGGGGCACACCTGTCGCCGTGGCTCTCCAGGTCCGTCCCTGATCAATAATGCAGTGCGGGGAGGAGCGTCCCCGCCGCCCCCTCACCCACCGGCCCACCTGTCGCTCTGGGTGTGTCCGAATCTCAGTTACAGTGCTGGTGGCTTGCCCAGGGCCAGCTCCGTGTTAGGGATGCTGTAGTGGGCGCCACTCCTGTCTAGGGGGGAGCAGGTTTGAGACATGATGTCCTAGTGCCGTGGGGATGGCCCTTCTGTTTTTATCAGGCTCCCGGGGCTCCCCCTGAACTACCAGCCCCACCCCCACCCTCTGCTGCCCATCTCCCAGCACCCTGGCCCTCAGTCCAGCCACACTGCCCCTCGCTGTGCCAACCCCACCCCGTTCCCCCACAGGCCTGTTTCTGCCCCAGGACCTTTGCACTTCCCCTCTCCCCACACTCCTCCCTCACTCCCTTCAGGTCCCTCGTCCCTCCGCCCGCCTCAGAGGGACCCTTGCTGAGCCCCTCGCTCCTCTCGGCCCCTCGCCCGCCCCATGCCCGGCGCCATCCACTCCTCTGCTCTGGGCTTTTCCCTTCGGGATGTTGGCTCCAGGAGGGCAGGGCCGGGCTGCCACCGCCCAGCAGGCACCTGGCAGGTGGGAGAGGAAGGAGGGAAGGAGGGAGGAGGGAAGCTGGGTCTCCGGACTCCCTCCCAGGGGCAGGCCTCCCCTAGTCACAGATGTCCCCCAAATTTAGCACCTTAGACAGACCCCCTGTGACTGTGTCAGAGCAGATTCGAGAGAGCCCTGAAAGCAGGCTGGTCCGGAGGTTCACGTCCCCCCAAAGCTGCCCAGCTCCCCCCTCAGCCTCTCCTTTCTCCGAAACCTGGTGGCCAGCAGGGAAGGGGAAGAGCGGCTGAGCCTTGAAGGTTGGCACTCCCGAAGTTTCTCAGCCAGGCGCGGAACCATTAATCACGCAGAGAAATAACACAGGAAAATGACTTTTCAAAATGTCGTTGGCATAATTATCATCGCTCCCCTTCCACTAAATGCTGCCATTTATATCTGCGACGTTAAGTATGCAAACAGTAATTAACGTGGTAATGAACCGGGGGCCCCAGAGCCTCCCCGCCCAGAGCTCATTTGCATGTTAATTATCATTAGTGACCAGGGAAACAAGTTATAAACAGCCTAATTAGCAGCCGGATCATTTTTACAAGAAACCGTGTGCACTTTGACACGCGAGCGAGGGTTAGATTAATGAAGTCAGCGAGCTGCCTCTCGGGGGGGCGGGGGGTGCCCTGGGTGGGGGGGCTTTGGTGGCCTCGGTGGCAGCAGCAGCAGGGCGCTGTCGGGAGTTGGCGCCCCCGTTTGCAGCGCCCAGAGAGTGAAGACAAGGCTGAAGCATCAGGGGGTGGGCCTCTCCCTGTCCCGGTCCCTGTCCCTGTCCCTGTCCCTGTCCCTGTCCCTGTCCCTGTCCCTGTCCCGGTCCCTGTCCCTGTCCCGGTCCCTGTCCCGGTCCCTCGGGCTGCGGTCTCAGGATGGACAGGAGCAGCGGAGGATCTGGCTGGGCTGCACGGGGCCGGGGCGGGGCGGTCGCTGTTGGAGGTAATATCATCCTGACACTTGTCAGAGCCATAAGGAAGTTTAATCTGAGACTTGCAGCCGGGGAGACTGAGCGGGCTCACTCCGCACACCAAGGACAAGGGGCTACCGCCCAGGAACGGGCAAGGGCGTCGGTGGGTGGAAAAATGACAAAGAGGGGACATCAGGGTCGGGGATTCCTGCTGAAGGCCGGCCAGGGGGTCCGACATCCAGGGTGGGGCGAGGAATTCGATCTGATACCGAGGGCGTCTGGCCCCACCGACTCGGCAGGGCCCTTTTTTTTTTTTTTTTTTTTTTTAACTATATCTTTATTGATTTCAGAGAGAGGAGAGGAGAGGGAGAGACAGAAACATCAATGATGAGAGTCATTGATCGAGCCCACAACCCGGGCATGTGCCCTGACCGGGGATCGAACCCTGATCGCCTGGATCCTAGGTCGACGCTCAACCGCTGAGCCACGCCTGGCCGGGCAGGGCCCTTTTTTTGTTGTTAATGTTCACCCGAGGATATTTTTTCCATCGCTTTCAGACTGGAAGGGGGAGAGAGGGAGACATCCATTGGCTGCCTCCCGCACGCGCCCCAACCCGGGCTGGGGATCAAGCCCGTAACCTGAGGTATGTGCCCTCGCCTGGAATCGAACCCGAGGCCCTGCAGTCCGAGGCTCTAACCACTGAGCCAGACTGGCCAGGGCTTAGTGGGACTCTTGCTACCAGGGGCCTCGGCCGGCTGAAGTCAGGGCACCCAGTGGAGAAAGGGCTGGGAGCCTGTCTGAAGTGTGGTTAAGGGGGCAGCTTGGCGGCCGCGAAGTCCACGTTCTGCGGTTGTGCACCTGCCCCCCCCCGGACCCCAGCTCCTCAGCCGAATGCTGGGTCTAGCTTCTCACAAGAGGTGACGTTCATCCAGCTCCTATTCCGGGTCCCCCTCCCTGCCGGCTTCTCGCTGCAGAACAGCCCTGGAGGGGCGAGCGGCCTCCTGGTCTGAGGGTGTCATGGGGCCTGCCCCACGATGGCCCTGTGATCTTCATGATTATTGTCACCGTCGGCCTCTGGAGACACGAGGCGCCTCAGGGGTGCTTCTCAAGCCCATTCCTTGGGTGTCAGGAAAAGACCCCCCCCCTGCGTTCGATGAAGTGATGTGGAAAAACTTGGGCTTTCAGGTGAAAATACTTTGCTATTTAAAAATATTTAGAGATAAGATTTCCCGCCCAGATTTGGAGACGCATTCTGAGCGTGGGAGGGTCGTACTGGGCGGGTCCTGCTGCGCTAACACCCGTGGCTTCTCCGTGGCTTCTCCGTGGCCTCCAGCCCCGGGCAGGAGGGTGACCAGGTGCCTGCGGCTCTTCTAGGCTCAGCTCGCCCGCCTCTCATTCCAGACCCCGGCCGAAGGGCAGCCTCTGTCGGGCAGTGGTGCCACCTGGAGGGGCGCTGGGCAGAATGAGGACCCCAGACGCTCCCACATGCGAGTCCCCCCGAAAACCCGCCGACGAGTGACCTCACACGGTGGAAGGAACTTTGAAGACAGGTTAAGTGGGGGATCTTCAGGTGGGTTGCCTTAGGGAGCCTGGGACGTGCCGGTTCAGAAAGTTGGGGGACGGCTTTGCAGCGGCTGGAGGATGCATCCGGGGCGCTCTCGGGTCTGCAGCGTGCGCTCCATCTACGTTTTCTGAGAAGCTACGTGAAGGCCACCAGGCTCCTTTGCGGCCCAGACACACCTGTGGTCCACCACGGCCACGCGTTTCTGGGCCACGGGACGTGCGGATGGCGGATTGACTGCCCCTCTGCTGGTCCCCACCAGCCTGATTCTGGGCCCGGGCTGGGTGAGGGCGGCTGCCCACCCCGGCGCCCCGACTGATGACCGGACTTAAACCCCAGCCTCGCACCGCGAGACCAGCCCTTTTTAGGAGCCGCGGCCCGGTGGCTATAAAAAGCCGGCCTCGGAGCATGAGAAAGGTCGCTGGCGGGGAGGGGGCCGCGCAAGTCATTTCCCCGGAGAGTCACCATCCTGTCCCCTTGGAGGACGGGAACCCTGCAAAGAGATGGCACAGCCAAGTGTCCTCCTCACGCCTGTTGTTAAGTGTGGACAGAATCTCCCACTGGGTGTTTTAGGAGCTTCGATAGTTGAGAGAATGTGGCCCATGAGACCGTCCAACAGACCAGCCTTACGCGTCCGCTCTAATGTCGTGAATAATCGCTCCAGGTCGGTGACTTTTAAGTTGAACGACATCCGGTGGCTTTACTAAGTCTGTGAAAGTGCTGGATTTTTAAGAGAATGTAAAGATTTCTCTGTATTTATCAGTTTTAACTCATTGGAATAGTAAGTTCTTTAACGAGTCCTGAGGGAGGTTTGTTTCATCAGAACATGGAAGTATTTAAAAAGGAAATAAAATCTATTCCCTTCGATATGTCTAAAATGGGTAAAGGGATTTCGCTACTCTCTCCCCTTTAAAAATGATGGTCGTAATTTTAAAATAGGTGAGAGAATAGTGAGATGTCTGTGTAGCTCAGGAGCTTGGGGAAGAGCTGCATTTTAACCCTACAAGGGCTCTGGCTCCACGGCTCCTCACCAGGTGCCCTGAGTTTCTCGAAGCACCAGAACACAAAAATGCTCCCTGCACACGTGTGCATGCGTGTGCGTGTGCACCTGCATGTGCGTGTGCATGAGGCAGGTGTGTGCGTGCAGGCGTGTGCATGCGTATGTCTCGGCGTGCGTAAGGCAGGAACTCCATGACTTGCCTCAACCTCAGCAGCCTCAGTTTTGTCTCCATAGAGGTGACCCTGAGCTCATGGGGTCGGAGGGCTCAACAAATGAGGCTTTTCTGGGAGTGGGTTTGGTGTGGGTGGCAGGCTGGCGCAGTCCTGGTTTCCACCTATTTGCATGTGGTTCCTGGGTGGGGCTTGAGTGCCAGGACAGGGGTGGGGGCCAGGGGCCAGGCCATGGTGGCCCCACACTCCCAGGTGGGCTCAGTCCTGGCTGACCCCGGCCCGTGTCCTGTGGTGGCCCCCGCTCAGGAGTGATGGTGGACAGAAGACAGGAACCGCCCAGCCTTTGCTGTAGGGACAGACTGACAGTTGGCCCCTGTTTGTTCCTGCTGAGGCCGCCTGCCCCTCTCCAGGACCAGGGGGTCCCCATGATGGCGATGAAAGAGGCCCTCCATCTGCCTGGCTAGTGAGTTCTGTGGCCGCCTGCTGCACCCTGGCGCCTTGGCAGAGGTGGCAACTGGGAGCGAAGAAGCCAGGCCGGGGACCAGACGGAGCTGGTGGGTGACTTGGTGACCTGTGCCTCAGTTTTGTCACCTGGGCAATGGGTGGAGGGTGATAACCTGGTGCTCGTGTGGCTCTCCCAGTCCAGAAGCGGGCAGTGACCTCACCTCCAGATCCCCGTGCCTCAGTTTCCCTCCTGAACCCGAGGCTGCCTGCCCTGCTCACAGCGAGCGCTCAGTGGACTCTGGCTCTGTCCATCACGGGCAGGGCCGAACCTGGGGCTGCGGCCAGGTGGGGGGGGGGCGGCCTTCACGGCCCCTCCATCCCAGGCCTGCAGAGGAGCTGCCCGGCGACCACCCCGACTCCCTCCGTGGTCATTGCACATAATCACCAGCAGGGGGCGGCCGTGCTCCACACACAGATGGGCCCAGGGCCCAGCGGCTCCTTCCCAGGTGGTGGCTGGAGGCCGGGAGGGCTGGGACCTGGGCCACACAAAGGTGGGGCGGGGGGACTGGCCATCTGCAGGGCCTGGGAGGAGGAGACAACTGGTCTCAGAGATGTCACAGCGTGAGAGTCTGCTGGCCTGACCTCTTCACGTCCGGCCTGCGCTCTTGAGCGTCCATACGTGGCCCTATGGAGCTTGGGCTGGGGGACAGTGCACAGGAGGGGAGACTGACGCAGGCGGGGCCAGGGGCTTGCTTAGGGCCAGGCAACTGCAGCTCCTTAGGGCCCTGCAGTCCATTTCAGGGGCCCCTGTCTGGGTTCTGCCAACGAGAAGGGTGCGGGATGGGAGAGGGGCCCTGACTGTAAACTCCACAGACATGGGGTTTTCCACACCATCTGGTTCTGACCCCCCGGAACCAGTGTTGGCCGAACCTGTGGGGTGGGGGTGGGGGTGGCCTCCACCCTCTGCGGCTGCATGACCCTCTCCCGGTTGGACAGAGTGGACAGAGGCCAAGAGGTGGCCGGCCGACCCGGAGGCGAGTGCCTGGCCCGTCTTCCGCGAGAGTCTGGCCCCGTCAGGGCAGGAGCATGGGGACGGCGGTCTTCTCCCGTGAGCTCGCAGCCCAGACCGGGTTGGGGGCTCCGGGCCCTGCCTGCAGGTGGCCCCAGGGCATTTGCCAAGGTGGTCAGGTGAGAACACAGCTCTGCAGAGTTCCCAGCGCTCCCTGCGACCTTGGGTCCCGACATCCTCTCTCCTGCGATGTCACGGCCTGAGCCTGTGCGGGAAGGGAGCCAGGCAGCAGGCTTGCTGCGTGAGCTGAGGGCGTGCCTGTGTGTCCGGAGGTGTCCACGGGGCAGACCCCACAGAGGGAGCCAGAGGCCCCCCCCCCCCCCTGAGATGGTCCTCAATCAGCCCCGAGGGCTCAGGAGCAATCCTGGAGGTGGACTCGGGACAGACCGGGGCCTGGCCCTGCTGCCAGCCAGGGGTCCGGCCCTGCCCTGCCCCTCCGAGCTTCCCAGAAATAAAGGTGAATGGCTCTTGTTGGAAACCAAAAGCAATAATAAATCTAAACAGAACTTGCTCTAAGTCCTTCAGGGCTCTTTAAGGAACGTATCGGGGTTCAAGGAGGCTGGGGGCACAAATCCACAAACGGGGTGTAGGGGGACCCCTGCGAACCAGACAAGGTGGGACAGCACCCAGGGAGCAGGCGGCTTCTCTCCGGATCTCTCTGTGCTCCCCACTCCCCGGGCCCTGCGATGCCACCCGGCGCCCTCTCACTAGCCCCCCATTCTTTCTGCTGGGATTACTGGGAGAAAAGGTCTGAGGTTCCTGCAGGGGTCCCAAAAGAGAGAGTAGGGAGGGGGCAGGGGCCGGAGTGTGGGGGGAGCTCTGGGGCTGAGGATCCTGACCGCACTCCCTCCCTCAGGCCAGTTGCTCACCTTCCAGGCACTGGGGGGCCCCTGGGGGTCCTTTCCTGAGTCTCACCCAGGGCCCTCCAGCTGAAAGGAGAGCCCCAGCTCCATGCCCCTGCGCCAGCCCACCTGGGCCTCGCGGGCGTCGAAGGGGCTCCCAGTGTGTCCATCTGTGTCTTGTCCTCTAGAAGGGCTAAGGGGGGGTGACTCAGTATCCCCAGAACAGGGCCCAGAGTGACCCGGGTGACGGCCACATCCCGCGGGGCACGCTCCTGCTGGGCGTTTGATGTCGCTCTGTGGGGCTCCAGTGCCTGACCCCACACCCCGCTGCCCCCAGGAGGGTGGGGGTGGCAGCTTCTTCACAGGGAGCAGGTCCCTCCAGCTCTTCCTGCCACCCAGGGCCTCGCGCGGGTCCCTGGGGACCAGATGAGGCCCCAGGCGGTGGGTCCCGGGGTGGGCTCCGTGGCAGGGGCCAGGGTTTAACGAGCAGCACGTGTGGGTCCCGCCCGGCATCCTGTGCGCTGTGCGCCCAGAGGACGGCTCTTTGTGGCGATGGAAGAATTTGGCTCCTTTCCCGCGTGCCCGCCGCGGGGCCTCCACCCCGGCAGCGGGGTCTTGGCAGCTGAGCTCCCCAGACGCAGCCGCGGGGGGCGGGCACCCACATCTGGGTGGAAACGCGGGGGCAGGAGCCGCGCGGACAGAGAGGGGCCTCGGCGTAGGAGCCATTAACCGCCAGGTAACAGATTTGATTAATTTTGTGCCTGGAGGGTTTTTTTTTTCTTTTCCCAAAGAATCAGAGAAAACAAAATATTTTTCTAATTAAATAAATCTACGGTGCACGCTAATGGAGCCCGTCTGTGGGCTCGTGACAGGGCAGGGGAGACGTGGAATAATGATTTTATTTTTTCATTAAATAGAATTATAGGCAGTTACTCAAAGCAACGCTGAGCCTAATTGAAAGAAACCCATTTCTCCTTAATTTACTTTCACGGTTTTGGCTGATAAAAGAGCGTGTTCGTTGGAAAATTAAATAAAAAACACAACCCATGGAAAGGGGCTCCTTCAGGTGTGGTGCTGGCTCCTTTGAGTTTTAAGTACGGTCACCAGCTCAGATGAGGGGGGCTCAGGCCTTGGGGACTCCACCCGGGGGGTCTTGGGGTGGAGAGAGGGTGGAGACGTGACCCCAGGCTCTGTGGGGTCACGTCTCCCCTCCTTGGGACCCCCCGCAGTCTTACGCGGCCCAGCGTCTGTCCCGGACCCTCGCCCCCCGACTTCCATGGGGTCTGGCCCTCCCTCCCGAAAGCATTTCTGCTCATCGGAATCCTCGAGAAGTTTGGGGCCCTCGAGACCTCTGGTCAGTGTGTCCCTGGGTCCGTGTACACCTTGGTCCATGTCGTGGCTGCCAGGACCCCTGGAGGGCCCCCACCCCCAAGGTCTGTGCCGTTGTCTCTGACCAGCTGCCCCCACCTTCCTTCCCATTCCCTCCTCAGCTCCCCCCCCACTGCCCGACAGGCCACTTCTTCCAGGAAGCCCTCCCTGACCAGCCCCTCCCATTCGCTCCTCCCACCCTGCCCATTTCTGGGTGCGCCCCCCACCCGGGCAGCAGATGGGGGTGCAGCTCTTGGAGTATTTACTGAGACCCTACTCCGCACAGGAGACCCGAGGAGACCGGGCTGGGGGCGCTGGGCACCTGCTCCGTGGCTGGGGACACCCAGCACCTGCCTCCGAGCTGCCTGCACCACCCACGGGCGGCCACCAGCCCCGTGTGAGCTGTAGCTCGTGTGACTCAGGAGCTGAAGTTTAGATTTTACTTATTGTAATTAATTTCGTTGAACTCGCCACGTCCGGCTGGTGGCCGCCGCATTGCGCGGTCGTCTGAAATCCTGGCCACCTCCTCACGAGTTAGCTACAGCCTCCTGACCCGGAGAGGAGGTCCCAGGTCCCTGTAGCACCCACGCCCCCCTTCCTCACTCAGTTTTGGGGGGCGAACAGCATTTCTTGGGCGAGAGGAATGTACGCTCAGACGTGTGAGGACATTTATTTTTAATGGAATTGTTTTTTAAAAAACATAAGGTGAAGTTCAGAACACACAACAGTTTCCAGGGAGAAGCGTGGCCCAGGCGCCCCTCCCAGCCCCTGGTCCCCCTGGTCCCCCTGGTCCCCCTGCTCCATCGGGCTCCCGTCCCTGAAGACCTGGTCTCTCGGGGTCTCCCAGCCCCACCAGCAGGGGCTGACCGTGGCCTGAGGCCTGCGGTGGGTTTCCGACTGTCTGTGCTGCTGTGGTTGGGGGTCACCTCTGGGCGAGGCCACTCCTGTGGGGCCACCTGCTGGGGAGACGCTTCCTGCTACTCCCGACACTGACTCGGGAGGGCCGGGGCCTCCGGTAGTGGTTCTGTCTGCGCAGCCTCCCCGGGCGGCTGGCGCCCCCTCCAGGCTGGGCCCACAGACCCCCGAAGCCCTGACCCCTGACTCCCAAGGGAGGCGCTGACGGGTCCTCACGGCGGCCCCTTGGCCTTGCTCTCAGGACCCGGCGGAGGAACCTCCGAGGGGCTGCATGCATGGGGGTGGCCTTCGCCTTCTGTCCCTGAGGACGCCTGCTAGGTCCTCCCTCGGCCTTGGCGCTTTGCCCGCAGCGGGCAGATGCCGCACAAAGCTGCCCACGCAGGCTGGTCACGGCCACCCATAGGCGCGTAGGAAGCACCAGCTGTGCGCCCGGCCCTGAGCTGGGCCCTGCGGCTGGGAGGCTGGGTGGGTGCTGCCGGGAGCACAGCTGCACCCACCTGTGTCCCTGCTTCCTTCTGGGGGAAACTGAGACACCCTAGACCCCCCCCCCCAATTCTCTGTTTCCCACGTAAAAGTCAGATGTCTGCCGGGCTCCACCTTGCACACCCGCCCTGACCAGCTGGCCTGGCTGCCTGGGCGGCTGGGGGGTCACCGCTGGGTCTGGGCTCAGCAGCAATGCACGTGGCGACTGATCCGTGATGCGTGATTGACTAGTGATGGCTGTCGCGAGTGCGGGACAGAGCGCGAGCTCGAGGGGCAGGTATTTCCTCCTGTCGACTGAATCATTTCTGACCCCACCTGGCCCTGGTCGTCTTTGAGTTGGTGAAGGTGGGTGCTGCTGGGCCCCCCAACCCCACCCTGGGGCCCGGTCACCGCTTCTTTCATCACCATCGGTTCCCCAAAGTGTTCGTGAGTCTCATCACCCCCAACACGACGTAGGGGTCACTCCGTGCAGAGGGAGGCTGGGTGTGTCAGGATGGGGACATGAGCAGAGTCAAGCAGCCTGTCCCGCCAGGTGGAGAGGAACGTGGGGTGCGGGCGGGTGAAGCTCCGGGACAGGAGGGAGCCCCAGGCTTGCCGGCCAGGCTGCAGGACCCTCGGGGGCACCCAGGCTGTGCCGAGTATGAGCTGCGCTAGGCCTCAGAGTCGTGCCTGGGGGCTCTGTACCCCAGTTCCTCTGCCCGGGCTTGCTAAGGGGAAGGGGAGCCTGGCGGTCAGCGGTGCCTCCCCTTTCTGGGGTCCTCCGTCAGCAGCCCAGCACCTGCCCCACCCCACTGGCCCCAGGCTTCCGAAGGGTCATGGTCCTCTTGCCCTCTGGGCATCACACCCACAAGGGGGGTGAGAAAGGCCCAAGCTCTCACCCCCATGGCAAACCAGGGGCGCCCGCTCCCCAGCACTCCCCTCATAGGAGGAGGGGGTGTCTGGCCTCGGTCAGCCTGGGGGCAGGTAGCCAGGGTCAGGCGGAGAGGTGCAGGTGCTGAGCGGGGGGCCCCTCCTCGGGGGCCTGGGTACCCCTGCCTCTCCCACGCTTCCTCCCTGGTGGCCTCAGACCCCCTGGGGGGAGCCGACACCACAGGGACAACCGTGGCGTGAGGCCGACGGACCAGCCGTGGAGGCTCGCCTGGGGCGTGATGGATGGGGGCCACCGTCCTGCGAGGCCGTGACAAATGTCCCTCTCGCTCGCAGGCTCACTTTGGAATCCTCTAATACTCCTCGAAGCTGAAGTCCCATTTTTCCCCTGTAATCACAGTATTAAACTTTAATACCCAGTATTAATAAAACATACTCTTCCTAACAGAGCCAGCGGGAGCCAGGCCCGAGCGAGGGCCCGGATGGTCCCTGGGTGACGGTCTCTGACTGTTACCCCGCCCGCCTGGTGCTGGCGACAGCGGTGCTGAGGGGGCAGTGGGGAGGGGGGCCTTGGGGGGGCCTTGGGGGGCAGTGGGGAGGGGGCAATGGGGAGGGTGGGGGCAGCCGGACAGGCGCCTCCTGAGCCCTTTCCCCTGCTGGCAGCACTGGCCCCTCGACGAGCCCTGAGGGGCTTCTCTGAGTAGGTGGGTGGGACAGTGGTCTCAGGGGACCGGGTGTGGCCCCCTGACTCCAGTGGGCTCTGTGTTTTGCCCAGAGCTGAGAGACCCTGGTGGCCACTGAGTTGCCACCTGAGATGGCCATACGGGGACAATGCGGGTCCATGCCCACCGCACGGCACACGCTGTGTGAGTGACCCTCCGGCAGCCCCTGAGGAGACGGGGAACCGGCACAGATGGCGGGCGCCACGCTCCCTTCCTCCGGCACCCGCGCAGCCAGGACGAAGGGCAGCATCTTGCCCCGGCCCTCCCCGGGCGGGCGCCTGGCCCGTCTGTCCCGCCTTCCCCACCAGCCTGCCGTGGGCACCGAGCGCGGGAGGAGGGGCAGTTCCTGGGGTCTGCAGGCTCAGCCCCGGGCCTGGGGGCTTGAGGCGCTTACAGAGGCGGGGCTGGGCCAGGTGGGGACAAAGGGGCTTTGCTGGGAGGAGCGGCCAGCGGACGGGAAACCTTCGTGGAAAATGCAGCTGCGGCTCTGGGGTCTGGCTGGGAGGGCGGTGGGCGAGGAGAATGGAGCTCTGTGTGCCTGCCCTCTCCACGAACCTCGGGGAGCGCAGGGCGCCCGCCTGCGTCCCGCCACCCGGAGCCTTCCTGAGCCCGGCCTCCCCTGGCTGGGGCTGCCCTGTGGTTGGGGCCAGAGGCCCTGGGGACCCCAGAGGTGGTGAATTCCAGGAGTGTGGGTTTGGGTTCAGGTTTCAAGGCTGTGCCCTGGGTGCTGGGTGCTGGGTGCTGGGTGCTGGGTGGGGAGACAGGCAGAGAAGGAGCTGGTGGGTAGGGACAGAGCCAGGGGCACCGCTCCATCTTTCTTATTTAAAAGCTTTTAGATCACTTTGTTGAGGCACAACGGACATATGATAAAATGCACCCATTAGAACCACCTTAGTAGAGTGGCCACTGGACACCCAGCAGGTGCTGGCGAGGACATGGGGACACTGGAGCCTCTGGCCCTGCTGGCGGGAATGGAGAAAGGTGCGGCTGCCCTGGAAGACTGTAGGGCGGTTCCTCAAAAAGGTCAGGACAGAATTACCTGCCCCAAATAGCTCCAGCAGCTCCACTTCTGGGCATAGACCCCAAAGAACTGAAAGCAGGGCCTTGAACAGGTGTCCATGCCCCTGTGTCCACAGGGGCATCATTCACAACCACCCAAATGGCCCACAGCTGGGTGCATGGATACGGCACATGCGCACGATGGACTATTTCCCAGCGTTGAGAAGGAAGGGAGTTCTGGCCCTGGCCCGTGTGGCTCAGTGGTTAGAGGGCCGGCCTGCGCACCGCAGGGTCGCAGGACCCATCCCCTCCCTAACCCTTCCTCTCTCTCACGTCGATGTTTCTCTCTCTCTTCCCCCCTCCCTTCCACTCTCTCTCTAAAAAAAAAAAAAAAATCAATGGAAAAAATATCAAGTGAGGATTAACCAAAAAACCCAGACAAACAGGAGATTCTGCCGCCTGCCGCAGCGCGGATTCCCCACCGCGCCCACCGCAGCGCCCTTCAGCCCGGCCGCTCCGGGAACGTTCTGGAGACGACGGTGCTGGTGGCTGCCCCATGGTGTGACTGCGCTTGACTCACTGAACCGTATACTTAAAAATGGCCGGCGTGGTACATTTTATGTTATGTGTATTTTACCGCAATTAGAAAACGCACCCAGTAAAGGGTCTGGTTAGATGAGTTCTGACAGATGTCAACACCATCGTAGGCCCACCTCCCATTCAAGTTCTAGGACATTGCCCGTCTCTCCAGAAAGTTCTCTCCCCCCCCGCCCCCCCCAGCCAGGCCTGGATCTGATTTCTATCACTGTGGACTCGGTTGGGCTCCCCCAGAGTTTTCCACAAGTGGACGGCAGGGCGTGCTCCTTTGGGTCTGGCTTCTCTCAGCACAGTTATCTTGTGACTCATCTGTGTTGCCGTGAGTATCAACGCTTCGCTCTTTCTAAGGCTGGGTGACAGGCACCCTCCACGGTGCCATCGCACACATCACACACTCATATCCATCCACTGTATCTATTTACACATTGTATCTGTTACATGGGTTGATACATTGTACCTACCAGATGTATCCACCGTCTCCCCCGCATGTATCCATCCATCACGTCTGCTAAATGTATCTAGTGTACGTATTAATACATTGTATCCACTGCATGGCGGCTCCTGGAGTCTGGGTAGTTGCAGTGCGGCTCTGAACACAGTTGCTTTGGACGTTCACTTACAAGTCTCTGGGTGGCCGCCTGTTTTCATTTCTTAGATAAATAGCTATTAAGTGCAGTAGCTGGGTCCTCTGGTGAGTTTAGGTTTAACTTGTTAACTGTTTTCCAGAACCATGCTCCGTGCTATGCTGCGTTTTAGTCGCTCCAGGGCCTCGTGAGCGCTCGGCGGCCGGGGCCTCTTTGATTCTAGCCATCCTGCTGTTTCATCTTATCTTGGGCCCCCCCCCCGGTTTTCTCCCCGGCTCCTGAGCAGGGTCTCCCCAGCTTCCTGCTGCTCTTCCGTCAGCCTCTCTCCCTGCCCCACCGGGCCCCTCCCTCTGCCCAGGAGGCACCGTGAGCCGAGGCGGTGTCAGCTCTGCGCCAGGGGCCCGGGTGCTGAGACATGGCCCGAGGGGGCGTCTGGCGCTGCTGGGAGCTGAGACTTGAATACAGCAGGGGGACCCTGGGACCCCTGGCCAGTATGGGCTCCTGTGGGGCCACCAGGGCACTGCCCGGAGGAGACAGGAATGAGGCTGAGCTTAGAGGCTACAGACAAGGGAGGAGAGAAACTTCCCTGTGGGCCCACGTGTGTGCTGCTCAGGCCTCAGGCCCGGCGTCGTCGCGCTGGACGGTCTCTGACACGGTCCTCGCCTTCCCGAGGGTGGGAGGCGCAGGGCTGAGCCACAGGTGAGCCCCATGGGCTTCGGTGAGGTAGAGGCTGCGGGAAGGGGAGGGACCCACGGCAGGGGGGCCGCTCACCTGGCAGGGTCCTGGGCCTAACCGGGTAAGGCAGCGGGTGCTGGAGACGGAGCGCGGAGGGCGCTGAGCCGGGGGGGCCTCCGCCCTGCCAGGGCTCAGCCTGGTCACAGTTTCTCAGCTCAACCAGGCGGCCAGAGCCTCGCGGAACCGGCCCACGAAGGCCTGTGACCCCCAGTCTCCGTGTCCGGCCCCAGAGGCAGAGAGAGGCTTCCAGGTGAGCTTGCCCAGGGGTCCTGCTCAGCGGGCCTTGTCTGGGACTTTCCCGTGGACTGTTCTAGAAAAGCTGAGGCTGCCGGCTGTGAACACATTGGGGGCGGAGGCAGACTGGTGATTTACACAGCTCTCGCTTTAAGCCCCGGACTCTATAAACAGGCCATAAACCAAGGTCAAGCACCCTTGCCAGGCCCCCGCAAGCTGGTGGGCAGGACGCCGGGGCTCTGCTTGGAGCTCTGGGTCCCTCGCTGAGCCCCGTGGAGCTGGTGAGTACAGGAGGGGCCCATTTCCTTCTTGCTCTCCCCTGGCCTGGGTTTAGGGACTTTTTTTTTTTTTTTTTTAAAAAAAAACACACAACTGCCTTCATTAAATAATAATTATTTCAGTTTCTCTTAAAAAAAAAAAAAAAAAAAGGCAGAGCCATCCCCAGCTGCCAAGCTGAGGTCTGATCGGCCGCGATAACACGGGGTGATGGGATTCCAGCCCGGAGCTCGGAAACTCGACGCTCCCCGCAGCCGGGAAATGTAGGATTTCCGTTTGGCTTGTGGTAACACCGAGGCCAGCTCCGGGGACCCCGGCTCCTGCTCTGCAGCCCCCCAGTGTGGCGCGAGGGTTCTGCCTTGTGTGTGTGTTCTTCTCCAGTCCTCTCCGCCCCTCGGAAGCTTCCAGAACCCCCCGGACGCCGGGCCGGGGGCCGCAGCAGGAGCCGGGCGCCGGGCCAGCCCCCGCCTCGCCCGCGGAGCTCACCGGTTCTGCCCCATCATGTCCTCTGTCGCCTTTGTGCGAAACGTAATCCCCAAAATGCTTTCTCGGTAACCCTATCCATCGCCGCGGCGATAGCATCTCGCGGCCCGTGACGGGCAGGAACTCGCAGGCATGGAGTTAATAACGCGGACGTTCAAAAGCGCAGGCTGGCAGAGGGAGGCGCGGGCGGGAAGAAAGGGCCGGTGTCCGGTAATTGGGACCATGTGAACTTCCTCCGAGGAGGATTAGGGGAAGAGACAGGCCTTGCCCGCGAAGATTAGTTTCAATTAGACGGGCTGGAGGCGAAAGGCCGGCTCGGGAAAGATTAAAACAAGCAGCGGAGTTTCCGTGGCCGTGGCTCCGGGCCCGCGCGCAGGGCCCGCTAATTGAAGGCAGCGCGTGCGTGGCGGGCGCGAGGCGGGAGCGGCGCTAATTGATTCCCTGCCGCGGGGCTGCCCAGCGCTCCGCTCACCCCTCCACGCCCTTCCCAGGGCATCCTTGGTGCCTGAAGCCAGGTGGGTGCAGGGGGCAGCTAAGGGGGAGCGGGGGCCGCGGTCAGTGGGCCGCCCATCACCCGGGACTCTGCTCCTTGGCCAGACGCTGCCGTGTTGGGGTAACTGTGGGCTGTGGTGCTGGTCCTGCCACGGCCCCTGTGCCCCTGAGAGATGTCACCTGACATCTTCAAAGGGCTCTGGGTGCCGCTAGGCCCGGGTGCTCCTTCACCCCCCAGGGCCGGTGCCCTGAGTGTGGTTCTCCTCCCCCCTCTTTCTCCCTCTTTCCTTCCGAGAGGGGGCGTCCTGGCCCCAGCCAGGGGGTCACTGTCCCACCTTCCTCCCTGGCTCGGGGCGAGGCTCCCGGGGGGAACACGGAGGCTGGCACCGTCCCGGCCCCGAGCCCGCGGCAGTCGTCCGGGTGAGGCCGGGATCTCGCGCCCGGCGGGGCGGGCCTGCTGCTCCCCTCCAGGCCGCCGAGCGCGGAGAGTGCGCGCGTGTGTTTTATAAATCCTGCCCATTGTCATGACAGCTAAATTATGGGAAATGCATTTTCACAGCTGGTGAGAAAAGCCATTAGCATTAATCAAGGGCCCGGCCTCGCTGGATTCCGGGGCCGAGTTTCGATGGTGAACTTACCGTTGAGCTAAACAGTCATTAGCGGGATTCGTTTCAAATGGGGCCGCTCGTTCATCTTCACGAGATACTGGGGGAGCCTCCTTGCTCAGGGCTGAGGGCTGAGCTCACTGCGGGCACCTCGAGGTCACTCTGCCCCCCACCCTTTGTTTGGGTGGGGCGTCTGGGTCTCGGGGACTCACCCACCCACAGCTGGGGGCCACCTTTCTCTCAGAAGCCAGGGGACGCAGTCCCGGTGATGCCTGTGGGCCGGCTCGGTCACCTAGCGGGGCACAGGCCATCGGCACAGCAAAGGCCCTCACTGTCCGGGTGTCCGCTGGGGCTGCTCACCGGATGCGTGGCCGGGAGCCTCAGTGTCCTCTGAGCCCAGGGCCATCGTGGGTCCTTCGGGTCCGGGCCTCACAGTCCTGATAGCCTCCGACCTCGGTGCCGAGACAGAGGCCTCACGCTCGGCCCCCCGGTGGGGCCAGGTCCTCGGAGCCTCTGGGCTCGGCTGTGTGCTCTTTTGCTCTCTCGGTGTCACCTGCCTCCAGCATCCCTGGCTCGTTGGACAGCGGCCTGCACTTTCGCTGGTCTCTGGTCAGTCGGGCAGCGCAGGCCCCACCCTCCACCCTGTCTACCGATGCCTCCCCCTCCCCAGCGCGGCCGGCAGCCGGCTCGAGATTCGCGGTGTGGCTCCCGGCAGGAGGCCGCTCAGCTGGGCTGCCTCGTTTCACAGGCGCTGTCACTGGGACCGTGTCAGAGACGGACGACTGAGGGGACCGGGTCATGCAGCAGGCGGTGGGACAGTCACCCCCTGGAGAGACTTCCAGAGACAGACTCTGTGTGGTCCAGACACCTGGGCGTTTAGTGACAGTGGCCCTTCCTCCTGGGGTCTCGTCCAGGCCCAGGTCGCGTCGCTCAGGGCCTCTGGCACCCGGGGGGCCCTCCTGGGCCCAAGACATCTTGCAGCTTCTTAAAGTCAGCAGGGCCAGGGACAGCCAGTGTCAGGAACTCTCCCGGCCGCCCAGGGAGCTGTGGGGAGGAGCCCTTGGGGACGGGCGTGGTCCTGCCTGCAGGGCCGTTGGGCTGGCACAGAGCCCGCAGCACAGCCTCTGCCCGGCTCACTGTCCCATCGCTGCTCGGAGCCTGAATGCTGGACTGACCGGCACCCCCATCGGGGACCATCCCCAGCGCCCAGCAAACGCCTTTATGTGGGGTCGTGGCCCCTCCGCTGAGCGTGTGGGACCTGGAGCGAGCTCACTTGTTAAATTTAGTGTAAACTTTCAGGCCCGGTGGACCAGGGCTTTTAAAGGCTCCGTTCATTCGGGGCCGAGACAGCTGTGTGTCAGGCTCAGAGCCGCAAACCCTTCACTGTAAACACAGCGATGATCAGTGTGGTGGCCAAGGGGTTGATAATCTCCGATGCCCCACCTGGAGAGAAGCCGGGGGTGACCAGTGAACAGGGTGCCCAGGGGGCTGGTGGCCGGGCGTCCTGCCCCACCCCTGCCCCCCGGGGCCCGGGGCCTCCGCCCTTCAGGGTCTTAGGGTGAGATGACACAGCTGGGACGCCCGACATGGCCCCACAGCCCCACAAAACCCTCCCCAGACCCCAGGAGGACCAAGGCTCCGGGAGGCTTGGGAAGGTGTTTTTGGCGCTTTGACGGGGAGGACCTGGCTCTCTGCAGGGGTGCAGCCCGCAGGGTGGGGCCGGGGACTTGGGACACGTGGCCCCTCTTAGACCTTCTTCCTGTGGAGTGGGCGCCCGGTGGTAGTGGGGTCCTGGGAGGGGCCAGTGGGCAGGCCTCCCGTCTGTGACAAAGGCCACCTGGTGGCCCCCTGGAGGATGCGCTTGGGGCTCTGTCCCAGGTGAGTCTTTCATCCTGGCACCGGCGCCGACTACAGACCTGGCGGGGTCCTCGTGTACCCACAGTCCCTCTGCAGCCCCTGACTCCCCGAGTTTTGATGAAGTTTGTGACTTTCACAGATGACATGTCTGGGTCTGGCCGTAGGGTCACCCAGCTCGGCCACCAGGCAGTGAGGGACAGGACAGCCGAGATGTGCCGCAAGTGGACGGCCGTGACCTTCCTCAGGGTGGCTCTGTCGTCCCCTCTCTCCTGTGGCCCAGAAATGAACCCTCAAAAGCAGGGAAGTGACCGCAAACCCAGGCCGGACGTGCTGCCAGCTGCCCGCTCCAGGGAGGGCAGGGAGCCCCGGAGGGCACCTGCGCTTGGCGGGGGCCGTGCTGGGAACAGGGGAGGAAGAAGTCTTCCCTGGGTACCCTGGGCATCGCCCGCCCCCTGGGGTTCGGCCGGAGGACCTGTGGCCCTCAGATCACCTTGCTGACTCCCAAATCCCAAATCTTGAATCCGGCAGGGACCCTGTTGGTGGCCCCTGGAGAGGACCGCTCTCTGCTGGGGTGCAGCCTGCGGGGAGGGGTTGAGCAGGACACGCGGTCCCCTCAGGCCTGGATGTGCCTGGAACAAGTCTGGGTCCACATCGTGGCGGCACCGGGAACTGTGCCGTGAATAGTTTTGGAAATAAAATGCTGACTGCAAAGGGCAGAGGTGTCGGGGACACAGGCCGCCTTCCAGGGGCCTGGGCGCCCTGAGGTGCTGTGAGGGGCCCCTGCGGACAGGCAAAGCCCCGTCTTACGGAGGCGCCTCGCCCAGGCCCCACCACCCACTAGCTCCGGATCCCTCGGGGTGGGGCGGCCCTGGGCCTGGCTGAGTCCAGCCCGCTTCCCTGAATTAAGATGCAGTTTCTCCAGGAAGGGAAATGGATATCAACAAACTCCCATCCGCAGATCAAACCGCTTCCTCCGCCGCCCCAAGGACCTCTCATGCCGCCCGTCGCCCTGCCCCCAGCCCCAGCCCACGTCCAGGCCCTGGCGCACGCGGGGCTCAAGCCTAGGAGGGCAGTGGCCTGGGCGTGGGGAGCCCGCATGGGGCAGGGGCAGCCGACAGTTGCCGCCCTCAATTTCAAATACCCCGGCCGCCTGTGGGGTCAGGGGGAGGAGGCCCTCAGAGGCCACAGGGCGCCCCGGCCAAGGCCACGTCCATCCGGCCTCTGAAAACCCTGCCACAGGAAACACCTGGCCAAGCGGGTTGGAATCCACCTTCCTGGCCTCGGGGCCGGGCAGCCTTGCGGGGTTGGCACGGACCCTGTGATGTGGCCTTCGGAGCCGTGGCAGCTCAGCCCCCACAGGACACGGGGGTCCCAAACTGGTGACTTGGCTTCTACATTTTGCGTGGGGCGGGGGGAGGGGGGCACTTAGCATCTCTGAGTGTCTGGGCCTGGGTAGGACTGAGCGGTTCTGTAAAGCAGTGGCCGGGTAGCGTCCATCGTGATGACCCCCACGGCCGGGCGGCCCTTGGAGAGGGACAGCTTGAGATGGCGCCAGGGGTTCCTGCATCACCTCCCTGCCCACCCCATGGGCTCGGAGGGGCGTGAGTCTTGCTGCTGAGGAAGCCCAGGCCCTGCGGGTGGGGAGACCCTCGTCCTAGGTCGGATGGACCCGGTGTACCGGACCCCACCTGCCCCCGGTGACACGCGGCAGACACAAGCGCCGGGCAGACGTGCTCCCAGGCCGTCGGAGCCGCACCACGGTCCCACCCCGTAGCTGGCACCCTGAGAGGGTGGCAGGCGTCCCGTGGCCCCATCCTACAAGGAGCAAGAGGTGGCTGAGGGGGACTGAGATGTGTCTCGGGGGCTGCTGGCCACACCCGGGGCTGGTTCCCCTGCGCACGCGTCTCGCATCTCGCGTCTCGGAGGTGGGGTGCACGTGGCCGCAGGCCCCCGGGCCCAAGGCCGCCTGCCGCCCGCAGGTTGACAGATTAGCTGGACGCCCGGCCCTGCTCGGTGCCCTGGCCCCTGCCTAGCCGGGAAGAGCCGGCAGGCTCTGTTTATTTAGACTTCCTAAAGCTGACAGCTTGAATCAGGCTAATTCACCTGAAGTACACCAACCGTCCCGGTGTTTACTTTACGGTATTCCACCCGCGTAACCCAATCCCCGCCCTCTCCTGCCTTGTTTACGCGCCGGGAGCGCATCTGCGGCCCACGTCGCTCAGCACTGCCCTTCCTTCCAAGGACGCCGTGGTTCTAAACTCTGCACCTCGGGGGTGGGGCGGGGGTCGGCGGGGCTGCGGGGGGCCCCACGGCAACGGCGGCTGCAGGGAGGGGCTGTGCGCCGTGGGACTCAGGGTGCAGGCCAGGCCTCAGCGCCCCGGGCAGGAGCAGTGCGGGGATTTTCGCCTTTCTGCTGGTCGGGCCTCACCTGGTGTGGGCCCAGCGAGGGGGCCGACGGCGGCCCCCCCCGGGCACCGCATTCACTGACTGTCCTTCTGGGACGCGAGCCCCGTGTGGGCACCTCCCTGCCGGCTGGGACACGCCCGCCCGCCCATTTTGCAGAATGTAGAGACCCTCACCCGGAGTCACGGAGGAGCCAGCGTGGGAGCGGGCTCCAGCCGGGGACACACGGCTCGGAGGGCCCCCGGCTCACGGGGACACACTGCCCGGGCTCAGAGCAGGGCCGGGTGGGCTGGACGGGTCTCCCCTGAGGGTGGGGCCTGGGCTGCTAGAGGCACCAATACCTGGTGCAAAGAGGACCCACAAGCCGGGGAAGACGGCTGTGCCCTCGGGCCCAGTAGCTCCGATTCGGGGGACACGGGACAGAGCAGGGGCTCCTCACGGAGGTGTTTCTTGCTGTTACTTTCAGTAGAAAAGAAACAGAAAAGGAAGCGTGAGCCCACCTGAGGGAGGTGATTCCTAACCTCGGGGCAGCTGAGCCCGGGGCCCAGGCAGGCACCGGAGGGGCAGCAGCGTGGACACGCGTTTGTGGCTCGGGTTCAACACGTGCCTCGGCGCTGGGCCAGGCTGGGGAGACTCCCCCCGCCTCCCGCTCGCCCTCTGGTGGGCGGGCTGCAAACAACGCGCGCAAATGATAAATGGACACGGGCCTTTCAGAGGGGGCGCCTGCAGGAAATAAAACAGTGAAATGCTGGGGCCTGGGTTTCGGGGGATCCGTGGGTAGTCAGGGAGGGCTTCCTGGAGGAGGTGGTGTTTATGTCACCACAGGAAGGTCTGGGCAGGACTCTGGGTAGAGAGAGGAGCTGTTGTAAAGGCCCTGGGGTGAGACTGACCTTGGTGTTGGAGGAACAGAGCCTTCCTTACCCCAAAGTATTAACACACTCTCCCCGAGCTGCTGGCTCTCCCAGAGCTGCCAGCAGGCTCCCCTGTGTCCCTGAAGCTGTGGTCCTGACGGGTAGGTTCTCAGCATGCGTTGGTCACCTGCGGGGTGATTGGACCCTGCCCACCCGCCCATGAGGTCCTTGTGGTCTCCCTAGGATCCCTCGAAGCCCTGGAGGTCTGGCCTGGGAGGGAGGCCAGCCTCCCTCCCTCTCAAGTGCTGTGGACACCCTGGAGAGGCCCAGGAGGCAATTTGCACCCAGATAGGATGTGGGCACCCAACTCCAGGCCCCTGGGGCTGGTGGGGGCTGCTTTGGAGAAGCGGGCTCCTCAGGGGCTCCTTGTGGCCTGGGGTCTGGTTAGGCCCCACCTTTTATACTGAGGGCCCCGACTGAGCCCCCCCTGCCTACTGGGCAGAGGTCAGTGAGCAAAGGCAGGGAGGCCGGCCCGTGCCAGGTCAGGCTGGGCAGGGTGAGGGCAGGGCCGGGCCCCGGGGTGGCCGCCGCGGCCTGTGTGAGCGCCCCTCCCCTGCGGGATCGCGCTTCCCCGGGGAAGGGGCCACGGCTGTGTGGTGCCATACATCTCTGTCAAAATCTCTATGAATAAATTAACCTTTTTAAAGATTAGTGCACTCTAATACCTCAGGGTTTTAAAAACAGAACAAATGCTAAAAATATTTTGACAGAGCTTGCCGAGTGTGCAGGGCGGCTCATCAACAAAGCCGGGGCCCCGGACCCCAGCCCCCAGCCCCCAGCCCCCAGCCCCCAGCCAGCGCTCTCGGCCCTCCTGCCCCAGCGGATGGAGGTGGGGGGTGTGTGTGGCTGTGCCCGCCCAGAGCATCTGTCGCATTGGTCTCTGCATGGACCTGGGGGGCTGGTGCCGCCACCATGGGCTTCGTGGTCCAGGGCAGCCCTGCTCTTGTAGGCAGGGAATGTGGGCATGGCGGGCGGGGGAGCTGGGCCTTAGAGCAGGTGGGGGGCCAGGGGTTGGGGTGGGGGCCTCCTGCCCAGAGGAGCTGGCTGCTGCCCGGTGGTTGAGGAAGTGATCATGTCCCAGGCTGGGGTCAGCATGTGCAAAGGCCCAGAGTCAAAAAATGGGGGGTCTCAGGGAGCATGGGGGCGGGGCCCGTGTCTAGGCTGTGAATATCTGTGAGTGAGAGTGTGTGGGTGTGGAAACGACCAGTCTCCTTCAGATGCACTGTCTGTGTCAGGGACGGGGGGTGGGGTGGGGGGCTGGTGCTTTGTGGTGATGGTGGGGGACCTGTAGGAGGAAAAAAATGAAGACAGCAAGGACCCCAACCCGGAGTGTCTTGGGGTAGGGAGAGTGCCCAGGTTGGGGTGTTAAACCAGGGAGGCTTCTTGGAGGAGGCGGCATTTGTGCTCAGGAGCAGCCGAGGTTTACTCCTGCAGCCTCTGTTGCTGTTTCCCTCTGTGGGGAAGTTTATACCCCAGGGTGCAGGGTGGGGGAGACCCTCTACCTTTGTGGGCAAAACTCAGATATGTGGTGAGGAAAGGGGGAGGCAGGCGGACATCGGGACACTGTATGTGAGAAGGCGCCAGGGTGGGGCTTCGAGGGTTCACAGGCCCCATGGTCAGAGTTTACAGGAGCAGGGGGTCCCTGAGGGTGGGGTGAGTAGGTGATTTGGGGGCTGGGGAGGGGCGTGGAGAGATTCTCGAGCCCTCAGGTTTCTGTTCCGTGACATCGTGGTTTTCCTTCGCCAGCTGGTCTCGGAGTGACCGGTGGGGATGAGCCACCTGCAGCGAATGGTCTGCAGACTCCACATTAGAGAGATGGGGGTGACCTGGCATCTCAGGAACCCAGCAGGGGGTGGGGTGGGGGAGACTTTCTGCTCCCGGGGAAACCCTAAGCATTTCCCATCGTTCACGTCTGTGGGCAGCTGGAAGGGGCTAGTCTTGGGGGACGCTGGGGGTGGCCCGCCCAGCTGGCTCTGGTCAGGCGGCCCCGGCTGGGCCCACCCGGGCTCCATCCTGGGGCGGTCTGTCTGGAGCCTGGAGGCAGGACAGCGCTTTCCTGACCAGCTGGCTCTCGTCTGTCGTCCGTCCTCGGGCTCCTTGGCCCCACCTCGCCTTTCATCACCGCCCAGAGACCGGTGTGGGCGCTGGGCTTCTGCGGGAGTCTGGCTTCTGGGGTGGGGACTCAGTAGGAGGAGCAGCCTGGTGGGTCCCCCAGGGTGGGGGCTCACGGGGGTTCACCCTGCATCCTTAGTCACCCACAGAGCCCCGCCCGTGCCTGACACAGAGGCGTGGAGTTTGCACAAAAGGTAATTCAACGAGCTTTGGACCGAATCCCGATATTTGCTTACAGGGACCTCTATTTATAGAGGCCCCCTCTCCGCTCTGGGGTCGGTCAGCCATCCATGCATGTTCGGGAGTTTATAACTCTATTATTAAATTTAACGTTGGCTGCGGTTTTCATTCAGAGCGAAAACTGCATACCGGAATGTGCTTCAGGGTGACTGCCAGCAAGTGTGTTTCCAGGGCCCCCCCGAGACGGCCCAGGTGGGTCCAGGAGCTCGGGACCCCTCAAAAGAGCAGCCCCGGGACCCCCGGAAGGGGCTTTCTGAGCCCTCGGTGCACAGGCTCCCGGCAGCCTTTCCTGCCCCGCATCTGTGGCCCTGGGCAGCCAGGGGGTTCCCGCCGACCCTGGTGGCTGCAGCTCTAGGGAGGCTCAGCCTGGGCACCGTTTGCGTTTCCCTCTGCGGCCGAGGGGAGGTGTCCGCGGTGCTATGACCTGGAGCCTCTGCGTTGGGCTCCCGGCCCGAACATATGCTGAGCCTCTGGGAGTTCATGTGCATTGTTCTAAGACAAGGGTGGCTTTTCACCCCAAAGGGGCAGAGTTGGGGTGCAGGGCTGCACCCCAGGGGCTCAGCACCGACTATTAGTCCATTTCGGTCCCTCCCTCCTTCCCAGTTCTCAGACCGGCCCACACCCCAGCTCCCCCAGGAGAGCGGCTCCCCAGGGGATCCTCAGGCAGCTGTGTCTGGGCGGCTAAAGTGGCCGGAGGGGTGGGCAGTAGGGGCCCCGGCCCCACAGACAGCAGCAGGTGGACAGCGTTGACGGGAGGCGGGCCCCTGGTGTCCAGCCCACAGGCACTGGCCTGTGGCGGCGGGGCCCCAGGCGGCGGGGAGCGGAGACCTGGGCCCGGCGGCCGGTAGGGGGTGTCCCCGGCCTGCGTTCGCGCCTCCTGCCCGCGGCCGCCCGCGCAAGCCGGGCGCATCTGGAAGTGTTTGATTTGATAGAGTGTCGCTTTACATCGCAGAAATGAGCGTAAGCGGTTTCTGACCCACCAAGTGAGAAACGTGATCTGGGTTTACTGCCGACCCTTTAAATAAAAAGCAGATCGCTTGTTAAACCATTACCTCTCAGGGAGGGGGCTGCGCCCGATGGGCGCAGATGAAGCCGGCGGGGCTCTGTGTCCCGGCTGGGCCGGGGCTGGGGTGGAGTGAGGCCGGGGGGCACAGGTCGCCTGGTCATACCCGGGGATGAGGGCATGGCACCCACTGCCAGCCCCAAATGCCATTTGGGGCCTGGATCTGGGGGAAGTTTGCCGGCTTCTTTGCTGGGGGGATGGGGCAAAGGTCCCCTATAGCTGCTGCTCTAGGACCCGACATGGATCCTCCCTTCAGGGGGCCAGAGAGTCATATCCTGCCTGGTGGTGTCAAGGCCAGGGGTCCCCACAGCCCCGGGATGGAGGGTGTGGGCCTGGCTGAGCCCCGGGGCTCCTCTGAGCTGTGCCCGCTGCTGAGATGTGGGCAGACACGAGGAAACGGCTCCTGTGCGCCCCCCCTGCGGCCTCGGCCCTCAGGTCCTGCAGTGTCTGTGCTGTGCGGCCAGAGTCCTGGCCCCCCCCGGCTGCAGGCGCCCTTCCGGGCGGAACCTGGCCGGACCGCAGTGCCCGATAGCTGGAGCCAACCCTGTTTTCACAGGGTGCCCCGTCTAACGGGGTTCTGGCGCCAGCTCTTTCCTGCAGCGTTTTCGGGGAGTGAGTCTCCATCCTGCTCCGTGGAAACGTCCCCAGTCAGCTGACCCGAGGCCACTGCAGGCCAACCGGGAGAACAAAGGCCGAGTGGGGAGGGAAGATGGGACCCAGGGGGGCTGGGGACCGACCAAGGTGTGAGGACAGGGCTGACAAGGGGGCAAATCCTGAAGACAGAGGCCGTCAGACGTAGCGGGGATGGCGCCCAGCTGGCCGGGCTCCGCGCATGGGGTCCGAGCTGCTTCAGTTCTAAGGGGGTCGGGAGTTCCCTGGCCGTGGGCAGGTGATGGTCACACGTGAAGATGCTCATGCCCTGGGCCGCGGGCCCCGGAGCTGCCAGCTGCCTGGGTGGCAGCCTCACTGAGGGAGACCCTGGGGCTGGCGGGTGACGGGGTGCGGGGCTCGTGAGCGCGGCAGTGTTCTCGGGGGCACTGCTGCTGCTCGCTGAGCTCTGTGGGTGTGGAGCCCTGAGACTGGGATGCCTCAGAGACACAGAGGGACCTGCTCATGGAGCGTCTAATGTCCCCGTAACAGTGGGGACAGTTCCCGAGCACCAAGTCTGGCTGCTTTGCCCACTTTCTGGGCAGCACAGGTTGGCTGGGGTGCCGGCTCTGGGTTCGGGGTGGCCAGCGTTGCCTCTCAGGGATCAGTGAGGAGGTGGCTCAGCAGAAAACAGAGTGGCCGATGGAGCCGGGAGCCCCCGCGGTGGGGGTGGCAGGGCTGTGAGGGAGGCCTGGGTGGGACTGTCACATTCCCAACAGAGTGGCGCATTCTGTCAGATGAGGGGGGGTCACCCCAATGGTGTGAGGGGGGTGAGCCCCTGCGCACGTGAGCAAAAGCAGGCCCAGAGAGGGCTAGTCACTGGCCCAGGGTCACACAGTCAACAAGTCACACCCCGAGACTCGGAGCTGCAGGGTCCCAGGGGTTGGGAGCCTGCGGTTTCAGGGCCCCAAGTCCCACCTCAAACAGATGTCATCGCCGGGGCAGGGGGCAGCGACTGCGTCAGCAAGGTGGCCACAGGTTGAGCCCCCCCAGCCCGGTCTTGGGGGTCCTCAGCTCGGCAGCACCCGCACAGCTGGCTGCCACCTCCCTCGCCACGGCCTGCTGCCCACAGCGGGTTGGCCGGGCAGATTTATCTGGGCTGTCACAGCCGACAGAAATATGAGGCTGCCCGAGTCTCCATGTAGTTACAGCAGCAGCCCGGGCTGGGCGCACACAGGCCTCACGGGCTGCTCTTGACCTTGAATGGGGCTCCAACTGCGACAGGAGCCCCGAGGGTGGGCGGGGAGGGGTCCGGTTCCCCAACACGGGCGGGGCTGCATCTCTGTGGGCCTGTGGGGTGTCCAGGCCTGGGGTGGCCGGGACGCAGGGTCTCCACTGAGGGCCTGCAGACTCACACTCTCAGCACCCCCTCCCCGCCCCCTCGTGCCCCTGACTTGTAGCCCCACCTCACCCCGTCCTGGGCGATGCGCCGGGTTAGACACTGAGCGTGTCCAGGGCAGGTTATTCCAGTTAGAACAGGTAAGTCTGTGTGCGGAGAAGCTGTATCCAGAGGGCTCCGGGCAGGTAGGAGAGGTTCAGCTCCTTAAGGGTCAAGGGAACACAAGCGATCTTATTTTAGGATTTATTTTATTTTTTAATGCTTACCCGAGGATATTTTTTCCATTGGTTTTCAGAAAGAGAGAGAGAGAGAAAAACATCGATGTGAGAGAGACACATCGATGGGTTGCCTCCCGGGGATGGAGCCTGCAACCCAGGTACCTGCCCTTGGCCGGAATCGAACCCGAGACCCTTCAGTCCGCAGGCCGATGCTCTAACCACTGACCCAACTGGCCAGGGCAAGGACACAAGTGACTTAGTCAGAGGACTGGGCAGGGGCACAGGGCTGGTGGAACCACCTCGGGGGCCTGTGCAGTGCCTGGTTCAGTATGTGGGTCCAGGGTGGAGGGTGGACATGGGGGGCACAGGGCTGGTAGGAGGTCTCTCCCCATGCTGCCCACTGAGGCCCCTGCCCCTCGGCGCCCTCCCTCCCACACCTGGGGGGTGGGCAGGAAGGTCGGAGCACCCGAGAGATCAGTGTCCTCAGGGGAGCTGTGGCTGCACAGCCGGCCACCAGAGAGGCCTCTTGGCCAGTCCCGAGAGGGCAGAGGCTGGAGGGAAAACCCCAGGCATCATAGCTGGACAGGGGCCCGGGGCCAGCTGGCCGTTCTGGGGAGGCCCCCTCTCCCCTAGGCACAGAGACCCAAGGCTGCAGGGGACCCGATCGTTCCGGGCATCCAGCAAGGACCCCGCTGCTGCCCTGCCCACTGACCCCCCGGACTCCTCTGCCAACCTCATTGCTCTGTGCTCTGGGGCCAGTTTCCAAGGTCGAGGGAGCGTGGGCCACCCCTTCTCGCTGCTAGGCTGTACCCAGGGGTGGGCATAGGCCATGCTCCTGGGCTTGGGGATCGGGCGACTGGTGCCCGGTTTCCCTCCGCCTGCCCGAGCGGGCGAGCCTCAGGCTGGGCCGGGACAGGGTCCATCCCCAGTCCCCACCGTCCAGCACCCAGCCCGCCGCCGTTGCCCAGTGAGCCTCGGCTGAATGAAAACACCGAGACCTGGTTCGTGTCTCCATTCCCACGTGCGGAGTGTGCCGCCAGGAGGGCAGAGGGAGCCTGGCGAGAACACGGAGCCCCCACCAGGAGCTCGGAGCTTCTCGGAGGGCCCGTGGTGGCAGCTTCCGAGACCCCATCTCGCCGACGGGCCCCGAGAGCCGCGGGGGCTGCGTGGGACCCATGGACTCAGCTACCCCAGGGGATCAGGGCCGCGTGGGAGCCTGTCCCACACGCACACCCGCCCTCCTGGGTCAGCAGCCCTGGGTTTCATTACCTCTAAGTCCCCCGGCCCCGGAAAACACCCCAGATGGAACCCATGCCCACAGTGCGATCGTATCAGGCCTCTGCCGTGACTGAGACCGGCTTCCTTCATCTGGTATCCATGCCTCACAGCCATGCGGACGTGGGCGGGAGCCAGGTGGACGGTCAGGGTCAGCGCCCCTCAGCCTCACCCCCCCCCCCCCCCGGCCAGACCAGAGGGCCGCAGGCGGCCCCAGGGGCAGGGGGTCCTCGCCCAGGGCCCAGCACCCCTCGGGCTGCCCTCTGCCTCACCTTGGGCACTGCAGGTGCCAGGAAGGGGGGGCCCTGATGGACAGAGAGCCTTTCTGGCCATATATCCATTTGAGCTGGAGGCCAGCCTCCAGCTGGTCTGCAGGGGGCCTGTCCAAGTGCCTGGGTCACTGACCCCCGTCACCCCAGAGGAGGGGACATCTTGGGTCAGACATGAGTGGGTGGGTGGAAGCCCACTGCTGGCCCCACCCATCACTGTGGGCCCCTTGATTTACCGCCCCTGTCCCTTTAACGGTCTCCCTCGGGCGCGGGCGGCGAGCCCCTCCCCGGCCTGCGCTGCCCCATGCGGCTGAGCTTGGGAAAATCTATTACGGCCAAGTCATTAATCTGGGGCTGCCGCCCCGGGCGCTTTCGGGCCTCTATTTAATGGGCTGCTTCCTGAGCTCCGGAGCCTTGCTGCTTGCCTCTCTTGATCAGCTTTGTTTAATTATCAAAATATTTGATGCAGAAAATTGACATTAGTCTGAAGGTTCTGCCCTCCTCCCCTGCCTGGCTCCCGGTGACATCGAGCCTCGGCGCTGCACCCTTCGCCTCGAAATAGCAAGTGGGCCGCCCCGCCCGTGCTCGGCCAGGCGGACACGCGGGCGGGCGGGCGGGCGGGCGGCCGGCCCAGAGCCAGCGTGAGGGTGGGTGCGGGGCACCCTGGGCGCCAGGCTGCACACCAAGGGCCGTGCCTGCGGCCAGGGGCAGTCTGGGCAGCCGCTGGAGCCGGGCCACGGCCTCCTGGGCCATCGTGGGAATTCTGGTGCCTCTGGGTTAGAGTCGGCCCCTTACCCCTGAGCTGGGGGCTGCTTCTCACTGTCGACAGCCCAGGGCCCAGAGCTGGGTGCCTTTGGGTGTGTCCTGTCTTCTGGGTTGTGGTCAGGGCCTCGCCCCATCTGCGTGCCCCTCGGGGGGTCCTCTCGGTCAGGAGCCAGGCCGCCCTGGGGAGCAGAGCCCCTGCTTGAGGGACAGAACAGGTCCCCTTGGCCAGCTGCCTGGTCACTACCTGTGGCAGAGGCGGGCACACACCTGGGAAGGTTGGAGTCACAGCGCGGCTGGGAGCTGTTGTGTCGCCTCCTGAAGCCTCAGGCTTCCCTTCCACATGCTGGGCCCAGAGCCTGCAGGCGTCAGCTCCTGGCTCCGCCTGGGGGCAGCCAGAGCCGTCCTCTGTTCGCTTCATTTCCACTCAGGGTGGGGGTGCCTGCCCGGCCCGTTCAGGCTTCACTCTGGTCCTGGGGGTCTGTGCCTGGGTGACTCCTGCCTGTATGCACATGTATGTGCTGTGTATGTGTGACCATAACGCATGTATGTGCCTGTATGTGTCCTACGTGGCCTTTGGGCTAATCCAGGGCAGTGAGTGTCGGCCTCAGGGAAGCCCCCCCTTCATTGCTGAGCCCCCCGACTCCTGGGTCTGAGCTCACTGTCTGTGTGAGTCAGTCTTTGCCTCCTGAGGTCAGCGGCTGCCAGGTTTGGTCCTGGTCTGAGTGGTCAGGCTTAGGGCCAGCCCTGCACCGGGGCACCGCAGTGGGCTTTAGAGGCGGCTGGCGTGGGAACTCGCCCGGGAGGGCCGTGAGCGTGGTCTCGCCAGCAGCCGGAACCAGAAGTCATTTACCGGCTGCTGGGTCCTGGTCCGTGGTTCCACGGGCCGGCCCCGTCCTCGACTGCGGCTTATTTTCAGGTGGCACTTAATTTTCAAAACAGAAAGTAGTTTCAAGGTTGAGAAGATACCATCATGGAGAACAAATAGTGGTCAGGCTCAGACTCGAGGTTTCCTTGCCATCAGTCCCCCAGTGAGCCACGGGGAAAGGGGGTGTCACGCTCCGGGAGGTGGCAGGAGGTGACAGCTTCAGGCCCACCCGCAGGAGAGGAAACAAGTGACCACGAGGCCGTCATGGACAGCAGCCTGGCCCCTGAGCACAGCCGGCACCCTCAACGAAGGGGTGGCCGTGGCAGCTGGCGTTGGGCCCTCCAGACAAAACCCCACCGTGTCTTTGAAGCAACCTGTGCCAGTGCGTGCAAGCACCCGATGGGTCCCGAGTCCTGGGGGAGGCGATATCACCTGCTGCCTTCAGAAGTTGGGGTGACACTGCCTCATTTGCCCCCTTGAGGCGCCCACTTCCACACTGCCACTTCCTGTGCCTCCCGTGGCAACCGTCCCGCCTGCCTCCAGCGAAGCCACCTGTGCCCCCCCGTTGGGATAACAAATGCCATGTGTGCCAGGCCACCTCCACATGGGGGCCTCTGGGGGTGACAGCAAGCTGGTGCTCAGCAAGAGGAGTCCCATATTCTGGGGAGCGGGGTCCTGGGCTCCAGAAACAAGAGGGGGGCGGAGCCCGGCTTCTGCCCTGGGTGGGTGATTTTTCCCCACAGTATTTCGTGGGCCTTTGCTGATTTCTGTGTGATGGGGGAGGGGTGCGTGCCCGGCGGCCAGGGGTGGAGGGGCTTTCAGGGACCCTGACACTGGCGGATTCACAGGGCTGGGGCAGGGCCACGAGGGAGGCCTGGGCACCACAACCCTGGCTCCACTTTCTGGGGAGCCACCCGCCGTGGGACCAGTTTCCGGGGCTGCCGAAGGCAGGTCCCACACACCGAGGTCTTGAAGTAAGAGATGATTCTCCCACAGCCTGGATGGTGGAAGGTGAGACCCAGCTGCGGGCAGGGCAGTGCCCCCTCCACAGGCCCCGAGACTGGCTCCTGCCTGCCCCTTCCCGCTCCCGGGGCTCCAGGCATCCCTGGGATGATGGCCGAGTCCCCCCAGTCCCTGCCTCCGTCGTCACATGGCTCCCCCCCCGTTGCTGTCCCCTCTGGATTAGGGCCTGTCCTAAATCCACGAAGGTCTCCTCTCAAAATCCTGACCTAAGTCCACCTGTAAGACCTTGTTCTCAAATAAAGTCATGTTCAGGGTGGACATGAATTTGAGGTACATGGCCAAGGGGGGGAGGCCGCAGGTGGGGGCGGGGGCATGGTTCTGCCGTGGGCGTGGCTCCGCCGTGGGCGTCCGTGTCTATTACGGGTCCACGTGCGCGCGGAGACCGCTTTTTAAAATCTGCAGTTGAACCACATGCGTGTGGGGGGTAAATGAACAGACTAGCGATTAGCGTGGTAACGACCTGCCCCCCCCACCCCGCCCTGGGTCTTGGTCTCGTCACACTGGACGCTGCTCGCAGGTGCTGGGCAGGTGGGCTTTGCCGCCGCCCAGGGGGCCTCGGGGTGTTTATGGCGGGGTGCCTGCTGCTCGCGGCGTCGCCGTGAGGGTGAGGGGGGCGGCGGTCCCACCCTCCGGACCTGCCGGGCTCCCAGAGCGACACCCCAGCCGCCCGCACAGCCTGGGCCCTCCCGGGAGGGAGCGGAGGCGGGGGGACTGCTGGGCACCGTCCTAGGCAGGGTGGGGGTCACCCTTTGGGCGGCTGTGCTTGTCTGTCCTGCGAGGGGACGGCCCTGCGGCCACCGCGGGGAGGGCCAGTGCCCTGGGCCTGCTGCCTGCTGCCCAGACACTCGGGGGTTAAGGCTCCTCACGCCTCAGCGCTGCGCCCGCCCGGGGCCATCCTTTCCATTTATATTTGTTTGTGGTCAGAAGTCGTCACAGGCCAAGCTACCTAGACCTTGACTTTTCCCTGACACTTACAATTATTGCCGCCCCGGGGACTCATTTTCTGTGCAGCCACCTGCTGACCCAGCCAAACCCGTTTCAGGCCTCACTGCCAGCCCCTCGCTGCCAGGCCCCATCGTCCTGCCCACTGAGGAGGACATGCCTCCCGCGGCCCCAGACCTGCCACTGCCGCTCAGCGCCCACTGACCACAGCAGCCCCCCAAATATCCATCCTTTAAGGGGCTGGTTTCCCCCGCTCCCGTGAGCCACGCGGTGTGCACGGCCACTTGGGCTGGGCAATCTACCCGGCCCGCAGGCCTCAGCGCCCAGGCCAGAAATGACTTTCTGCCTGATGCCACCCTGGTGTGGAACCTTCCGACTGGAGAATGGAAAGGGGGGCAGGGAGGGGATGGAGGGGGGATGGTGTGGACCTGCCATTCTCCTCTCATCCCCCCTTATGCTGTTTCCTAAATGACACCCCAGCCCATTCGGGCCCCTCGCCGGGGGCACGCATGGTCACCTCAATCCCGCCATCCCGCACGTGCCCAGGTCCACACTCAGGCGCCCACTCAGACATCACCTGAGTGACCTCCCCTCACCCCCACTGCCCCAGGGAGGGTGCTGTGGCCAGGGTGCCTGCCCGGGAGCTTGCCCAGCGCTGGGGACGGTGCACCTCCCCGGCTGCTGGGGAGGGAGGGACTCTGAGCCGTGCTTTACCCCCCCCAGGACGGCTGACTGGGCCTTGGCCTCACCTCTGTGATGCTCTGACAGGTCCTGTTGGGGTGAGAAGACTCCTGACTGTCCCACGGCCAAGGGGAGCTGCCTCCCCAACGCCATGCGCACCGTGGGACCCCAGGGACGGGCTACCCGCAGCAGCTGCCCGGGAGCCACAGGGGACGGTGGTGGGAGAGGGGGGTGGCCCCCTGCTGGAGGCCAGGCTCCAGCCCTCCCCCCCCTGACGGTGAGGTTTCTTTTCCCTGGACCGAAATGCCAGCATTTCTCACTAGAGCTCAGGGCCCCTGCTGGTGACCTACGGGGCGACCCTGAGCCTGACTCAGTGGCCCCAGTCCCCCGGTCCTGCGAGCCTGCCAAGCCCCTGACGTCCCAGGCTGAGCTCATCCTGCCCTAAATGCCCCGCCTGACCTTCTGACCTCCTGACCTCTTGGTGGCCCCTACCCTGCTGGATGGAGCCCCGTGTGGGGTCACTGTACCCACCCCTTGGCCCTTGAATTTGACCTGTTACTGAGTCCTGAGCTCTTCTCTGCCGCTTGTCCACCCCCAGCCATCACGGCCCCAGACCACACCTGGTCCCCTGCCCAGAACACTGCCACCCCCTGGCTGTGGCGGTCTTGGCATCACCCCTCCCTCGCACCCCTGGCCAGACTGCTCAGCCGTCCTCAGAAACCAGCAGGGCCCGTGGGGTCACAGCGGGGCCTCCCCCACACAGAGCGGGGTGGCACTAGGGGCTGCTCCAGGAGGGCGGCTGGGGTGTCCTGAGGCGCAGTGTCCAGGGCAGGGTGCCCGGGACCTGTCAGTGTGAGGGCTCCAGGGCGTGGGCAGATGCTGGGTGCTTCCGTCGGCACCCACACTCAGAGCAGGGTGCGCAGCGGTTGGGGGGTCAGGTCAGGGCTCTCTAAGCCACTTCTTGGGGCTCTCGCCTGGTGCAGGAGGAAGGTCATTTCCAGTCTGGGGCCTGGCCGCGTCAGGGTCTTCGAGGGCTGCCCGGTTCAGGGTCCTAAGGACTCTTGGGGGGAACCTCTTTCCAGGCAGCTTTGGGGCCTGTGTGGGGAGGACAGTGTGGGGAGGCTCTGGGGGCCCTGGGTCAGCAGACAGTCGGGGAGCCCCTCTGTCCTCTGTCCCCACCCCGGCTGCGTGTGGCTGATTCTGCAGCCCTGACGTACAGCCCGGAAGACACCCGTTGCCAAGGCCAAACAGGCTGGGGGGCTCGGAGGACACCGGCTCTGGACGCCGGGCTCTGAGTGTGGACAGTGAAGGCAGGTCTGGGCCCTGGAGACTGCACCTGAGCGGTAGGGACCAGGAAGGGACAGTGGCCAAGGAGAATGGGGTGGGTTTGTGCAGCCCAGTCAGATGCCGTCCGGGGGGACCGCCCGAGGACAGGGAGATGGGCTGGGGATTGGGAGAGGGAGGACCCCGCTGACGCCGGGCAGTTCTGAAGGTCTGGCTGGGGGTGGAGAGAGGGTGGAGGGTGCGTCTGAGAACTGGGGCAGGGCTGGAAGGAGGAGTCCTGCTGGGAGGGCGATGGATTCCCTAGTGGTTCCCTCTCTCCTGATCGCCCACTGCTCCAGGAGGGACAGTCCTGGGGGGAGGGGACAGGGGGCTGAACCCTGCCACCGGCAGCTTCAGCCAGGGGCTCTCACCCCAGGACAAGGGGCTGGGGGCCTGGGGCCTGGTCCTCAAGGACCAGGAGTGTCTCGTGGTATCCCCTGGGTGGTGGGGCTCCTAATAACAGCTTTAAGGGCTCCCAGGCCCATGAGGTGCCGGGCACAGGGAGAGAAGGGCATGTCTAGGTCCTGAACCAAGATTCCTCGGGCCTCGGCCTCTGTGGGGACATCAGGCCGTGGTGGGGGAGGCTCCCTGGGAAGAGCCTGCAGGCGATGCCATTGTAATTAACCTATTTATTTAAAAATATATCTTTATTGATTTCAGAGAGAGGAAAGGGCGGGGGAGAGAGAGACAGAAACATCAATGATGAGAGTCATTGATCAGCTGCCTCCTGCACGCTCCCTACTGGGGATGGAGCCCGAAACCAGGGCCTGTGCCCTGACCGGGAATCGAACCGTGATCTCCTGGATCCTAGGTCGACGCTTAACCGCTGAGCCACACCCGGCCGGGCAGTAACCTAGTTATTAATAACAGGAAAGGAGCAAAGGGAAGGCCAAATGTTATAAGTGTGGCCGTTTGGGCAGCTTCACCAGGAAGCTAAAGCTTTACACTCCCCAGAGAGCCAGCAGTTCATTCCCCACAGACCGCGGGGGGAAAGGCCTGGCGGGGGAGAGAGAGATGCATGCCCAGCGAAGTTGGGGGGACTGGCAAAGGAGCCTGCTGTCAGCCACACCTGGGATCAGGTCACTGGCCAGAATGGGCGTGGCCACTGCAAGCTCCACGTTTGGGACAATTAATTCCCTGAACAAAGGAGTTCACGCTCTTGGTTGCTCCTGTGCTCTTGGCTCTCTTGGTTCTCTCGGGGCTCTTACTGCAGGGGACACGCTCTCTTGGCTCCCCAGCATTTGCCCACATTGCCCACGGCCATGTGGGTCCCCCTCCCCGCCAACTGGACTGATGCTGAACTGGACCCGGCTGCAACACGGAGCTGCAGCTCTGGACCCTGGCTCTGCTTCTAGCTCTCCCGAAGCCCCCGCTGCACCTCTTCCAGGACTGGGTTAAGGGACACGGGACTTTGGAACCCCAGGGGTGTAATTCCACGGGAATAAAAATCACTCATTCCCTCCTGCCTCGTGAGTCTCGGAAAATTCTCTTTCTCGAGATATTGTCAGGACCTCGCCCCAGCACTCAGTGGGGAAAGGGACCCCCCACTTCTGCGGGTAACACAGGGGCTTCTGGTTCATCATGGAGCCTCCCCTGGCCACCTGCCCCCTCGGCCCTGTTTTGATTTCTGCTTAAAGTTCCGGGGCGCGCAGCCCGGGGGTCCCCGCTATGCTAATAGAGCTATGCATATTCGATGAGCGCGTCAGCTGGCGCCGGCGGCGGGTTGAGCGGCGGTAATGAGCCCGGCGGGGGTCCCAGGCTGCCTGCCGATCAGTCACTGTCCGGGTGGCGGGGCCGGGACACAGACGCCGCTCCAGGAGGAGGCCGCACGTGCACCCGGTCCCACAGGTGCCGAGGGGTGGATCGCGGCGCTGTTTTTACGGCTGGTGGAGCTCCTGGTGTTCCACGGGACACAGTTTGGGAAGTGCTGCCCACATACCGGGTTCTCTGCGTGGTGAAGAAGTGGCCTTCCCCAGGGGCGGTCCCGGAGCCTGGGGCCCAGATCCAGCGAAACGAGGGGCAGGGTGCCCGGGTGCCCTTGAACTTCAGGTGAACCACGAGCCACTTTGTGGGGTCAGGGTGTCCCCCGTGTTGCAGGGGACACAGCACACTAAGGACACAGCTCATTGTTTATCGGAAAGTCATGTACGCTGGCGTCCTGGGTTTTATCTGGCAGCCCCAATTTGTACCCCATCCTTGGGACATTGGGATCCGGCCCAGCCACCAGGTCCACTCAGGGCTCCAGGAGGAGCTGGGCCCCAGGGAAAGGCACTCCCTTGGCAGCCGTGTGGCCAGGATCCCTGAGGTGGCTCCGCTCCCCATCCTGGGGTCACACGGCAGGAGCTGCATGGATCCCTGGCTCCAGACTGGCAGTGACGCAGGACTCCCAGTGGGCGCAAGTGGCAGTGACAGTGGAGTGGGGTAGAGGGGCCGCCCACAGTGGCTGGAGACGGGCTGGGGGCCACACCTGACACAAGGCCCAGGACTACACTGAGGACTTCCCCCGACCCCACTTGGCCACGGCCCCAGCAGTGAGTGGCTGGGTCCCCACAGGCCTGGGACTTCGAGTGGGGGCTCCTCACCCCCTTCCCCAGCTCTGACCCAGAGCACGGGGCTAGGCCGGGCCGCGCAGATGGCCCTGGGCGCACCAAGCCCATCGAGGCCGGGGAAGCATGTCCGCGTGTCTGCTGGACCTGTGGGCCGGCCTGGGCCCCACTCTCTGGGCCACCGGCTGCCCTGGCTACGGGGCAAAGCGTGGGCAGGGCAAGGGGCAGCCCACCCACGGGCGGCCTACCGGGGCCTCCGAGCAGGCGCCATGAAAACGCCTCGGCCGCTGGGGCGGGACCGAGCGGGGCGGGTTCCTGAAGCCATTGCCGCTGATCCGTGGAGGCCGGGACGTCTCCGGGAGAGAAATATGGAAGCAATTACTGTGAGAGCCGTTGTGTGAGCAATTCCCAAAGAGACACCGGGGCCCGGCCGCCGAAGCCTGGTGCGCGGCACCCTAATGAAGCAATTAAGGCAAGGGTCCTCCGGCTTTGATCTCGATGGGGTAATTTTTACAAAAACATCGCGGAGTGATAGATACCCATAACTCAGGGTCCTTAATTGTACTTAATTTGTTTGGAATACGAATGTGCATTTAATTAAACCCCGGCTCGGCCCGCAAGCTTCAAGCGGGGCTGTCAGGGAAAATTAAGACCCAGTTTGCTTTCAAAGTTACTGGTTTGTATCAGGCAAGGACAGCGGTCCTCGAACAGAAGGTTAGAGATAATTAGGCCACAAGCTCCGGCCCAAGAAAGTGGGGGGAAGGCCCCGCTGTCAGAGGGGGTGGGGAGGTGGGGAGTCCAGAGGGGGGAGGGCAACGGGGCCCCGGCCCATCCAGACCCCAGAGCTCAGGGAGGGGGGCTTGGCTGGAGGTGGGACCATGTCCACAGCCGGGGTCTGTGACATTTGGAGCGTCCTGTCCCATCGCGCAGGACTGGCTGCTCGGCCCGCTGGCCTCTGGTGAATTTCAGCCACCAGGACACACACGGGACGCGGAGCATGACCCAGCCCACCCCTCAGATGAGAGGTGGGGAAACTGAGTCATGGAGCGGGAGCCAGGTCCACGGTCACGTGGGATGTTCTGGCCCAGAACCGTGGTGCTGCTCCTGTCCCGTGTCTTTCCTGTGGAGAGTGGGGGAGAGAGATCCCCTTCTCCCCTTTCTAGGCTGAGGGTTGGGGCACACAGACACGCACCCACAGGCATGCACACGTGCACACGTGCACACACGACACTACACACGAAACGCAGGCACAAGCAGATGCACAGAGATGAGCAATGCACCCGCCTCACCCCACACATGCACACACTCAGACAACATACACACACTCAGACAACATACATGCACACACATGTGCACATGCACACACCTGTGGGCTTAGGGAGCTTTCTCTCTGAACCTATGTGTGGCCTGGGTGTGGGCTCCTGACCTCGGTGACTCTCTGGGCGTGGGGGTGACGCCCCGTGGGAGACCCCAGAGGAGGTGCCAACTCACCCAACCTCTCCTGCGGGAGCCGACCTGCCTCAGGCTCAAGGGGCTGCTGCCTTGTCCGGGCACCTGTCCGACCAGTGGGGGGGTCTTGCCGACAGCGGCCCCCAGGGATGCGAAGCCCAGGCTGGGCAACTTGTGGGCTCACCGTGGACTCGGGATGGAGATGCCGCCAGCATGGATGGGCCCTGCTCAGCGCCGAGCCCCTGGCGTCCTCAGCGGCCCTTGGCTCGTAGGCCCGTCCCCCGGCTCTGTCTTCACGCGGCATCCTCCCCGTGGGCCCGTCTGTGTCTGCGTCCAGATCTCCCCTTTGCAAGGTCACCGTCACATTGGATATGAGCCACCCAAGTCCAGTGGGACCCCATTCTAATCCGTGACATCCGCAAAGACCCTATTTCCAAATGAGCTCAGACCCGAGGTCCCGGGGTTGGGACTTCAGCATGTGGCTTTGGGGACCCGGCTCAGCCCCTCATAGTCGCCCGTGCGGTCGCCGAGGGGGTTTGGCGCCTGTCAGGGGAGGTACTCAGGCAGCCGTGGGCACCTGCGGGCCCCCGCCGAGGCGCCTCTCGCATGGATGTTTCTCTCCCTGCCTCTCCCCCTCCCTCCCACTCGCTCTAAAAACCAGCGGGGCTCAGGCCTGGGGACAGACAAACCCGCGCTGCCGGCCGGGCCAGCCTGGAGGCGGCGGAACAGGGACGTGGACTCTGCTGCCCATCGAGAAGCTGAGGCGACAGGGCCGGGAGCGCTGCTCAGGCCCGTAGGCCAGTCACGGGCTGGAGGCCCCCCAGCCCCCCGCCCCCCACTCTGCCGGGTAGAGTCTGCCGCAGGGACTCCCCGGGGGCCGCGGCGCTCGGCGGCTCTTGGAATCGAGTGTGGAATCTTTGTTGGCGGCAGGGCATACATCTTTTAAATTATAAATCGATAAATAGTTAATTCGGGAGTGGAGCCCTCCTGAATATTTCATGCTTCCCAAGCACCGCGGCCCTCGGCCTGGCTGCTGACGGAGCCGCCGCAAGGACCTCGGTGCCCGTTTCCCCCCGACTCCCGTTGCCGCGGCTGCAGGCTGGGCAGCGGGCGGGGGTCCCCTGCGCTCACCTGGGGCCGCACTGGCGCTTGTGTGAGGCCCAGGAGGTGACCCTGGAAGCCAGCGCCTCATCCCCCGTGACCCACCGCTGCTCCAAGGAGAGATGTCGGCCCGTCTGACCCGGCGAAGGCCCAGCTGTGGGCACAGAGCAACTCAGGGTCCAGGAAACCAGTGTCAGCGGTTACAGTTGTCCTGGGGTGTCCTGCCCTCTGTGGTCTAGCAGCAGCTCCAGCCGGAAGGAACGGGACCTGTGTGTGCCCGCCGCTTGCCCGGTCACAGCTCCAGCCCGGGGTTCTGGCCTGATGATGCCCCTTTGGGAGTCCTGGTGCCAACCTGGCCCGAGGGGTTCCTGCCACTGTCTGGGGAGGTGGTGGTGTCGTAGGGCCAGGTCCCAGGGTGAAGTGTGGGTGAACGTGGTGATTTTCTGGAAGGCTGGACAACCTGGGCCTTTCCCGACCGCACCCTCTCAGCCCACGGCGGCGTGGTTCTTGGCGGTGGACGTGGGCCGGGCACCTGTGAGGGGGCGTCTGTTTGCTCACACACCTGCTTGATTGTCCCTGTGTCCCCACCGAGCTAGGAGGCCATGAGGGGGCTCAGGGGCATCTGCAGCGTTGTGGGTCAGGCCCCCGTGTGAGCTGAGGAGTGGTGGCATCTGCGGGCCTGTCCCGGCTGCCGAGCCTGCAGAGGATGGCGCCGAAGTCGGCTCTTTGTCTGGCCAGCATCTCTGGCAGCCGCCTGGTGTGGGTGGGGCTCAGGCGCGGGGCCCTGGTCAGGACGGCGTGTCCCCCGAGCTGGCGCTGGCTGCCTGAGGTGGGGGCTGGGGGGGGGGTGATGCTCAGTGGCACCTGGTGAGCAGAGTGGCCTCGCTCAGTGGGCTGGCCTGGGGTGGCCACAGGCTGCGTCTGCCCAGCCAGGTGTGGGGGGTCCTGGCTCAGCTGCCGAGGTGGGAGAGCAAGGCCCACCTCTTGCTGTGGGACACGAGGTGGAGAATCGGGGGTCCAGGTGAGGGAGGGACAGAGGGCCTGGGCACCCTTCCACTGCCCAACCCCCCACCCAGCCACATACCCCCAGGAAATGGCTCCCGAGGGGCATCCTCCCTGGATCCCGATGCCTAACTTCGGGAGGCAGGCCCAGGGCGCTGGGTGGGTGCTGTATGCAGTGGGCACCACATCACCGCTGCGTGTCCTGCGGAGCATCTGGTGCCCAGTGCCCTAGGCAGGCAAACCCTGGGCCCACAGAGCCTTTGGCTGGGGTAGCTGAGCGTCTGAGATCTGTGGGGGGTGTCAGGGGGCATCTCCACAGTGGGTCCCAGCCCACAGGAGCCCACAAGGCCACCCCGCCATCTCTCCTGAGGGTGGCTCTGTCCCTTGTCCCTGTGGCCAATGTGGTGGACCCAGGTCTGGGGGGACCGGGAAAGGATGGCTGTGCAGGAGGCCCCATCTTCTCTCTGTGGGGACTGAAGGCCTGTACCACAGTGAGCCCTGCAGTCAGGGGACATTGAGAGGTGCAGGCATCACCCCCAGACGCCAACAAATGGGGCCCAGGACCAGGACCAGGTGGCCAGTCTTGGGGGGTCTCTCAAGGCCGAGAAAGGCTGGCCAAGGGGGCCCTGCCTGGTCCCCAGAGCAGAGGGAGCCCCCCCCGGTGCGGAGGCCGAGGCGAGGCCGCCGGCTCCGCGTGCGTCTCTCGTGGGCGCGTCCCCGGCAGCCCGGCCGCTGCCGCCTGTTAGCTCCGCTGACAGAGCTGTTCCCCTGACAGTAGATTAATATCTCTTTAATCAGCCAAAATGAACATGGCACGCCGGTGACAGTCCAATTTTCTGCTGACGGATTGTGGCCCATCCAAAGCCAGCGCTCAGCTGATCTTTATTTCTGCCAGAGATAATTCAGCGCGGGAGGACCAGCCGCCGCCGCCCGGCGCCGCCTCCCCGCTCAATAAATCTCGCGGCCGAGGCTTTTCTCACGCACCTGTCAGGCGGCCACCGGGGACTGAATGAGCCTCCGCAGGCCGGTGGCATTTAGAGGCCGTCACAGAGCCCGAGGCAAATGTCTCCACAATCGATGCTGCGTCTGGATGTGCCTTTCCCTGCGAGTGGGGTTGCGAGTGTCCCAGAGGCCACGGGAGACGGAGGGGGCTGTGTGTGAGCCCGTGTGCGTGTGTGTGTATCAGTGTGTGGGTGGGTATGTGAGTGTGCAGGTGTCCATGTATGTACAGTGTGTGTGCATGTATCAGGGTGCACTGGGTAGGTGATGGTGTGTGTGTGTGTGCACGTGTGAGCATGTGTGGTGTGTGCATGTGTGTGTGTCAGTGTGTGGGTGGGTATGTGAGCGTGCAGGTGTGCATGTATGTACAGTGCATGTGCATGTATGCACCGAGCATGTATGCACTGAGCATGTGATGGTGTGTGTGCGTGTGCACGTGTGAGCATGCGTGGTGTGTGCGTGAATCATTGTGAGTGTGTGGGGTGGGTGTGCACGTGTACAGTGTGTGTGCGCGTGTGCACACGTGTGGGGTCCTGCCGTGGCACAGGCTTCGTGTGGCCCCGGCTGCCTCTCCCAGGCGTGGGAAGCCCCTTCTGTTTGCTGTTTTCCCCGTGGGATGTGAAGGGCTCTCCTGTCCCACTGGCCCCACTGGGCACGTCTAGTGATGTGGGAGGAGGATGCTGGACACAGCTGCCCACTGGGCGACCTCCGGGTGAGGCCGCTGCCTCTGGACTGGACTGCCTGCCTCCATGACGGACCCCTCGGGGGTGCTCTGGGGGCTGCTGGGCGGCTCTTTCCAACATGATCATGTCCCGGGCATGGCACCCACTGGCCTCTGCCCTCAGGAGAGCGGGTGCACACAGCCTGCTGGCAGCCCTTCCTCCAAGGGCCCATCCTCGCAACAGCACCAGCCCGGCTTCACCTCTGGACCAGACTCCTTCACGTCCTCGCGGCCCCAAGTCCTGGCCCTGGGGCCCGCACGGTGCCTCAAGGCTGCCCGGCCTGGGGCCCGCCCTGGGGACTGCTCACCCGGGCCAGCTGTGCCCGGTTCCTTCACGGGCTGAGACCTTGCCCCTGGGTCACTTTGCCCCCAACCTGTCCTCACTGGACCTCTGCTGACTAAGCCAGCGGGGGAGGGGAGGTGGGCCGCTGGGGGCTCCGCTGTCCCCCGAGGTGGCTCCTGAGCTGCTTCATTCCCTCCGTCAGCCAGTCACACCCCTGGACGCGTCCACAGCCTGGTGGGGAGACAACACAGGAAAAGGGGCCCCTGGGAACCTGTCCTGTGCAGAGCTGTGCGGTCGGGGCGGGAGGGCAAGGAGGCGGCGGTCACACCGTCACTGCCCCCTTCTGTGTCCAGGGCAGACATCACTAATCAAACGCGGAGCCACTTTTCTTTGTCCAGTGATGCTCCTCCAGAGGGAGCTCTTGGGGGCACCTCCAGGCTCAGGGCCCCTCCAGCCCTCAGACAGAGCCTGTGCTCTGGGGCCTCTGGAGACCGTCTGCCACCTCCCCGGGCTGGGGCCCTCCTGGTGGGTCAGCCACGGCGTGCGTGCACTTGGTGCGAATGCGACGTGTGTGTGTTCTTCTGCGCCCCTGCTCCGAGTGTGCGCAGGGCTGCCCCTCACACACCTGCCTGTGGCTCTCACACCGCCTGGTCCACACCTGTGCTCTGATGCCCAGTGTGGCGCAGAGGCCAGAGGCCACGCCGGGCAGAGAGCAGGTGGCCAGGGCTCCAGCCTGAGTCATTGGGAGGTGGATGGCGTGTCCCCAGCCTGGGGCTCTCGTCCGGCCGCCCCGGAGCCGGGATCTGAGGCCTCCTATCCCCGCGTGGGTACGACCCCCAGGCTGCCGCCCCCGTCTCCCCGCCCACCGCCCGGCTGTCAGACTGGCATTTCCCTTCCCGCTGCTCTTTTTTCTCCCTGTCACGTCGACAGGCACAGCCGTGTCCCTGACAGACGGAAATACCGGCCCTTGGTGTGGACACAGCAGCTTTAAACTTTAACGAGAGGCGCTAATGGAAATACGATGTCGGGCTCCCCTTCAAATGCGGAGTTTCTGTCTTATCGGAGGAAAGGGGCCCTAAATAATGAATGTACCACGTGTGTGTGTTTCGGTTTTTACCTGCGTGAATATTTAAAACATGCAACAACGTGAATATTTAAAACATGCAACACTGTGAATATTTAAAACATGCAACAATGTGGAAGATGCATTTGCTGGAAACAAAGGGAAACACGTATTTAAGCCCAAAATGAATACATAAAGGGGGTAAGGGCGGGAGATGGGGAAAACAGCAGGCGCAGACTTAACTGCGGCTGGTGAGGGCCATGTGGGGCGAGGGCTGAGCGTGTCGGGCGCCGGCCAGGCCGTGGGGTCTGCCTGGCCCTGGGGTCTGCCCGGCCCTGGGGTCTGCCTGGCCGTGGGGTCTGCCCGGCCGTGGGGTCTGCCAGGCCCTGGGGTCTGCCCGGCCGTGGGGTCTGCCAGGCCCTGGGGTCTGCCCGGCCGTGGGCAGCAGACGGCCCAGCATCTGCCCCCAGCCCGGGCTCTCTCCTGCTCAGGGTCCGCTGACCTGCTTTTTGCAGATGGGGCCTTGGAACACACGCCCACTGTGTCACCCCCGGGACACGCTCCTTGGTTTAGTGCCCACTGTGTGCCGTACACAGCAGGCTGCGAGTTTCCTGGGGCGGCGGGAAGGAAGAACCACAGCTGGGGCTTAAAACTAGAGACGTTCCCCCCGAGTTGTGAAGCTGGGAGCCCGAGGTCCCTCCCTCTGGAGGCTCCAGGGGAGGCGTCTTCCTGCCTCTTCCAGCTTCTGGTGGCCCCAGGCGTCCTTGGCTTGTGGCCGCATCACCCCGTCTCTCCTCCCCCGTCACATGGCGGTTTTCTCTCTGCGCCTCTGTCTCCTCCCATAAGAACTGCAGCCTTGCCCTGGCCCAGTGGTCAGTGGACAGAGCATCGGCCCACACACCGAGGGCCTCAGGTTCGATTCCTGGCCAAAGGCATGCACCTGGGGTGCAGGTTTGATCCCCAGCCCTGGTCAGGGCATGTGCGGGAGGCAATCAGTTGGTGTGTCTCTCTCACATCGATGTTTCTCTCTCTCACTCCCCTTCCCCTCTCTCTGAAAATCAATGGAAAACATATCCTCAGGTGAAGATTAACCCAAAAAAAGCCCCAAACAAAACAAAATAAAACAAAAAACCAGAAGGAAGCGCTGTTTTCCAGGGCGTGGCCTGGCCCCTTGTGCTGAGGATGCCGAGGGTAACTCCGCCTTCGGGAGCCCAACCTTGACGGTCCGTCCTGCAGATGGGCAGCCACACTGGGGGCTGAGCGGCAGAAGCAGGCCCTTGGCTGGCACGGCCCTTGCCCTGTGCCTGGGTCGCCTGGGCCTGCTTACCTGGCGACCTGCTCCGCTCCATTACCCCATGTCCTGGAAACCCAGCCTGGCTCTTAACGACAATTCCTTCTGCTCAGCCACCTCGGAGGCTCCCGGAGTGACCGCTGAATTATTCATGGCCTGGCCTCCCGGGGTAGAGCGGTGGAAAGGCCTGGTGTCCGGGACAGGGTTGCTCATGTCGATGCATTAATTTTTAAACCTGGTCACCCAGGTGGCCAGCCCGCCGTGTGCCCCTTGCAGACCATCGGGCGGGTTAGGCGGAGGGACTGTGCTCCCGAGTCTCGGTGACTGAGGACGGGCTGGGGGCATCTGCCCACTGAGCCCAGCTCCAGGCTCCTGGGTGGAGGGTTTCCTGGACCTGGAGGCAACGTGGTCGGCCCGAGGAGGAGCCCTCCGCAGGCCTCTCAGCCCGGCAGGAACTCGGTCCCGGGATTATCACATTTGCTCCTGTTCCCCTAGGAGGTCGGAGAGCAGCCAAGGCGTGGAGCTGCCGGTTCCCGAGTGGGGAAACCGAGGCGGGTCCAGCCCGAGGTTTCTCCTCCAGTGGCTCCCTTAGAAGGTCCCCTGGGGGCCCGGGAGGGGGTCTCCGCCGCGCCCTCCGCGCCCAGGCAGCGAGGCTGTGGCCTGAGTGGCTCCCGGGCTGCAGTGCGGAAGCTCGGGACACAGCCCAGACCGTTCTCATTAGGGCCAGAGAGACCCGGTAAATTATAACAGTAACAACATCATTTATTTCAGCAGCATCGGGGCAAAACGACTTTACAACGGTGTTTTACGCGCTACATGTGCGCTGTAAATATTTCCATAAAAACATGCATTAAAATATAAAAGTGGGCCCCAAAATACCCAAAGTTGGGGGCGGGTGGGGGGGAACCCACAGCAAAGCCATGTGCCGGCGGCCAGGCGTGAGCAGCTGCAGAGGGGGCCTCCCGCGGGTGGGGGAGCTGAGGGGGCAGGGGAGCCCCGGGCTCAGCACCCCCACCCCCGCCTCATCCGTGTCTTGGCTCTGCCAACTGGGCTGTGTCCCCAGCCCCATGTCCAGCCCTCCCAGTGGTCAGTGTTTGGGGACAGGCCCCCTCCCACTGGGGGGGCCCTTTCTGACCTTGCCCGCAGCTGTGCCTCCTTGGCCCCCAGACCACACATCCCCCGGTCCGGTCCTTCTCAGCCCAGCCCACCATCGTGGGGGACCCGTGTGGCCGGGCTGGGGTCCCCCTGGGAGCCTGAGCCCTCTCAGTGCCTCTGCGCCTGACTCCGCTCTACCAGCTGTAAACAGCGAGTAACTTATCTGCCCTCCACAGCGGTCCTACAGGTGAGAGCAGCACAGAGAAGGTTAGCAACTTGCCCAAGGTCACACAGCAGGGCGTGAAGGAGTGGGGATCTGAACCCTGCCGCCTGGCTCTAGACAGGGAGCCTGGAGGAGGGGCGGTGAGGCGGGGTGGGGGGCCCAGAGGTGTGCCGATGTCACCAGTTCCCGGTTATCAACAAAGACTCAGAATGACGTAGGCACAGGGATGGAGTAGGATGAACACTAGACAGTACGGGGCTCCCACCTCCCAGGGGGCTCCCCGCCTCCCAGGGGTCCCCGGGTGGCCGGGATCACCCAGGTCTGGGAACCGTCCCCACCCTGAATCTTGTGTTGATGCTGCAGCTCTTCAGGGCCGAGCTGGGCTGCCAGCTGCAGGGCCGAGGAGGAGATCCGGGGAAAAGCCAGCTCTGCGGGGAGGCGCCCCCGGCCCAGGCGCCCACCTCCTGCTCCCTGGTCCCAGGTCTCTGGGGGCCCAGCCGGGCGCCCAGGAAACCTGGGTGCCCGGAGCCCCCTGGTGGTGAGCGGCTGCCACTGCAGCGGCCTGTTCCCTCCCCGCCTGGCCCCCGAGATCTGCCTTCGCTGGGGTCCTGGGGCCCGAGTGTGCGGCCCCCGCAGGGTCCAGGCAGGCTGGGGAGATACGGCGAGTAAGCTCCACCTGTGCATCTACGTCTGAATTTGGATGCGCAGCGGATCACGTTTTAGTGCACGTGTGTCCTGTACGGTGTTTAGGGCTCACGCTAAAGACTCAGCTGTGGGCCTGCAGTTCAGACCCAGGGGCACCCAGGGGTTCATCTGGGGTCGTTAGCAGAGGACGTTTGTGGAAGAAACAAAGGAAAGACACGGGGACCAGCACTGGACCCTTGAGAGCCGAGGGCTCCAGCCCCCCGGGACCAGGTCACACCTGGGCAGCCACCTGAGGAGCTGAGGTCCTGGTCCCCAGGTCTCTGTGGGGGGGACAGCCCCCTTTTGGGCGGAGGCTCGGAGGCCTCGTCACCCTCACCCTGTCTGCTCCTCGGGGACCTTGCAGGGGCGTCTCTGAACTGCAGCCGCCCATTCCCGACTCCCATGGTCCGAGGGGCAGCGTGTCCCCTCCCTCCCCATGGTGGCTCTGGAATTAAACACCGAATTCAAGGGCCACTTGCCCCTGTCACTCTGTGGTCCAGGGCTGGGGACGTGGCCAGGCCTCTGTGTCTTCATCCACATATAGGTCACGATGACCGAACCCACAGCATAGGGGACAACCGAGCAGGTTGTGATGCCACCAAGACTGTCCTCCCTTCCCTCAGGTCCCTGTGAACTGGGCTCAGAGGCGTCCCGGCAGCACCCAGTGGCTCGGGTGTCCCCGAGGTCAGCGTCGGCCTTCATGATGGCCCCCCGTTCTCCGTTCTCTCTCTGTCAGGGGGGCTCAGCGGCTGAACACGAGCGGCAGGGGGTACAGGGCCCAGGAAGGAGGGTCGAGGGGCTCGTCATGGGACCGGGGGGAAGGGTCCTAGGTGGACTTTCAGGTAGACCCAGCCGTCCTCGGTGTCCCCAACCCAGGGCCAGCTGTCGTCTCCCTGCCTCATTCAGGGCTCTGGGCCTGCCCTCCCCCTAGGATGCCCCTCTCCACCCCCTGCCTCAGTCTCCCCCACACCCTGGACGCTACAAGGCCTGGCTGCCCTGTCCCTGCTCCTAAGGAGCCGTCCCAGAACTACCCCCCGGAAAGAATTTCCTTTGGTTCCAGAACCTCACCGATGCCCGGGCAATGTCATCGGCTTCGTAATTGATAACAGTGACCCCCCCACAGGGATGCCACACACGTCCTGGGGCCTCGGGGCCCCGCAGTCCTGCCCGCGTCCCTGTGGGTGAGCCGCGAGCGCTGGGGGCCGGATGGCGTGGCGGGCCCTGCGCGCACTGGGGTCAGGCGATTGGCCACGGTGCGTAAAACCCCCGGGCCGCCGTGTTTCCCGATTGTTTTACAGCAAAACTTGGTGTCAATGTTACGCTTTGAAACATTTAAGAAACAGCAGTTTAGGGTCTCAGATCTTTACTACGGTTCGAAAGACCAAATACACGCCCCCCCCCCCGCCCCCCGCACTCGCCAAATTGCTGTTTGAAACCCAGGAGAAAGCCCTTCATGTCACAACAGGCGGCAAGAGAGCGTCGATCCTGCGAGCTGCGTCGGGTTTCACGTCTCCCTCTGCGGAAACAGGCTCGTGCTCTCGGGCCTGGAGTCAAAATACACAGAAACGGGATATTTTTAGACAAGCACATTTGGAACAAGCCCGCCCGCTGCGGTGCTCGGCGGGCCTCCGGGAGGTGGGTGAGCTGCGTCTCCCTTGGGTCGCCCGAGTGCCGGTGCCATCCCTGCAACTCACGCGATCCCCTCCTGGCCGTGGGACCGTGGCCCCCCTGCTTCCCTGCACCCTCGGGGCCCTGGGGGCCCTGTGTGCACACGCGTGTGCGTGTGTGACCCAGTCTGTGCTCTGGGCGGGCGATGCGGGGCCCCAGCTGGACCCTCCCGCCCGCGCGGGGCTCCGCGGAGCTGCGGGGAGACAGATGTGTTTGCTCATAATTGGAGCAAACGCGACATGAGTCACGGAGAGAGTGTAAGTGGGGACCCCGAGCTGCCTGCATAGAACCGCGGCTGTTTTAATTATTGCCCTAATTAATTTGCTGAGAGCGGGGGCTGACACCGAAGCACACCCCTTGGATCCACACGGGCCTGGCCGCGTCCACGGGGACGCGGGAAAGGATGACGGAGCAGTTCCGACGCCTCCCCCCATCGCTTCTCAGCGTCGCAGCTGCTCCTCGCGCGGGGCCAGGAGCATTCCTGCAAACGGCCTCTGTGGCCGCCCACGAGCTCGGAGCAGTGTCTGCGCCCCAAATTAGACACCTGGGCCTCGGGCGCCCACGGCCAGCCAGCGTCTGCGCCCTGACTCAGGAGAGGCCCAAGCTAGGACTGAGGGCGGTGCTCTCAGCCTTTACGTCCACCAAGGTGGCCCGGGGCGGCCCTGGGCGCCAGCGGACAGGCCGTGTGTCTCTGACCCGCTGCCTCCTCCTCACGCGGCTGGCCCCTGGCAGTCTGGGTCGAGGCCACAGCCCGTGGCCCATCCCCAAGCCCAAGCAGTGGTCGGCCACAGGGTGAGCCGGGGGTGGCAGCCGTGGTCCGAGCTGGGCGCTGGGGGACTGTGTCCAGTGAACAGGGAGTGGGAGGTGACCCAGAGGTAGGACTGCCAGTCACATCTGAATTCAAACGCAGGACAAGTAACTTTTAGCGTCACTGTGGGGCTTAGTGTGCTCGGTCGTCATGACAGCCACAAACGGGGGGTCGGGGGGTGGCGGAGGGTGGGGGGCGCTTAGGCAACGGAATTTATTCTCATGTCCTGGAGGCAGAAAGTTTGTGACCCAGGGGTCACAGGGTGGCTCCTCCCGAGGCCTCTCTCCCTGGTGTGTGGACGGCCGTCAGCTTCCGTGTCCCCACTTGGTTGTCCTCTCTGTGTGTGTCTGTGCCCTGATCTCAGGACACTGGTCATATTGGATCAGGGCCACCCTCGTGACCTCACTTTAGTTGGATCCCGGCTTCAAAGACCCCGCCTCCCAACACAGTGACACCATGAGGTCCTGGGGTCAGGACTCCCACATGTCTTTTTTGGGGACACAATTCGACCTATAGCAGTTTTCTTGTGCGATGTTTCGGACGTACGTGGCCTAGAAAGTTGCTCCTGGCTTGTCGAGAAGGCCAGCTTCACTGTGCCCCTGTGTTTCTGTGCTGAATCTGGCTGCCCTGCCCACTGAGCCCAGGCCTGGGCCCCCCATCCCTCTCTCAGTGGTGGCCCAGCCGAGGCGCAGACCATGCCCCGGGGACCAAGGGCTTGGACCCAGAGAGCCCTGGATGGGCGAGGCCGGCACTGGCCTTACTCGGTGGGGAGTGGACCCCTGTGCCCAGGAGGAGCTGTGGTTGGCAAAGGAAAAAAGTTGGCAAAGCCTGCAGGTTCATGCACACAGCACGCACATACATGCACGCACGCATACACGTGTGAGCACACACATGTAAGTGCATACACACATGTGCACGTGCACACACATAACCATACATGCACGTGAGCGCACACGTAAGTGTATACACACACACAAGCATACATGTGTGTGAGCACACACGTAAGTGTACATACACAGTGCACACATGCACACACAGACACACACAAGCATACACGTGTGAACACACATGTAAGTGTATATGCACACGTGCACACACACATGCACACGCTGGGATCCCAGAGCTGCCAGGAGGTCCTCGGGGTGCTAATGAGCTGCTCCAAGGCCCTAAGGAGCTGTGGGCGCGCAGGTCGGATTTCGGAAGGTGGATGGAGGAAGCGAGGCCGGGATGGCCTCTGGTTACAGTTTAGGAAACACGAGGGCGCCCGAGTCTCCAGTTAAAAGGAGGGAGATGAAGGGGGACGCGCGGGCGGGAGCCAGAGGGGTTTACAGTGCGGCTTCGTCTCCGGATGTTCCTCTCGGCAGCCCAAGCCCGGTGTAGACTGGACCCCCCGGCAGGACGTGGGTGGCGGGGCAGTGTGGTCCCAGTGGCTCGGTGCCTGTCTGTCCGGGGGCCCCGGTGGCCACACGTGCGGATGGAGCGAGGGGCTGTCCCCCAGCTCCGGCCGTGCTCCCGGCCCCAGCCAGGAGCTTGGGAAGTGTCAACCCCAGAACCGTTTCCAACCGAAACCCTCGGATTTATTAACTCGGCTCCAGAAGCCCGCGTCTGTTATTTATGCTACTTTGATCTGAAAAGCTGTTTGTTTACATTTTATTGCGTTATAAATCCCCGTAAGCAGGCATGATATTTTTATGACGCCCAATAAGGATTCTCTTGTGAACGCGTCCAGGGCGGGGAGGGTCTTTATTGCCCGGCTTCCAGGGTCTTCCCTCCTGGGTCCTGTTCCCGGGGATCCTCCGTCCGCATGCGGCGCGCAGATGTGTCTCCCGCAGAACATCTGGGCGGGGGGGGCACAGGCTGCATTGCTGCGCAGGGGCCCCGGGTGCCTGGCAGCCGGTGCGGGCGTGGCCGGGGCGCAGGTCGCCCACAGGTGGCCCCCGAGCAGCCTGGGCAGGGACCTCCTGTGACCGTCCAGCCTCTGTGTGGCTCGGGCCCGGCTGTCCTTTGGCTCCTGTGCAGGTGGGGAGCAGGGAGGTCGGTCACTCCCATAGCCTTTCAGCCCAGCCCGGGGGGTCTGTCACCAGCTGCAGAGCCAGACCAGCGACGTGGGCTGGGCCGGCACAGGGGACACAGGACAGGGGACACAGGGCAGGGACAGGGGACACAGGGCAGGGGACACAGGACAGGGACAGGGGACACAGGGCAGGGACAGGGGACACAGGACAGGGGACACAGGACAGGGACAGGGGACACAGGGCAGGGACAGGGGACACAGGACAGGGGACACAGGACAGGGACAGGGGACACAGGACAGGGGACACAGGCCAGGGACAGGGGACACAGGACAGGGGACACAGGCCAGGGACAGGGGACACAGGACAGGGGACACAGGCCAGGGACAGGGGACACAGGACAGGGGACACAGGCCAGGGACAGGGGACACAGGACAGGGGACACAGGCCAGGGACAGGGGACACAGGACAGGGGACACAGGCCAGGGACAGGGGACACAGGACAGGGGACACAGGGCAGGCACTGGGCTCACCACAGCCATGCATGGGTTTCCTAAGGCTGCCCACGCCCCAGGAGCTTGGGGTGCAGGGGGACCTGGTGTGGGCTCTGACCTGCTGGGTATCAGCCGGGAGACCCTCGCAAGTCCCTGTCCTTCCCTGAGGCTCGGTGTCCTCCCTTGTTCACGGGGTTACGAGGTAAATGGAGGAGCTATGAGGCCAGCGGAGGGTGTGAACGGTTAGGGTCAGTTCTCGCGGTCCCCCTGTGACCCCCACCTCTCCCCTTCTCAGAAACTCCTCACGTAGAGGCCACAAGTCGCCGGTTGTTCCCTTGTTACACGTGGGAAGCCCCCTCCTCTGGGCTCTGGGCCGCGGGTCCCCTCTGACCCCCTCGCACGGCCACGGTTCTGGACCCCAGCCTGGGGAAGTGACGGCCACCAGGCCACGGTGTCCTCCATCCGGGGCCGCGTGGGGCCTGGTCCCCATGGAAGGAGACTCCACGCAGCTCGCCCTGCCCTGTGCTTCACCTGCCACGTGAGGCTGAGCCCCGGGAGCCCCAAGGGAAGGCTCTCCCCTCTTTTATTTGGGGAGATATTCAGGTAGAAAAACAAGATGAGCCACGGCCGGCGTGGCTCAGCGGTTGAGCGTCGACCTAGGATCCAGGCGATCGGGGTTCGATTCCCGGTCGGGGCACATGCCCGGGTTGTGGCTCGATCCCCAGTCGGGGGCGGGCGGGAGGCAGCCGATCGATGACTCTCATCATTGATGTTTCTCTCTCTCCCTCTCCCTTCCTCTCTCTGAAATCAACAAAAACATTTTTAAAAAGAAAAAAACAAGAGGAACCCAGTGGGGTGCGTAAGGGAAAAAAGACACGCGGGCCGGGCGGCACACCTGTGCCCGCGACCTTCGGCCTGAGCCGCGCGCTCCCTCCCGCGCATTAGCCACGGGCCCACCGGCCGGCCGTGGCTCTCACGTGTCAGCGGCTTCCAGGAAACTGGAGCCTCAGAGTAAGTATCAGATGAGTTGCTAATGTCGGGAAAAAAGCGAGAAACATGCTCAGGGGCTCTGTTTTATAGCCGCTCTTGAAGTCAGAATGTGCGATGGAAACCCAATGCCGCTGTGGCCGCGCATTCCCGGGACGTCGGGTGATGGAAAGTCCAGACGCTGCGGCTGGGAGGCCTCGGAGCCGCGGATCCCACGCTGGCCCGACGGCAGGGGCACCGGGCTCCTCCAGGCGGACAGCGGGGCCCTGGCCGCCCGCGCCCACCTCAATCCACACGGGCGCGGAGGCTTCCTCGCCAAAGCTTCGCCAAAGCCCCGCGACTTTCTGGGTGGCCCGGCTTTGTCACTGGACCTTCCAAAGGGGAGCTTGGCCTGGCGTTTGCTCCTTACTAGGAGGCCGGCATCCCAAACAGGTTGCCCTCCGAGCCGGGCAGGGCCCTTCGTGAGCCGGGGGCCACCTTCAGCATCTGTTATAAACAGAATTGTGTCCCCCCCCAAATTCTTACTTTGAAGCCCTGACCCTCAGGACCTCAGAACGTGACCTCATTTGGAAATAGGGTCCTTGCAGGTGAGCTGGTGAGATGAGGCCATTAGGGTAGGTCCCTGATCCCATAGGACGGGTGACCTTGTCAAAGGGGAGATTTGGACGCAGACACGCAGACAGGGAGGACACCACATGGAGACGGAGCAGAGGTGGGTGATGGGTCCACAAGCCGAGGATGCCGGCAGCCACCAGGAGCTGGGGGCCATATGGGGGGGGTTCTCCCTCGTGGTCTCATTAGGAACCAGCCCTGCCGACGCTTGGACCTTGGGGTGCCAGTTCCAGCCTGGGAGAGAAGGCTCCGGGTATTGACGCTGTGGCCAGCGTGGAGCTGTTACGGCCACCCAGGGACGTCCTCGTACCCGCACAGAGGCCCCGTGCTCAGAGCCGGGCGCGGCCCATTGACGCCGTGGCTGTGGTCACTCTTTGGAGCTTCTGGACGAGGTCTGACAAGTCCCCCCAGCCCAGCGGACGTCTGGGGTTTGCTTAGTTAGGCCCTGCGTTGGGGGAAATGCCCCCACTGGGGGAGTGGGAGTGCCCGGGGGGGTGAGGGCTCTCTGCTCGGAGTCTTTGCTGTGTGACTCACAGCCGCGCCTTGTCCAGCGGGCGCCCGGCTCCAGCGGGGTGACGTGTCCTAACCCCGAGGTCCGGCCGAGGCTTCCGATCACACGGCCGACGGCTAAGCGCCCCTCTTCGTGGCTGCCCATCCTGGCGGAGCGAGAACTGCTGTTGAAGAGGCTGGTGGGTGGACATCTAGGACCCAGACCTGCCCCTTCCACCTGCACCGGCTCCGAGCCCCAGGCCGAGGCCGTGGGCAGGGGAGGCCGGGAGCCGACTCCGCCTGGGCTCGGGTTTGGCCAACAGAAGTCACTGCCGGTCGCAGTGCCTCCCGCGGGACCCTCTCGGGGGGCTGTGTACCGTCCCCGTTCCTGGCCAGGTCCAGGGACCACCAGCTGCCCCCACCTGCTGGCACCCACGGTGAAGAGCCCTGGGGGTGCAAGCACTGCACCCCACATCTCGTACATGACCCTTGGCTGGCCTTTCTCCACTCGCCCCACAGAGCAAGCTGCCGGCAGCCTGCTGGACCCTCGCCTCGTGCAGGGTGCCCTGCTCTGTCACCCCCCAGCACCCCAATCTCCAGCCTCCGGTGCAAACCCCGGCCCCCAGCACGGGTTTTTATGGGGGGGTCTCACTCTGGACTTTGCTCCGTGGTCTTGGAGGGGTCACCTCTGCCACGGGGCAGGCAGGGCAGGGGGAGGCAGATAAGAGCTGAGCGTGCCCGGGGGCCGCTCCCCGAGTCCTGGACGCCCGAAGTGAGGAGGTGCAGGTGCAGCTTGAAGCAAATCGGGGCCAGGCCAGCAGACTGCAGGGACAACTGCTGCCGGCCGGGGGGGACCCGGCCGCCGAGGAATCTGTGGGAACTAAGACACCCACAGGTGCCACCCTGGGCTCCAGATGTCCCGGGGGCGTGGGAGGGAGAGGGGAGCCTGAGCCGACTCGCCCTCACCCCGAAGCGGCCGAGTCCTCGCAGAGCCGGCGGAGATGAGACAGAGATTAAGTTACCGCAGAGGCCCGGCGCGGCCTCGCCCACCTCACTTGTACCCAGGGATCCTGTACACGCCGGTGGGGGCGGGCGGGCGGCACCTCGGGCTCGGTGTCTGAGCAGGGCCGTGAATCGCGGCATTAACCCGGGTGGAAGATTAAGTGGCCGGGAGCGTGTTTGGGAGGGGTCGGCGCCCCCCTTTCCGGCCGCTGCTCCGTGCTGGCATCTCCCGGGCTTGAATTCATTACCCAGGAAACGTGCCACGCGGGAGGGGCCGGCCCGGATCACACGTTTTTACAATTAGCCATTCTGCGCACCGGCCAGGATTCCAGGGGGGCGGGGGCTGGGTGGCGGGAAGGGGGGTCCTCTGGGCGACCACGCACCTCCTGTTTGGGTAAGAAAGGGGGGATGGCGGGAACGACAGGCCGAAGGCGAAGCCCCCCGTGTCCGCAGCCTCAGTCCCCAGCCCCGGGGTGAGTCCCGAGCGGGCGGCGGGTCCACGGGCGGCTTCGGCCTGAATCGGACCTTTATGAGCGCGGCGCTCGCCTGGGGGATTGGGGGCCGGCGCCCCGCGATGCTGGGTTATGAATGGGGGCCCTCAGCCGTTTCCTTCTCATTTAATTTATCATTCGTGCTGTCTTTCAACACCAGGCCCGGCCGGCGGCGCAGGAATGCAGGGCTGCCCAGAGACGCTCTGTGGCCAGGAGGACCGAGGGAAGAAAACCCCCTCTGCCCTTCTCCGGGGCTGGGCTGCAGTGTGGGTCCCCTCCAAGCCCGCCGCATGGGGACAGCCTGGGCGGAGGTGGCGCCAGGGAGGGGAGGCCTCCTGAGACCCCGCCGGCTCCCGCCCGCCCGCTGCCCTCGGCCACGCTGGCTCTGAATCTGGGTGAGCGACATCACCAACCTGGCTCTTGCGGCCACAGCCACTGCAGCCACGGCCACGGGACGGGCATCTCCGGGGCTTCTCTCGCAGCCTCTGGGTTTGACGGGTCCTGTTGTTTTTGGCGTAAGGAGGTCAGGATTCCCGCCAGCGCGAGGAGTGGAGAGGAAGGGGCCCAGTTTGCTCGATGCCAACGTGTGGACGGGGCGGAGGGCCTCGGCCTCTGGGGAGGCACCGGGTCCGCGCAGGGACCTGCGAGGGGCCACGTGGGCTCAGGAAGGCCGGGCTTGGCTCTGACGTCAGGGGCTGACTGTTCTGTTGACAGAGTCTGATTGAAGGTGAGAAATACGTCACTTCTCTGTACCTCACTTCACCTTCGGCCGTTTCCTGACTATCAGCACCTTTGGGAAGCTGAACACACACTCGCACATGCACACACATGTGTATGGCATGCACACGGGTATACACGCACATGCACACACATGCACACACTCTCTCTTTTTTTTAAATCTTCACCCGAGGATATTTTTTCCATTGCTTTTCAGAGAGAGCGGAAGGGAGAGAGAGAGAGACATTGATGTGAGAGGGACACACAGAGTGGTTGCCTCCTGCACGCACCCCAACCAGGGCAGGGGATTGAACCCGAAACCCAGGTACGTGCCCTTGGCCGGGAATCAAACCCCGAAACCTTTTGGTCCCAGGGCCAACGCTCCAACCACTGAGCCACACCAGCCAGGGCTGGAGGTTGGAAATTTAACTTCCTCACAGCCCCCTGTCAATGGAGCCGCCACGTCACGGTTTTTCGTGACACCGGTTCTCAGGTTCACTTTCTTCACGGGCAAGTGGAGAACCTTCTCAGACTGCCTCGTATCTTCATTAGCACCCGTGTCTGTGTGGCCGTCACTAACTCATCCTGAAACTATCTTAAAAAGCTAGAACGGCCCAGCCAGGCGTGGCTCAGCGGTTGAGCGTCGACCTGGGATCCAGGCGATCAGGGTTCGATTCCCGGTCAGGGCACATGCCTGGGTTGCGGGCTCAATCAATGACTCTCTCATCATTGATGTTTCTATCTCTCTCTCTCCCTCTCCTTTCCTCTCTCTGAAAGCAATAAAGATATATAAAAAAAAAGCTAGAACGTGTCTCTAAAACATGGCCAAATGCCTCGGCTTTCTGTTAGTTTCATTCATTTATTTTTAAATTAAATTAAATTTTTTTAATGTAAAATAGATTTTATTGAGATTTAGTTATAAATAAAGAATAGAATATCGGGGTGTGTGTGGAGGAATGACATGGATACGTTTATTTTCTTGGCCCTGGACACCTGCTGAGCTGTGGGCCCGGCTCTGCTCGCCCGTGGGGCTACGTGGTGCCTGGTGTCTGTCCACCTCCTGAAGTCCCGTTTGCCGTCTCCAGAAGGAAGGCTTGGCCTCTGGAGCAGCCGAAGGTGTGATTAGAGCGGCTGTTCCCAGGAAGAGCGGGAGCTTCGGAGCCCAGGCTCGTGACACAAGACACACTGATTTGTCTCTTGGTCTATCCGGTGCTGGCTTTGGAGAAAGACGACAGCTGCTGAGGAGGTTGGTGCCATCGTGTGTGGTTTCGGCACCTTGAGTTCTCTCGGGTCAGCCGTCTTGTTCCTGTTCTGAAGGCTCATCAGCTTCTTTTTTCCTTTGGACAAAGAATTTAGATCTTCGATTTTGAAACCAAACGTGGACTCTTGGCTCTGGAACCCCAACTTCCTTAGCAAGTTGCTCTCTGGAATCAACCCCAGGATACGGGTCGTTCTTAAATGCCGTGTTGAGGGTGTGTAATCGGGAGGAGGTGTAGATGGTATGAGACCGCCGTCTACGTGGACTCTTCACAGGCTGATCTTGGGCTTGGCTGGCTGCTAAGTCCTCAGGCTCTGGTCTTCTCTGGAATCCGTGCTTAGCTCTTTGATTCTGAAACTAAGTCTGGATTATGGGCCCTTCAAGGTTCATTTCCAAAGCAAGCTTTTGCCTGATATTGTAACTTGGGTAAGGTTCTTGGTTGAAGGCTCTGATGAGGACTGTCAATTGATCTTTTGTGCATTTTGTGTGGGTGGAGCATCTCCTATGATTCACTGCCTTGGGAGAGCCGTCTTGAGCCATGTTGGGGGACAGACGTCTCAGCTTTCAACCAGGAGAAGGAGGTTGGTGGTGAGGCTGTTTTTTTCCATTTATTTTTCTTGGATTTCTCTCCCCCCGCCCCCGCCCCCACTCCATGCTGTTTTGGTGGCTCATTAGTTATCTTACTCAGGACACATTTGGGAGTGAAAAAGGTACTACTAATAATTCTACTGGGAGACAGGCATTGGTCAGGACAGTCTTAGAACCAGGACCCAAGTCCCCCCCGTCCCCCCTTGGGCTGTCTTGGGACTTGCTGTCACCATTACTCTGGAAATTCTTCTTCTCTTCTTGGAGTTTGGATTCTCTGTTTCCTAGATCCCACTTCATCTTTTTTTTTTTTTTTTTGGTTTATGCCCTTGATTTCCTGGAGTGCATCCTCAAGTAGCTTTCTCAGAAAGGGTTCGTGGAAAGTAAAAATTTGAAGCCCTTCAATCTTTGAAATTGTCTGTATTCTACCAATGCTCTTGATTGTTTGTTCGTCTGAAAACTGGATTCTGGGCTGGAGATGATGTCCCTTTAGAATTTTTACAGCATTGCTCTGTTGTCCCCCAGCTTCCCGTGGCTCCCAGGTCTGACCCCATTTTACTCCTGACCCTTTGTACATAATCTGCTTTCTTCCCCCTGCTGGAAGCTTTAAAGTACGTCTCTTCCCCCCGCATTATGACTCATGCTTCTATGTCTTTGTGCAAATAAGCCCTCCTTCCTGGCACTTTCTCAGTTTCTTTTTCTCTCTTTCGGGTCAGCAGCTGGACTCCTGGGTTGATGGACCAACTAAAATCCCATCCCCCTTCTCCCAGGTTCTCGGGGTACCATGGAGCTTACTCATAATGGTGATGATTTAAAAAGTCTCCTTTAGCCCCAGCTGGCGTGGCTCAGCGGTCGAGCGTCATGAACCAGGAGATCGTGGTTCGATTCCTGGTCAGGGCACATGCCTGGGTTGCGGGTTCAATCCCCAGTGGGGGATGTTTCTCTCTCTCCCACTTTCTTTCCCTTCCTCTCTCTGAAATCAATAAAAAACCCCAATGAAACAAACAAACAATAAGCCCATATCTACTTTAAAGCAGACGCCTCAGAAGCACTTGGTTTTAAGAAGACCCTAAGGGAGGCACGCTCCGGGGAAGCCAGTGGGCTGTGCTCTCAGGGGTCACTGTGTCACTGCAGTGTGCCAGCCCTGGGGCCACCTGGACTCCCGCGGCCGTCCAGTCTTGTTCCCGTTTCCAGGATGCCCCTCAGCCACATGGCCTGAGATCAGCTTTGGGGCCGAGGGCCTCATATGTCCAAGTCTCACTCCTGGGCATGTCTCTGCCCGGGGTCCCCAGGAGGGAACCTGTGCCCACCTGTCTTAGGCAGAGTCAAGGTGGGACAGAGTCCTAAACCTGGGCCCGCCTCAGTGACTGTGGGCAAGTCACCTCCCGGTGGCCTCAATTTCCCCCATTCATGGCCTTGCTGACCCCTGAGGGCCCTCTTACTTCTGCCCTCGGGATTAGCTGCCCTTTGGGCCGTGTTCACAGACCAAGGACCCCCCAAACTCAGCAGCCCCTCAATGTAGATGTCCCTGTCACCGAGGGCACATTCCTTCCTCATACCTTCCAGCCCGGAGCTGACCACAAGTGCTTGTCCTAGACAAATCTAATCTATGTCTCCCCATCCCAGCACCAGCAGCTCCCCAGCCACCCTGGGCGCGGGGCCGCGCCTCCTGTTGTCCCCGGACCGCTCTCTACCCTGGCAGGGAGCCAGTCTGGAAAGTTCCTCCTGATTTATTGTCTTAGAAACGACCCGCAGATGTGGCCACGTCTGCTGGCTGTTGCCAATTAAAGTGTGGAGGGCACTGGCCCTCTTGGCCCCCCAGCCTCCCTCCTGGGGGTTTGGGTGAGTCCTGCAGGGGCTCCCTGGGACGCTGAGCCGCAGGGCCTGTCAGTGGGACTGTCTGCCTCCAGGGAGCCATGGATGGAACGGCCCAGGCCCTAGAAGGAAGGCTCAGTGGTCCACAGCCAGTGTCCACTGCCAGAGGGGCTCACTGGCCTGAGTGCGGCTTCCGATGGCCCCGCGGTCCACCCTGGTGCTGCTTCCACTGGCTCAGGACACCAGTGGTGGGAGTCACTGACTTCAGCTTGGCGCCAGGATTGTGACTCTGGACAGAAAATGCCATTAGCGGTGTGTGTGCATGTCGGTGTGTGTTGACCTGTGTGCTCCAGTGTCAGGTGTGTGGGGAAACGTGTGTGTCAGTGTGTGGGTCCTACTTGCCCTGAGGACCCTCTCTGCTGACTGCTTGTGCGTTTCCGTAAATGCACAGAGAGGTCTGGCCAGGACGGCTGTGGGCCGGCAGCCCCTGGAGGCTGTGGTCAGGGTGGCCGGGGGCTACTGGCCACCAGCCTGCACAGCGAGTGACTGGCCCACATGGCTCACGGAGGAGTCTGCCCTGGTTTGGGCCCCTAACTGGCATCGGGTGTGAACGGGGCCCCAGGCCTGCTGGAAACCGTCCGTTCATCTCAGACGTGTGCTCCCATCTCCAGAAAGCAGGCAGCTGACAATGGTGGCGATCACTGGCCGTGTCTCCCTCTCGGGCTGGCCGGGCAGGACCTCGGCCTGCACCCCTCGCAGGCCACAGCTGGTGTTCCTCCCGTGTTGTGCCGTCAGCCTCCTGTGGGCAGGAGCTTCCAGGTTTCACACTAACTTCTAGACCCTCAGCCCTGCGGCCCAGCTCAGGTTGGGGGGTGTCCGGCTTGTCCCACTGACCCTCGAGGAGGAGGCACCTCATTCCAGACCGTCACCCATGTGGTCACAGCGAAGGTGGCTCCGCAGGGCCAGAAGCAGGCAGAGGGCTTGGGGACAAGCGGAGATTCACAAGTGTGGCTTGGCCGTGGAGCCCACGTTCCTGGAGAGAGCCCTGCTGTGGACCAGGGAGCGAGGCCCACTCACGGCAGGGTGGCAGGCGGGGGTCACTCCCTCGGCGAGAATTCCCCGAGTTGCCTCACTGGTTGGTCTGTGACCACAGAGCCGTCCACCTGGCTGTGTTGTTGAAATTAAAAAAAAAACTGAATTCATTAAAAATTCGTCTATACGTAGAAGCCAAAAGGCCCCAACCAACCAAAATGACATAAAATTAAACGAGAAAACCGCGAGCACAGGCACAAAGCAGCCTCCACGGGCTGCCGGCGGCCGGCCCTGCCCGGGGGGGACCCCAGCTGTGTGCATGCAGGTCGGCAGCCTGGACCCACCTGCCGGGACAGTGTCCCGGGGGCCCCGCTTCTCTGGGTACCAGGTGTGACCTCAGGCCTACTTCCTCCCACGAGAGAGAAAGTCCCCGGACCTGGGCACCTGTCAGCTCCTGCTGGGGACGGGGCCTCTGGACACCACTGTCCCCTCCGGCTCCCTCACCATCGGGGATTTAAAGTGAGTGGCACCAGGCAGGACAGCTGGTGGGGGTGTCTTTGCCTGAACCCCAAACCACCAGTGGGCAAGGAGGGGGGCCCAGGGCCCGGCCACCCCCCGGGCCGGCTTTGCTTGACTTGGGTCACCGCCCCGGGTCTGAGCCCACGGGAGGCGGAGGTGTGGCCGGCCAGCCGCAGCTCCTGTTTCTGACGGAGCCCTGGGCACCTCGGTTTAATGGATTAGTTAAAATGATGTGAAAAAATGGATCTCTGATTTACGACCTGCAATTTTTTGCTGACTGCGGCGTGTTTTCTCCGAGGCCCTCGTTTTAAAGTCTCGGGCACATAGGGCCTTTGTTGTTCCCCGGATTTTGCCCTCAGGGCTCATCCGCGGACCCCGCGCCTGAGGCCCCTCCAGACCTTTAAAGCAGGAAGTTTAATTTTATAGAATTAAAAAAGAGAAAACGGCACTTAATTATCTGGCTGTGAAACAGCACTACCCTTTCTTAATTTTAGTAGCTAATAAAATGCCGTTCCCGGAGTTAACTACTTCTGGTCCGAGCGCCCCGCGCCGGGCGTTGGGGTAGGACGTTTTATGAACTGTTATATGTTGCACTCCGGTTTTTAAGCTCCGCTATGACATATTTCTCTCAAGATTTACTAGGAATTTTTATTTAAAACAATATATTAAACAGGGGAGAAATAGTAATCTCAGGTAAAATTCGAATATTAGCAAAACATAACGTGGACCCAAACCTCTTTTATTTGAAGTCGCCCCTTCCGCCCCTCCCCCCGCCCCCGCGCCCGCCGCACCCCCGCCCCGCCCGCCGCACCTCTGCTAACAACCGGCTGCGAGCGGGCGCAGCTGCATCACGGCTTCAACATGGCTCCCGGCCTGGCTCCAATCAGGGATCAATTTCAAGGCCAGTTGGCGCTTAAGTGACTTTATGGACACAGAGAAATGAACTGTGCCCGGCGAGATCCCAGGCATGCTCTCGGGGCCCTGAAACCAGACCCCGAGGATGACCACACAGGCCTGTGCCCCCCGGTCCCCCGAGGCCCCCCACCCAGGGGCGGGCTCCTCAGCCTCCCGGGGGCCGCCGCCTGCCCAGCCCACGTCCTCGGCTGCAGCCCCACAGGGCCCCGCTGTGTCCTCTGGGGACCAGCCTCGTCTGCAGGGCCCCTACTGTGTGCTAGCAGCCCCTACTGTGTGCTAGCAGGCCCTACTGTGTGCTAGCAGCTCCTACTGTGTGCTAACAGCCCCTACTGTGTGCTAGCAGCTCCTACTGTGTGCTAACAGCCCCTACTGTGTGCTAGCAGCTCCTACTGTGTGCTAGCAGCCCCTACTGTGTGCTGGCTCAGGAGAGCCGAGCCGAGCGTGGTGAAATTCCTCCGTGGAGGTGGGGAGAGGGGTGGGTGGGGGCCCAGACTCCTGGGGAGCGTGGGGAGCCTCCCAGACGAGCCCCACGGTCCCCTGTTGGAAATCGCTAATTCGGCACAAATTTGACGACGGCCTGTAACCGTTTCATTTCCATGTGAGACGGTGACCGCAGAGCCCCACGCACGGCCCCTCGGAGCCTGGGCCCCTTGCGTCTCCCACGGAGATGCCGGCCCTGTGGAGATCCCGGGGTGTTCGGGAGGGAGCAGGAAGGCTGAGGGCAGAGCTTGGGGTGTGGGGGCTCGGTCCTGGGGGGCCAGCAGCCCTCGGAGGGTGGAGCTGCGTCATTTGTCCGGGCAGTGCAGGCGCAAGTGGGGACATCCAGGGCTCCTGCCGCCCCCCAGCAGCAGCCGGCTCGGCGTCGAGGGCGGGCTGGGGTGCGGACAGGACAAGCTCCTGACCTTGTGGGCTGGACCAAGGACAATACTTACAGCCTGTGGGGAGGACAGTAGACAGGGCAGCGAGAGGGGAGCCCTCGACCTGGAGGCCGGGGACACCTCCGATGAGCTGGCATTTCTGCTGAGACCCCAAAGGTTGGCCCAGGCAGGACACACCAAGCACGAAGAACTGGAGGCAGAAGGGCCGGGAGGCAGGTGTCAGCGGGGCCGGGAGATCGGTGCACGGTGGGGGTGAGAGGTGGGCGCCGTGCAAGGAGCTGGGTTAGGATCTTTCTTGGGGATCCCAAGCCCAGCTCCCCTCAGGGGCAGCGGGAGCACCTCTAGGGCAGGTGTCCCAGGTAACGGGCCTCGTCCCAGCCAGGGCCCTCATGGCGCAGGCATCCTTGGTTGCAGGCTGATGCCCTGGACAGCACTGGCTTGCTCTCCACAGTTGCTGGGCGCTGGGGTGGGCACAGGGATGCCACCCCACTCGCCTGAGGGCCGGCAATTAAAAAGGAAACCAGCGTCATCGATTCTGGCGACCAGCTGCACGCCTGCCAGTGCGCCGCGCGGAGTCAGCGAGTTTGTGGGCATTCAGGAATCTGGGCAAATATCAATCTTTTGAGCTGAAAGGGCCCCTCGAACCTCTCCGCAGTTTTATTGGACTCTCGCCAGGCCTGCTCAGAGGCGGCCGGCTGTGCGACAGGGTGCGACCTCGCTGGGGCCTGGTCGGGCTGCCAGGCGGGGCCGACTCCACCTGGGGCTGGCGCGTCATCGGGGGACATTCCAGGAGCTCTGTCCATTTGCGGCCACTGTTGCCGCTCTGCCTGGCCAGCCAGGGTGCTAGGAGCCCAGAGAAAGGAGGGATGCCCTGGTTCCACGTGCCTGTCAGGCACCCTCAGCCAGTGACCCCGTTGCCTGCAAGCCCACAGCCCTGTCCCCCTGCACCCACTCAGGAAGGAGTCTCATGGTGATAAACCGGGCTCTGCTCCCCAGAAGGCCCAGGCAGGGCGTGGGGCTGGGCTCCCATCTAGCGGTGAACAGGGTCCCCCACAAAATTCATGTCCACCCAGAGTCTCAGAAGGTGACCTCATTTTATGCGGACACTGGGCCTTTGCAGATGTAATTACTTAAGATGGGGTCATATTGGACCAGCGAGGTCCCTAACCATGAGCCATGTCCTTATAATGAAGGGGAAGGGCACAGGGACACGGGGAGGGTGCGTGACGACAGAGGCAGATATTGGGGCGGTGACACTTCCATTAAGTCTAGGAAGCCACGAAAGACGGGGAGCGGCAGGAGGCACCCACCCCAAGCCTGCAGAGGGAGCGCAGCCCTGCCCGCGCCTCCGCCTGGGGCTCTGGCCTCGGACGGTGAGAACACATTTCTGTGGCCCTTTGTCCCAGCTCCTAACAGACTCGACAGGTTCCCCTCCGATCGCACATGTTCTCACGGCTTTTGAAATCTACCAGCTCACACCTATTTTATTGCAAGAGGGCAGCGGCCCCCCGACCACTGTTCCATCTTTCCCGTGATGGGCTCCTGCCCTGGCCCATCCCCCAGAGCTCAGGGTGGCCCTGGCCTGGGGGGAGTGGTGACCAGCAGGCCCTGCTGCTGGCCTGGCCAGGCTCGGATGATGGTCCTGACCCACGTGGCCTTGGGCAGAGCCTGTGCCCTCCCAGGCCTCCTGAGGGGTCACTGCCCTCAGGCCGTGGGGAGCACCATGCATGCCCAGGAAGCCCTGGCTGTCGTTTTTTAATAAATAAAAAAAAAAATCCTAACCCAACGATGCTTTTCAGAGAGAGTGGAAAGTGGAGAGAGAGAAACATCGATGTGAGAGAGACACCCCGATTGGTTACCTCCCAAACACGCTCCTGGACCGGGGATCGAGCCTGCAGCTGAGGTGCGTGCCCTTGGCCGGAATCAAACCCGGGACCCTTCAGTCCGTGGACTGATGTCTAATCACTGAGCCAAACCGGCCAGGGCCTGGCTGTCATTTTTAGAGAGGAGGCAACGAGGAGAGACCTGAACGGTTCCATTGGCCCCAAGCCCCGCGTAGGTGACTTCTGTTCTCACTGGGTGCTGTGGGGGGTGGGGGAGGGGCTGGGGAGGGGCCGAGGGGCGCCCTTGAGACGACGCGGTCCCACTGCGCTCTGCGGCCCATGGGGCCTCGGGGTTTTGAGACGGAGGCTCATTTGGGCCCGATGAGTGTGGGCTTGTCCTGGGGGAAGAAATGGATGGTGCTGGGGGCAGGGAGGAAGAGTGGTGTCGAGGGCCTAGGGGGATATCTGCAGGGTGCGGAGAGTGGAGTGGGGCGGCAGCTGGTGCCAGGGGACAAGGGGGGCTGTCTCTGGGTTCCCGGCTTCCTGCTGGGCTCACAGCACCCTGCCTGCCAGGGGTGCCCCTCTCCCACATGGCATGAGGCAGCTCTGGCCATCAGGGCCACTGAGAGGGCCCCCGTGAGACAGAGCCCTGCCCCTTACCTCCTCACTGCCGGGCATACACGCCCCCGGCCCCCGCATGCCCTCAAATCTCAGTAAATGCTTTGCTTTGTTTGGGCAATGTTGGTTTCGATTTCCCTGGAACCAGTCCCCCATCCTCACTCGGAGCTAAATGGAGCCTTCCCCGGTCTATTTTGGGTAACCTCTGGGCCGAAACATACTTGTGGAATGATACAAGCCTCCCAGCGATGCACTGAGGGCCGTCTTCAAAGGCGGACTTGGGATGGAAACAGGATCCGTGACCCTGGACGGCGTGGCGGGAGGAGCGAAGCCGGTGCCATCGCGGGCCCTCAGCAAGGAGAGAGGGAGATCGATCCCAACAACTGCACGGCTGGAATTCCAGCGCCCAGAGCCCCAGGGCCCAGAAGTGTCGCCCGGGATTAGAGACTTGCCGAGGAAATCGCGGGCAGGGCAGTCGTGGAAAAAGTGTGCTTGGCTGGCTCTCGCTCGCTCGCTCCTCAAAGCTGCCTGCTGCCCACCTCTGCCAAGATCAACCCTGCGGGGCAGGAGGGGAGGTGGGCCGGGAGGCAGCCGGGCCTCCCAGACGTGGGAGACTTGGAAACGCAGGGCAGGGCGTGAGGGTCTGAGTGGAGGCTGCAGACACCGACCAGGAGGAAGAGCCCCTGCCCCCCCCCAGCTCCCAGGACCCCCCGCTCCCCCACCCCCTCCCCAGCATCCACAGTGTGCACCACAGTCAGGAATGTCAAAAGTAGCTGAGAGGTGGGGGCGAGTCGCAGGCGAGATGGCAGCCGTGTCAGACCCCATATGGAGCTCATTACTGGCCCCGGAGAAGCTTGTTTGGGGCTCGAGTGTCCAAGGTGACAGCCTGTGCCGCCACGGGTGTGGGGGACGGGTGGGGGAGGGTTGCTGCAGGAAATGGCGAGGCTGCTCCGCAGCCCCAACAAAGCCTGGGCAGAGAGCCGGCTCCACGAGAGGGTTTCCATTCTGTGCCCCAGGCTGCGAGGCCGGCCCGCGAAGCTGGGGGGACAGGAACAGAGAGAGAGGAGAGGGGTTCAAAAATGGGGGAGCATGGAGGTGGCGAGCTGGCCCTGTCCAGTGCGTGGGCACACGTGGCCTTTCTTCCTCCAGCTCCCCTCTCTCTGACCACAGGGCTCCCCTCTCTGCTCTCAGCCTCCTCGCTCTGCACCCCTGACCCACCATCTCCCCTTCACCCTCCACTCTGCCAGTTCCCTCCCTCTCATCCTCTCTTTCTCTCTCCCCTTTGCTGCAGGGCTCAGAGGTTTGGGACCACGAGCAGGTGGCCCCAGTCAGCCAGCAGCACTGCAGCTGTGACAGGCCAGGGGGCTGGAGCGGGAGCTGCTGAGGGACAGACAAGGGGGGTTATTCTGTTTACTGTTCCTTGTGGTGGGAATCCTTGCACCCAAACTCAGAGCTGAATCCCACATTGCCGTGGTCCCCTGGCCACCCTTGCGCTTCCAGGGGTGCTCATGATGCCTCGACCTAGCGGGAGGGTCTCTCTGGCCTCAGTCACTGTCCTGAGCTTCACGGCTTTTTGCCTGCGTCTGGGAAAGTGAAATGTTAGGAAGGGAAGGGTTCCCGTGCACAGAAATGGCAGGTAGATAATTCAGACCGACCCTCCCACGGAATGCAAACAAAACCAGTTTGAGTCAGAGTCAGGAAGGCGGTGAGGAATTAGAGAAACATGATGCAGAAGAGGGTCAAAGGGCGCTTAGCATTTGGGGGTGCTTCTCCACTAGGGGCGTCTGCTGATTCTGGAAGATGTGGCTGGGAGGATGGGAATCTTTAAACCATCTCAGTGCCAGAAATTGGACTAAGGTAGTCCTGGATCACTAAGTCTCTTTCTGCTTGAAAGGACATACACCCTCTCTGGAGGAAGAGAGCATAATTTTAAGCCTCAGATTGTTTTTAGATGTATATTTTAAAAATGTATAATTTCTGACATTCAACAAAAATAACCACGTATGTGTGGAAATAAGACAATATAAGTAAAAACCAAGAAAGCAACAGGAGATATAAACAGACCCACAGGAGCTCCAATTATTGGAGTCATCAGACACAGACGTAAACATATCTATACTTACTGGAGTCTAGGAGGTACAACAAATGGGCTAGAATTTTATCAGAAAACTGAAAACGACAGAAAAGAACCCAATGAAAAAATCAGGAACTGAAAAACATAATCAAAATTAAGAACTCGGTGGGCATATTGAACAAGGAATTAGACACAGATGGAGAGAGAATTAAAGAACTGGAAGATAGATAAGGAGGGAAAAATCCAGATGCGTCATAGAGAAAGTAAACTGCAGAAAATACAGATGAGAACTTAAGACTCAGAAGAGATAAAGTGAATAGTTCTACAGATTTCTAATTGGATCGTAGGAGGAGATGAGAGAGAACAGAGACGATGCAGTATTTGCAAGATAATGACTGAAAATTTTCTAAAATTTACAAAATACACTCAACCCCAGATTCAAGAAATCTTACAAACCCTGAACTGGTTTATGAAAGTCGGGGTTACAAATGTGAGGTGGGCCATGGAAAGGGTGTGGATGGTCATCATAGTGAGGGGCCTTCTCCTGCCCACGTTCATTGGGCAAATGTTGCCTTTCTCCGTCTCTCTGCCCCTCCCGTCTGCTCTATGTCTGTCTTTCTCAGGCCATCTTAGTCACCTGCTGAAAATCAAAGAACAAGAGAAACCCTCAAACCAAGCAGAAAATAAAACTATTACTTCCAAAGGAGCCACAATAAGACCTACCTCGAGCCAACAGACACAGTGGAAGCCAGAAGACCATGGAATAGTCTTCACAGTTGGAAACAACATGACTGTCTCTCTAGAAGTCTACACACATAAAATGCGTATCTCAAGAAAGAAAGCAAATACAGACATTTCTAGACAAAATGTGAGAAGTTGCCAGCAGCAGATGCTCACTAAAGGAGACATCGAAAGGTGCTAGAGAAGGAGAAAGACTCATGCGGAAGGTCAGAGACGCAGGGAGGAATTAGAAGCATAAATGGTGAGCACATGGTCCAGTTTATATGAATATTGACAGGTTAAACAAAAATTAACACTTCTGGGATATCTATCTATCATCTATATCTATCTATATCTATCTATCTATATCTATCTATCTATCTATCTATCTATCTATCTATCTATCTATCTATCTATCTATCTATCTATCTATCTATCTATCTATCTATCTATCTCTCTCTCCCTCTCTATCATCTATCTATCTATCTATCTATCTATCTATCTATCTATCTATCTATCTATCTATCTATCTATCTATCTCTCTCTCTCTCTCTATCTATCTATCTATCTATCTATCTATCTATCTATCTATCTATCTATCTATATCTATCTCTATCATCTATCTATATCTATCTATCTATCATCTATCTATCTATCTATCTATCTATCTATCTATCTATCTATCTATCTATCTATCCATCCATCATCTATCCATCCATCCATATTACATATATATGATTGAGACACATAATATCAAGACATATAAGTTGGGGGAAGTCAAGTAGAATTAAATTATTCTAATATCTGCCTATTGCCTTAGAAGAGAGTAAAAGTAACTACTCAGCAACATTACAGTTTGACAAGTCAAGGATGAATGCTGTAGTCTCTAGAGTAACCACTAAATGAATATGTGTGTGTGTGTATTTTTTTATGAGATAATGGGGGATGGAGTAATAAAAAAGTTGAGTCAATCTGAAAACAGCAAGAAAGGAGAAAAAAGAGCCATAGACAATTCAGAGCAAATAGAAAGCAGATGGAAAGTTGTATTTAAGCCCCAATATACCATTAATTCCATTACATACAAATAGATTAAATGTCCTTATTAAAAGACAATGGTTGTCATACTCAACAACAAAAAAATCCAAATACATTTTGATCATAAAACCTGCACAAACCAAACCCAAGTATAAATAAAAGCTACAGTTTAAATATAGTGATAAGGACAGGTTGAATTAAAAAGTTGAAAAGAGTTCTGTGAAAGGTGAACATTAGACACAGCACTAATAAATTTTAAAAACCTGCCCTTAAACACACACACAAAGATTAACATTGAAAAGCTGGGGTAGCTACGTTGAGATCAGACAGAGGAGGCTTCAAGGCGGGAAGCATCACCAGGGAGAAAGATGGACATTTACATTGGTAAAATGCTCAATTCACTGTGAAGATACGTGGATGCTAAATGCATATCTGCCTAACATAGTCTTGAGATAAATAAAGCAAGAATGGAGAGAATTAAAAGAAGAAATTGACAGATTCCCAAATACCATGGAAGGTTTTGATATAAATCTCTCAGTAACTGATAGAAAAACAGACACGCTATCATGAAGACTATAGAAGATTTAAATGACATGATCAGCAATGGAACCTAATGATATAGATAAAGAATGCATCCCTTGGGGCAAACCTACGTATCACACATGACGTATTTGAAAATTAAGTTCACGTAGGACCATAAACCAGGTTCTAAAAAGTCTCAGAGGATTGAAATCATGCAGAACTAAATGAGAAGAAAAAAAAAAACACCAACAAAAAAACAAACTACACGTAACAAGAAAAGTATTTCAAGTTTGGGAATTAAGAAGGACATTTTAAAATAACATATAAATCAAAGGAAAGAATCACTTTGGAAATAAAAATATTTTCACTTTAATGACAACGAAAACACATTACACCAAAGTGAGTGGTTTGAAAGTAAAGTCTTCTTTCAAGTTAAATTTATAGTGTCGAATGCATTAAAAAAATAAAATAAAAATTGGAAAATCAATGATATAAAGTCATCTCAACAAGTAATTAAAAAAACTCTAAATAAAGTAAAAAAGAAAATAATAAAGAGAAGAGATTGATGAAAAAGAAAAGAAAGGTAAGAAAATGAAGCCCAAAGTTAATTTTTCACAGAGTGGGACTTTATGGGGAGATGGGGTAGAATGAGATCCCTGGGGTGGCCCTGCCTGATCCGACGTGCCTGGTGTCCTTAAAGATGAGGAGATCGGGACACAGGCACACACAGAGGGACGACCATGGGAGGACACGGGGAGGAGACGGTGTCTACACGCCGAGGAGAGAGGCCTCGGGAGGAACCAACCTGCCCACACCTGGGTCTCAGCCCCCAGCCTCCAGGACGGGGAGGAATGCATATCTTCTGTTGAAGTTGCCCACTCGGGGTGTTTTCTCAGGGGAGCCTGAGGGCCTGAAGCAGCCGGCCAGGGCCTGAGCGATGGGAGGGTGTCTTGAGGTCGGAGCCTGTCCCTGCTCACTCCTCCAGCTCCGCTGCTAGGAGGGTGTTGGGGGGAAACGGGGGCGATAATGTTGTGCAAATGGGACAACAGATATCTGGGTGTCACGCTCTTGTCAAACAAATATTTGCTGACCTTTCTAAGGTGAACAGCGTGAACCGGGCCCAGCCTCGCGGAGACCACTGGCTATTAATGGAATTAACAGCCACTTAGAGACGCTAATGAGAGCATCTGCGATGGTTTGGATGGTTGCTCAGCAAACACTCACCTTCCTCTTCAGGGTGGGGTGGGAGTGGATCCCGTGCTGTGACCTTTGGGCTGGGCCCTGTGGCTTCTCTGGATGTAGGTGACCTGATGTGAGCAGAGGCCTCCGGCCTGCTGGGCACCTGCCTGACAACAGTGCTTCCTGGAGCAAAAGCGTGATATCCGCTGCTTATTTCTGTAACCTTGACCTGAGTGTCCAAACCCCTCCTACTTACCTACTGTTCCAACTTCTTCCACGCCCTCCATCCCTCACTCATTCCCTGAACACCTCCCATGTGCACTGGCCTGTTCTGGACCTGAAAGGGCAGCAGGTGTTCACTCATCCACCCATTCACCCGCCCAACCCATCTACCCATCCAACCATCCATAATCCACTCATTCATCCATCCAACTTATTCATCTACAGATCCATCCATCATCCATCCATCCATCCATCCATCCATCCATCCATCATCCATTCATCCATCCATCCATCCATCCATCCATCCATCCATCCATCCATTATCCATCCATCCATCCATCATCCATCCATCCATCCATTATCCATCCATCCATCCATCCATCCATCCATCCATCCATCCATTATCCATCCATCCATTATCCATTCATCCATCCATCCATCCATCCATTATCCATCCATCCATCCATTATCCATCCATCCATCCATCCATCCATCCATCCATTATCCATCCATCCATCCATCCATCCATCCATTATCCATCCATCCATCCATCCATCCATCCATCCATCCATCCATCCATTATCCATCCATCCATTATCCATTCATCCATCCATCCATCCATCCATTATCCATCCATCCATCCATTATCCATCCATCCATCCATCCATCCATCCATCCATTATCCATCCATCCATCCATCCATCCATCCATTATCCATCCATCCATCCATCCATCCATCCATCCATCCATCCATCCATTATCCATCCATCCATCCATCATCCATCCATCCATCCATTATCCATCCATCCATCCATCCATCCATCCATTATCCATCCATCCATCCATCCATCCATCCATCCATCCATCCATTCATCATCCATTCATTCATCCATTTATTCAATGGTTATTTCCCAAGTGGCCATTGACCAAGCACCATGTTGGCTCAGGGATGCGGTGTTGAATGAACAGATAAATCTGTGTCTTCGTGGAGCCCATGTTTTGCAAGGACAGGATCATGGTGTCTTTAGAGGGCGAATGACCCTGCTGACACCTTGACTTTGGACTTCTGGCCTCCAGACTGTGAGAGAATAAATTTCTAGTTTCTGGTAATTTGTTGTGGTGGCTGAAACACAGATGCACCCCCCACACGGGCCACAAGACTTTCCCACACTTGTGTCTGGCGTTGCCTGTCCAGGATGGAGCACCCCCAGAGGCTGATGTCTGGTCCCTTCATCCCCCTGGGCAGGTGGCAGTCCCTGGAGGCTTGAGCTATATCTCAACTGGGGGGGAGGAGGCCCAGCAGCTGGCCTGGGGCACATAGTAGGTGCTTTATAATTTATACTTGGTTACTTCACTGATTATAAAAATATCTACACTCTCACCTTCCAGTTTTCTCAGAAACTCTGCAACCTCCTGACCATGGCCCCCAACCAGTCCCCTGGGCTGGGCAGCACCACCTGCAAGGACAAATTCCTGCCAAGGAGACTTGCCCGCTCAGGAGCTGAGACCTGGGGGGAGGTTGCTTCCATTCAAGGGAAATGATTTATAAGAGGTTTGGAGGCCAAAGAGGTCACCTGGAAAGCAGACTGTAGACAAAATAGTGACCAGAAAGGTCCAAGAGGCCACCTGTGCTGGCTAGGACACTGGTCGGCCTGTCCAAGCCCAAGGACGGGGTATGGGGGCAGCTCCTGTAGCCTCACCTTCCTGGTCCCACCCACCCAGCTGCTGCCTGGTCCTGGTTTGGTGAAGGGCTGAGCGGCTGGGTGGACAGCAGAGCCCTCGCTTCCTCTGCCACCTGGAGCATGGCTTCTGCGCAGACACCTGGTGGCTGGTCCCGTCTCTCCAGCCCAGTGAACCGTGAGCTCCTGGCAGGGGGGAGCCAGGGTGACAGGGCGGGAAGAACTGGGCAGTAGGAACAGAGCGAGGCCCCCTCCTCCGGGGCAGCCAGGGAGCCTTGAGTTTGGGGGAAGCTATGGCCGTATCTCCAGGAGGAAGTGGGGTCCCCGCTGGGCTGTCCTTGGCCGGGCCTGTGGGCGGTGTGGTCCCTCAGGTGAGCGGCTGTGAAGAGGAGATGCCGGAGCACACAGGGCCTGCGTCCCACGGCTTGGAGGGACAGTCTCCGGGTTCGAAGCTTTGCCTTCCTGTGGGGCTGTCCTCCAACTCCGGTCCGAACCGAGCCCAGACCCCCGCTGCGCTCAACCCCAGCATGCGTGCAGCTTTTAGGGCCTCTGGACCGTCTGGGTCGCTGTCTGATTTAGGACGAAAGCCCAGACCGGCGCTGTGGTGTCTGGCCTGGGCTGTCCCAGTGGTGTTTGTCCCCCGACCCGACAGGCTCCCAGGCAAAATGGGGTGACATTGGTGGACAGGAGCATCTCCTCGGGCCTGGGGTTGGTGCTGGCCAAGTCCCGTGGCCCCTGCGCTTTTGTTGCTTGGCCCCTTCGCAGAGACGATTTAATATTTCATCGGCGTCACATGGACAATGCAAAGTCGATGCTGCTTTGGAAGCCGCTCCTGGGTCCTAATCCGCCCGGTGAAAGTCTCAATTTGGGAAGGAGGATTTTATTTTTCCTTCGCGTGAGTCGCTTTCTGTGAGCTTGGAGTGTGGAGAGGTGGCCGGGCGGCTCTTATCTCGAACCCCACGTACTTAACGCTTATTAAAATCAATACCGTCCATTAGCCGGCCCTGTTTCCATTTTTAATCATCTATTGATATACGGCCTGAGCTTTTATAGGACTAAACAAATTTCCGCCCGCCGTGCCCCTCTGTGGCCCGGGGCAGGCGGGAGCGCGGCCGGGACGTAAATGTTTATTTACTGCCTGCTTCCTGATTGGGGACATGCCTGCCCGGGCTCAGATGGCTTTTACACGGGAGACTGGCGGCCGCTTCCTGCTTCCCAGACGCGGCGCGGCGCGGCCGGCTCGGCGCGTAATGAATGCGAGGCATTGTGGGCGTGCTCCCGCCGGGCGGCGTTCGTATTTATTTACCCGGCGTGGGCTCTGGGGGCGGGGGGCTGGCCGCAGCTGGGCTGTGAGTCCCAGGGAACCCAGGAGGATGGGCAACCCCAGGAAGGATTTCACGCCCGAGATGCTTCCAGAATGAGGGTCCCGTGGGCTCCCCGTATTCTGCACATCCCTGCACCCCGAGGCGTCGGGGACCCAAGCGGAGGCACTCACCTGCCCTTCGCACACGGGCCTCGGCCCTGGCCTGGCCATGCCCCTGGATTCTCTCAGATTCTTTAGAGACAACTGTTTACAAACCTCAGAGCCGCCCCGAGCTGGGTCCGGGGAGAGGAGACCAGCAAAGCCGCCCCGGCCCTTGTTGCCGGGGTGTGGATGGGCCTGCGGTGTCCTGGGATCGGGATCTCTGCGGCTGCCAAGGAGCTCTGGCCGCGCACGGGGGTCCCTGCGCCCCAGGAGGCTGCACCACCCTGGGCTCCGGCGGCTGGTCTGCCTGGCTGCCAGCCTGCGGGCCGTGCCTGGGGGGGCTTGGGCCGTGGAGCAGGAGGGACGGGGGCTCCCTGTCCACCAAGCGCCCATTTGTGCCACGACTGATGGTGCTTGTCAGGAAGTTTCTCGGCAGGAATTAGTCCTTGGCTACAAGTGGGCTTGTCTCCAACTGCCCCCCAGGGAGGTGGCCGCCTGGAGCAGGGGGTGCAGGAGACGAGGTGCCTGGCGGGGGGACACGCACCTCAGACCTCAGCTCAGACCTTGCAGTCTGAGGCTGCCGGGCCCGGAGCTGAGCTGGCTGGTCCGAGGGCTGGAAGGACCCAGTGCCCAGGTCGCCTCCGGCTCTCAGGGCAGGGCCGCCGTCGCCTGGGTGAGAGGCTCAAGTCACAGAACTGGGGGCTCACAGGCCTCCGACATCGAGCAGCTTCCCAGCTGTGTTGCAAGACTCTCAAGTGTGTGGGGTGCCCTGGGGCCCCTGGAAGGTCGCATACGGGGTGATCAAATTCTGTGCCCTTGGCAACGTGGTCTCATACCACGTGGTGCGTGTGGCCAAATGGAATCCCGCTGCTGAGATAAGGTCTGGGGAAACTGAGGCACAGATGCCTGACCCTCACACGTAAACAAACTGAGGCCCAGAGAGGAAGCTTGAGGCTCCCCTGGGATCACACAGCAGAGGGGACCCTGATGCCCCGTCGGGGGTCTGTCCCTGAGTCACGCTCCCTGCTGAGGGCGTCAGGGAAGGACGGGGGTCCAGGCGCAGGGGTCGCCGCCCTGTGTGCACTGGGGGGACTGACCGCCGCGTGCACCGCCGGCCACCCAGCGCCCGACACCGGCCCGGTGAGCTGAGGCTGTGGGCTGAGCGGCATCTGTGGCCGGTGGCTTCATAAACCGCCTTCTAATGAAAGTCACACACGGCGGCGGGAGTGGCAGCCCCCACGCGGAGCTGCACCGCGGAGAAATGCGCTTGTTAAAATGTGTAATGAGAGACATAGCAAATCCCCAATATTGGGCAAGGCTGTCGTTAAATCCCTTAATGATAGCGGTGTTCTCTCTGGTGCTCCGCACCCGCCTTTACAGACCCCTCCGGCGTGGCGTGGGGGGCGCTGGGGGTGGGAGGGGGCAGGGCAGAGCGCCCGGGGCAGGGGCGTCTGGAAGGGCCTTCCCTGGAGGCCCAGACCCTGGAGCCCACCCCGTCTCATTCCTGATCCCGTCCCGCGGTGACCCGGACGCACCGCCAGGTCTCTCCTGCCCTGGAGGCCGGACCTGAGCTGGGCAAAGACGTGCTCCGTGGTCCTCAGAGCTGCCTGGGCCGCCACCCTGCCACCCCCTGAGTGCCTGCGCGTGCTGGGCATCGGGCACGCGGCCTGGCCCCGCCCTGGAGTATCTGGCCACCAGAACTCCGCAGTCCCTGGTGACAGGGGGCCTCTCGTGTGCGGTCAGCGCGGACGGCCTCGGGCTGGGACAGAAGCGACGTGTCCCCCAGGCCCCGGGGTGCACAGCCTCCCTGGCCCCACCAGCACCTTCTCATCCCACAGACCCCTGGAGACCGAGGCTTCCCACGGGGTCCTGGGGCCCAGGCCTGTCAGTCCCAAAGGACCCCACAGGCCAGCCAAAGGGAAGGGGGTCTCTCCTGGTGTGGGGACGGCATCGGGACCCAGGGGCGGGCACAGTGGGCTGAGATCATGGGTTCCCACGTCCCACAGCCCCACTGAGTGCAGGCATCCTGCTCGTGGTCCCACAGGTGAGCCCAGGACGCGGCTCCCTCCCGTTGGAGCAGCTAGAAGGCCTGTGCACCCCGGGGGCCAGGGCGGGCAGGGACCCCGCTTCTCCGTGCCTCGGTTTCCTTCCCTAGAGAGCAAGCGTGCCGTCCTCCGGCGGCGGTGGGCAGTAAATGGGTTCACCTGCAAGCAGGTGTAGTTCTTATTAAAGGGGGGCCCACGGGGACAGGCCTTTCCAGCCAACCTTTGCAAAGGCCTTCGGCGTCCGTGTCCAGCGTCCTTCCGGAAAGATCCACCCGACGGTGCCTCAGCACGGGACCCTAGAGGACCCCCCACAAAGAACAGGGTCATGACCCTGCCCCTCCAAAGGACGAGGCCGGTGGCCGAGGGGGAGGGCGGTGGGGGGTGAGCAGGGAGCAGCCGGGGCAGGGTCCCCCCGCTTTCCTCCCGCCTGCTGACCGCGCCCCGGCAGCCGCCCCCGTCCCCCCCGGACGGCGGTTGCACAGGCTGCCAAGGACCCAGGTGCGGAGACTTTTAATAGCGTGTGACCTGCCATCCACTCTTGGCTGGGTGTTAACGGCCAAATGTTTTGCAAGTAAATTACCAGAAAGAATTATTCCTGAGAGGCAGAGGTTTGTGGGAAGGTGTTAGAAACCGGACAGATGGCCAGCGCTTGTCTCGAAGGCCAGGCCCCGGATTCTGAGGCCTGGGGGGGGGGGGTCATGTATCCTCCAGAAAGACCCCACCCCACCCAGAGCCGCTGCTTCTGAGGGTGGGACGAGTGAGCAGGGTGGGCCCCGGGCTCTTCAAACCCCTTCCTCAGGGGGTGCCGGGCCCAGCTCACCCTCTCAGCTTCCCTCAGGGGTGGTCCGGGCACAGCCGGGTGGGGTCTCTGGACCCTCGGAGGGGGCCCAGGCATGGCCGGGGGCTCTGCGTTGCCTGTTCTGTCCGCAACGTGGGCCCCGATGGCATCTTAGGAGCTGTGTAAGGAGAGCACGTGTGTCTGAGGGTCCCAGGCCACCCAGTCCCGGGAGGTGGTTGACATGGCTCTGTCCACAGCCTGAGGGGACAGCGTGGCAGGACCTCTGTTTCCAGCCGTGACGGCTCCCGCACACCTGCCTGGTGCCCCACACTCCTGGCCTGCGTGGGACCGGACACAAAGTTGGCGCAGGGCTGTCCGCTGAACCAACTCCAGGCGCCACGACCCGGGCGAGGATGGTGGGCGGACGCGGGAGCTGCCACGGGGGCCATACGGAGAGGGGGGGATCAGCCTGGCGGGGCTGTGGCGGGGGCAGGGGAGCCCCTCCCCGGCTGCTCACTCACCCCTGTTCCCGACCCAGCCGCCCCAGGTTAAGGCTTCCTGCCCAGGCTTAGAGAGGGGTTCGGAGGCTTTGACCTGAGAGCTGAGCCTCCTCGCATGACCCGAAGCCTGTACCCCACTCCGACCCTCAGGGGAGCCTTGGACCGGGGGAGGGACCAGGACCCGGTGCCAGCTCAGACGCCAGGAGGGGTGGGCTGGAGGCCACGGGGCGCAGGCTGGGCTTCGGGGCTCCTGGGCCGCGTCAGGCCTTCGGCCAGCTCTGAGCTTCACTAAGCCTTGCTGTTCCCATCTGTGAGATGGGAAGGCGTCCCCCTTGGGGTTTTGTGAGTCGCAGGTTAAATGCAACGAAGCACCTTGCATGGTTTTCTACAGGGCCCCGTGCTGAGCATAGACCCAGGCGTGGATGCCGAGGGGCTGCCCCCGAGAGCCCACAGCGTAGCTCCCCAGGGCTGGGCCCTCCCTGGGCTGCCCTTAGGGAAGAGGGTGCCATGGCTGGCGGGGCCCCCAGACTCACCAGGGGACACCTGGCTGCACCGCTGGGGACACGGCCCTATGTGGGAGCCAGGGTGCCCAGATGATGGAGGGCCTGGGATGCTGTGGGAGAGGGGTGCCCCTGACCGTGGGTGAGCCCTGGTTGGAGCAGACCCCTGCCCTCCGCGAAGGCTCGGCCTGCGTCTTTAAGACGCTAATGGGCCCTCTTAAAAAAAAAAATGACAGTTTGCCGGCGCACTAACAGGTTCTCGTCTGACATCAGCAGGGAATCAGAGATATTTTATTATTTGGAAACTCCATGTAGGGGAGGCGGCCTTGCAAGCCTGCTGTTGCTCCAGAACCCACACCTCCCCGGGGACTTAATTATTTTCTTAAAATGCAACTTGTACTGTTAGTTTAAAACATTCCAACTGTGTTCACACTCTTTAAATCTTCCGTAAACCTTAGAGTTTAAATCACCTGCAGATAAGAGTGATTCTATTAGGGAGCGAGGGCGCAGTGCTCCGAGAGGCGAGAGCACAAGGAATGAAAAGGCCATTGACTGGGTCTCGGGCACCTTCCTCCCGGGACGCGGCCCCGACAGCAGCCCCCGGGGGCCGGGGGGCCGGGGCGGGGCCGGGGCTGCTCACCCGCCCTCTCGGGGGCCGGACACGCTGGACTGAGGTCAGCTGAGTGGCGGCCCAGGCGGGACCACTTTTGGGGCAAAGCAGGACGCTTGCCTTGGTTGGGGGTCACCTCGGGGTCTCCGAGCTGGAAGGCTCCTGGGGCCTGTGTGGGGCCAGCGGTCTGGGCTGGGGCTCTGCCCGGGTTCCTCACGTACCCACGACCTCTGGGTGGATGGAGCCTCTGCGGCCCGGCCAGGCCGGCTGCTGGAGTAACGCTCAGCGCGTCTCCTTTCCCAAGGGCCCCAGCGAGTCAGAGAAAATCAGACGGTGGCAGACCCAGAGGCCAGCCCGCGGGGGGTGTGTGCTGGGGGCTTGGTTCCCGAGGGGCTTCAGGGACCCCTCAGCTCTGGCTGCCCACCCCGCCCCCACCTACAGTCCAGGAGCCGTCCAGTGCGCTCAGGGGGACATCGGTGGTCCAGGACGGTTCTGTTTGGCCGTAGGTGGCGTCTCCCAGCCCCTCCGGTGCTCCTGTCCCCTCGGCCCGATGCACGCGGCCCTGGCTGGACTGGGCTCACGGCTGGGACAGCTCAGCTGCCAGTTCCTCCCAGGGTCCCTTTCTCTCCAGGCCCCAGCCCAAGGGGGGTGCAGGACCTGCCTCGTCTCCCAAGCCCTGTGTGTCCCCATCACAGCACCTCCATACTGGACTATGGCCGGGGGGGAGCACTGGTCACCTCTCCACTGGACTGAGACCCCCGCCCCCCAGGAAGGGCCAAACCGTGTTGCCCTCGGGCCCCCAGGCACAAGCCAGGCCCCCCACCTGGCACCCCACGGCCTGCGTGCTCGGGAGGAGGTCTCCCCATCCCATTAGCACAGAGGATGTGGAAGGAAGGAAGGACAGCCTAGGATGGACACAGAGAGACCCACAGGCTCTGGGGATGGGGAGGGGACTGGCAGCTTCCAGAGATGGTGCCCCCCCACTGTACACCTGGCCGGGCCGTTAGGGTGGGAGGCTGCACCCCGAGACTTCAGCTCTCTGTGCGTCTGGGAGTGCGTGCGAGTGTATGAGTGAGCGTGTGACTGTGTGTGACTGTGTGTGTGTAAAACCCAGCAGTGTCCACTCCTGACTGACCCCGGCCCCCACTGGGGTCTTGGGGTGTCCAGCAGGCCAGGGCGAGGAGGGACGGGGCCATGCCCAGGAGACAAGGGAGCTGCCTCCACCCTCCCACCCCTGGTCCGGGGCTCCCCCCCCGGCCAATGCCACACATGGTGGGTGTCGGGTCAGCGCCCGGCTGCCCTGCGCTGGGCTCGCAAACGCTTCACGCCCCATTTCCGGCAGCTTTGCAGCTACTTTGGGGCGTGCTGGTGCCTGGCTGGCTCGGGTCCCTCTCAGTCACTCCCTGTGTCCCCTGCCCTCCGGATGATGGGGGACATGCCGCTCCCTGCTGTGCACCCTGGCACCACCCGCCGGGCCTTTCCGGACAGAAAGAAGGTCCAGCCAGGCGGGATTCTCACCAGGTGCCGAGAGCGTTCCCTGCGCAGTCCCTGCCTCTGGGCGCAGGCGGGAAGCAGGCCACTCGGCGGTGAAGGCTGTTGGGGGGCAGACACGTCCACCCTCGGGGCTCTGTGGGCTGAACACCATGCCATGCTCCCAGCTGGCCACTGTGGGCACTGCCTCCCTCCTTCCTGGCTCAGGGAGGAGGTCTCAGGGCCATCGGGCAGGCTGCCCAGCCTCCAGGTCCACCCTCAGTGTCCTCGGGCCATCTCCTCTTGAGAACTGGGCTGTACATGGGGCGCAGGGTCTGAGCTCTAAGACCCCCAGGTGCTTGCGGGGAAGAGGGACTTGTCCTGGCTGGAGGGGCCGGTGTCCTTGTCTCTAAGGGAATGTGGCAGCTGGCAGGGGAGCAGGCCCCCTGCAGAGTGGACGCTGTCGGGGCCCCGAGTGTCCATCCCGCATGGACCTGGCTGCAGAGTGGACGCTGTCCCGGCCCCGTGCGCGCGTCCCGGGTGGACCTGGCTGCACTCGGCGAGCCCCATGCAGCCCTTTGGAATGCAGACTTCGGAGGTACCTTTGGTCTCACCAAATAGCATTTTGATGAGTTAAGTGTGAGAGGGTTAAAAACAACCGGATTGAATTTCCTTTATAAATGCGTGTGGGTTTGTAAATCAAGGGGAAAAGCGGCTTCGAGCTAATAAAAGGCTGTGTCGTCTTCCCGCAAGTGTGGGGGAAGCCGGCTGACAAGTCCTTGGAGCCCCGACACCCCAGGCCTGGGATCCAGGGGAGCAGGAACCCCGGCCCTGCCCTGGAGCCCCGCCCAGGCAGGCAGCACCGATGCTGCGGGGTGGGTGGGATGTACGTGGCAGACCTGCTCGGCTTCCCCGTCTCCCCCAACACCCACAATCATAACAGCGCCAGTGCCCCGGGCGCACTCTCCACATGGTTTTCTGTTCCATGACCAGCCACCGTGGTAACGGGAGCTTGGTTCTCCCACTGAGCGGGAGAGTAAACTGAGGCAGGGAGCGTCGACCAGGCTGGCTGAGCGGGGCCGCCCTCACCCCTGGGCAGCACGGCCCTGTCGCCCGTCCCCTGGTACTGGAGGCATCACTCAGGCGGGTGAGGGAGCCGGGCGCACAGCGCAGGGAGCGGGCCTGGGGCAGTGGACCGAAAGGCAAACAGAATCATTAACAGCTCCGAAAAGAACGCAGCAAGAGTGAGATCCCCAGGGGCTCCTCCAGGCAGTGGGGCTCGGACAAGGGGAGCGCCTCTTGTGGATCACGGCGGGCTCGGCTGGCTGGGCACCCGCCGGGGTCCCGGGCCCTGCGAGGCTTCAACGAGTCCCTCAGCTACCTGGGCTTCCTCTGCCAAGTGGCCAGCACGAGACCTGATGGGGTGGCTCACACCCGGGGGGTTTGCTCAGGCCCGGGGGGTTTGCTCAGGCCCGGGGGGTTTGCTCAGGCCCGGGGGGTTTGCTCACGCTCGGGGGGCTTTGCAACACTAAGATTTATTCACTGGCTGTGTGCCGCGCTATGGCGGCCCCGCCCCGCATTGGTTCGGTTATAGCGGCCTCGCTGGGGTGTAGCTGGCGTAGGAGCAATGGCACTATTTTCGCGGTGCCGTTTGATAAGTTTGACTCGGGAGAATGCCTGTGAAACCGTCACCACAGTTTCGACTGCGAACACACTCACCGCCCCCGAGAGTCCCTCGGTCCCTTTGTCACCTCCCCGTCTCAGCAGCCCCCCTGGGCGACCCCGACCCTGCTTCCTGTCGCTCCAGGAGACTTTGCATCTCCCAGAGGGTGTACGAGAGGCAGTGCTCGGGAGGCCCGCTTCGTCTTCACTCCAGTACAGGGACCACTCTGAGGTTTGTCCGAGGTTCTGTTTGTCCCTCACGATTCCTCTGAGGGCGAGTGGGCCGGAGACAGGTTCCTTCAGCTCCTGCATGTCCGAACCCATCTCTGCTTCTCTTCTGCATTTGAGATGCTTTCCCGGGTGGGTGCAGAACCCTGAGCTCTCGGGTGTTGTCTTGTTTTCCCCCTCAATTTGGAGGGGCCCCTCCACAGTCTTCTCACCTGCATTGTTTCCGACGAGAAATCTGCCGTCAGCATTGTTTTAAAAAAATTTTATCTTTTTTTTTTTTTTCTTAATATATCTTTATTGATTTCAGAGAGAGGAAAGGAGAGGGAGAGAGAGAGATAGAAACATCAATGATGAGAGAGACATTGATTGAGCCCACAACCGGGCATGTGCCCTGACCGGGAATCGAACCCCAGTTGCCTGGATCCTAGGTCGATGCTCAACCGCTGAGCCATGCCCAGCTGGGCAAAAAATTTTATCTTTATTGTTGAAAGTATTACAGATCTCCCCTCTTTCCTCCCCATGGAGCCCCTCCCCGCTCCCGCCCCCCTCCCCAGGCCTTCCCCACACTACTGTCTGTGTCCGTGGGTTATACACATAACCATGTAAGTCGTTTGGTTAATCTCTCCCCACCCACTCTCCCACCCCCACCTTCCCTCTGAGATCCCTCAGTCTGTTCCATGCTTCTATGTCTCTGGATCTATTTTGTGCATCAGTTTATTTTGTTCATTAGATTCCACGTATAAGTGAGATCATGTGACACTTGTGTTTCTCTGCCTGGCTTATTTCCCTTAGCACAATACTCTCCAGGTCCCTCCATGCTGTCCCAAAGGGTAAAAGATCCTTCGTTTTCACAGCTGCGTAGTATTCCATGGTGTAAATGTCCCACAGCTTTTCTATCCACTCAGCTATTATTTCTGTGTTTGTGTTTGCAAAGGGTCTTTTTCCTCTGGCCTGCTTTTGAGATGTCCCCATGTCACGGGTTAGAGAAGGCAGGCTCTTTATCTGTGTTAAATTGTTGAACGTTACAACCACCCTTTCAGATAAAAAAAAAAAGTTAAACAAAGACACAGGGATGTGAGGTGCCTTTTTCAGGGTCAGGAGGCCGGCTGACGAGTGGCACAGACAGAACCTGGGCCATGTCCTCCTGGTTCCGGAGCCTGGGCCCAGCCTAATGTGTGCAGGTGGACGGGACCCGAGGGCTGGAGGGAAGGACCAGGTGGGTGCCTCCCACTATGGGGTCAGCAAGGCTGCTGGCCCTGGCTCCTGTGGTCCCATCTGCAGACAAGGGGCCCTGCTGAGGTCCCCTTCTTCTGTGCAATAAATACTGTTTAGATACCTGATAGTTTTCACAATGGCTTTTTTTTTTTTTTTTAAAGTCTTTCCCTCTCTGCTACCTGGTCAGACTGAGTTAGAAAAAAGCTGCTGGTGTAGCCGCCATCACAGCCAAATCAGAGAGAGCCTGGCATCTGGAGCCAGCTCCTGTGGCCTCTGACCCTGCCCAGCCTCCCTGGGGCCAGCTGGCTGGAGCGATGAGCTGAGCGCCCTGTCCCTCCCCTAGCAGGGCAGCCGGGTGGTCAGGCCGGCCCAGCTCTGCCCTCACTGTGCTCGGGGCCGATGGCTCACCCGCTTGTCCCCCCTGGGGCCCATGCGGGTGGACAGCAGGAGCAGACCCCGAAGAGAAGCCGTCCGAGTCCTGGAAGCTACTGGAATACAGGTGAAGGCGTGAACTCCCCCAGCAGGTGCTTCAGGCAGGTGAGCCCCAGGCTCGGGGACACACACGGGGTCCTAGTCCCGAGGGCTGGTCCAGGAACCTGGGAGAAGGTCCCCTACAGAAAGTGGGCAGTGAGGCCACACAGGTCCCCTGGACCAGGGTTTCTCCACAGAGCAGCCGGTCAAGGTGGCAGCAAGTTGTAGGTGGAGCTGGGGGTACTTGGGCCCTGATGGTGGTCTCCCTGCTGGTGTACCGCTTCCCTGGGCAAAGGGCTGCAGGGTCCGAGAGAGGGCAGCCCCCCCCAGCCCCCGCCAGCCTCGGCTGCAGCCCCCGCAAGCCGAGATGTCTTTTTGGGGCTGAATTGCTGGACTCCCCTCCCTCTCGGGCCTGTTCCAGGGGCTGTGGGGCCGACTGACCTGAAGGGGCATCTTTGTTTTGTTAATTTCGCCCGTTGGAAAACTCCGTTGTTAATATTTATGAGAAATGACCTAATATTCACGCCGCCTGCCGCGTGTTTGCTTAACACATTTAACGTGATGTGGGGCTGTGCTTGGTTTTTAGCTGCCCTGGGCGAGGGGGGCCCGACCTGTCCCCCCACCATGGAGAGGAGACCACCTGCCCTCCAACAGCCTCCAAAATTCACCTTTTCACCTAACCGGCCTCGGGAAGGCATCCCAGGACCCCTGCTCACCCCGGGCCTCGGGAGGGGGCCTCGGGAGGGGCTTCTGCGGGGACAGAGGTGCTGGTGGGGTCCAGGGGGCTCTGCGGACCTGCGCCCTCCTGCCCGAGCTCCGCACACACGGGGCAGGGGAAGGAGGAGAAGCGTTTAAATGGCTCTGAAAATGGCTCCGTGGGTAGTTATGAGACAGCGATTGAACTAAGTGCTGGCTCCCTGTTTCCCTTGAACATAAAGGTAGTTGTTTTGCCTTGAAATAGATGCTGGTTTTACTGTCCACAGAGGTCTCTCTTTGACATCCCTCTGTGAGCCGACTCGCTAGTGCAGAGCAGGCAGGCTGTCCCCGACGGGGTGGCCTGGGTGCCCGCCTGCCTTCCGTCTGACACCTGCAAGGGCGCGTGCAGGGGAGACCACGGGGCCTTCGTGGCTGGAGACCCAGTGGCTCCCATCCGAGATCTGGGGCTGAAAAGCTGTGTGACTTGGGGCAGGTTGCTTCACCTCTCTGAGCCCAGGCGCCCTGGTAAAATGCAGGGAAGGTCAAGGACAGTCTCTGGCTATGGAGTTGTCGTCAGGTTAGAAGCTGTACCTAGTCCACGCCTGGCCCTTCTGCTGGGTGGACCCACCTACTCCCAGGCCAGGTGTGGGGACTTGGGTCCACCGTCTAGGATGTTGCCCAGAGACCCCCAAAAGTGCTCACAGGGGCGCTCAGCCCTCCCCGGAGAACCTGGAGGACGGTGCATGGCTCCAGTCATGCCGGGCAGCCTCCGCAGGCCTCTCCGCCCTCTGTCTTCTCCTGGGAGGAGAAGGGGCGACAACTGGAGCCCACCCAGGGAGCCAGCCAGGGTGGGCGGCGAGGGCTTCAAAAGAGAGGAGGGGCCGGCGGGGAGCCCGGCAGGGGACCCTGTGCGGTTCTGACAGGGCCCAGTGTGCGCATCTGAAACGCGATCCCCTCCGGCTCTTCCCGCCCAGCCGGCCCCGTGGAATGAAGATGCGGCTCCCGACCTAATCGCTGCTGAGAGACGCAGCCAGCTGCCCGCCAGGCCGGCCCGGGCCTCCTGGGGCAGGACACCAGCACGTGTGATCAGTCAGCCCCGACGCTGCTCAGCACGGTTCTCGAGTGACACGCCACAGGGATGGTGTCACAGCGGCTGAAGCAGGAGCCGGGGCAGAAAGAGACTCCTGTGCTTCAAACCCAAGGGCCAGGAGGGGTCAGCGTCTTGGTGCATCTGAGCTCCTTGCCCCTTGGCTCCAGGACCGAGAGGACTGGTGCTGGAACGTTTGCTTATTTCAGATTAAAGAAGAAACCTATGCTCACTACAGATAATTTGGAAAATCTAGAAAAGCAAGAGGGAGAAAGAGAAAATACTCAGAATCCCACTCCGTTATATCACCTCCTAATATTCTCTATCACATAAGCTCTACCTTCCTACCTACCTACCACTCATCCATGCATGACCCATCCATTCTATCCACTCTCCATCCACCATCCACTTCTTCATCCATCACCTACCCACTCATCCATCCATCCATTCTCCATCCATCCACCCACCCATCCATCCACCCACCCATCCATCCATCGATCCATCCATTCTCCATCCATCCATCCATCCATCTACCCATCCATCCACCTACCCATCCATCCATCCATCCATCCAGCCATCCATCTACCTACCCATCAACCCATCCATTTACCATCCATCCATCCATCCATCCATCCATCCATCCATCCATCCATCCACCAATCCATACACCCATTCTACCCACTATCCATCCACTCTATTCACTATCCATCTGTCCATTCATCTATCCACCTATCCACTCACCCATCCATCCACCATTCACCATCTATCCATCCATTAACTAATTCATCCATCCATCCATTCATCCATCCATCCACAAATCCATCTATGTGTCCATCGATCCATCTACCATTCTATCTGTTCATCCATCCATTCATCCCTCCACTCACCCATCCATCCATTCATCCATCTGTCCACCCATCCACTCATCCATCTCTGCACCGTCGACCATTCCTCCGTCCATCCACCAATCCATCTGTGCATCCATCCATCTATTCGCACATTCTTTTTTCTTGACCAGACCCCTCAGTTTGCCCAGACATGCTTCCTAGGTTCAACACTTAAGCAGAAAAAAAGGCAGATAATAAAACAATGCACTCGTAACAGGAGGGGTGTGCGTGCGGGTGTGAGAGTGAGTGTCCGAGCGTGTGCAAGTGTGTGAGTAGGCCACCACTGGGAGGAAGGGGCCTGACAGCCGCCACTGACACACGCAGACCTGAACTCTGCCTGGCCTCCCATACGAACTCTCTCGGCCCTGCCATGGGCCCAGACGTCCATTTGTCAGGCCCCATGGGGAGCCGCCTGCCCCCTGCTCTGGCCACCTTGCCTGAGTGTGAGGCCCATCCAGAGCCGAGATGGATGAACGCCTCTTAGCTTGTCAGGGAGGCGTGCGTGCATGCCGGGGGCCACGCTCCCACACATGGTCCACGTTAGCCGTCCCCCTGCCTGACTTGTGTCCATGAAGCGCCTGGCCCCGGTGGTCAGTCCCCGCCCCCACTACCAGCCCAACTCCACTTCTAATTGGGCCGCAAAGCCGTTTAATGGTGTCTGAGCGGCTGCAGGGCTGCTCAGGGCAGAACAATGCGCTATTCATGTCCGAACAGAACACTAGTGATCGCCTAATATCTTTAAGCTAAAAAGCCAGGCTTAATTGGAACAGATGCTGCAGATTCCAGTGCAAAAGGCCAGCTCCTGTGTGATCTAAACCAGGTATGTGCCAGGGGTTCATTTTAATAGTGGCTTTTATTTTTTTTATTGGCATATACAAAACTCACTAATACTCTGTACAACAGACCAGCCACGGCTCCTAGAAACCTCCCCGGGAGAGAGGCCCGCAGAGCTGCTGCCAGCGTTTCGGTTACAAAGGAGATGCCCTGCCGTTTGCCCAGCTGGGTCCTGGTGGACGCTGGCCTCTTCTTATCTCTGCTGCAGCCTCCGGGGCCCTAGACCTCAGTGTCCCTGGGTGCATCTGTCCAGACTGCTCGAGGCTGATGGTCCTGCGGATGCCGGTGAGGCCCCCCATTGTTAGGTAGCGCTCCCCCCTCCCCACACCCACTGAGCTCTCTCCAGCTGGTGCCCCCTGCCCTGCAAGCAAACTCCTATTTTTGCTCTAAAACGGTTGCTATTCAGCGGAGTCTCCTGTGTTTAATCTCTTAGCCGAGTCTTCCAGTTTAGAAGGAAACTTCCTGAAGTCAGGGGCTGTGGTTTTACACACAGCTTCCAGGACATGGTCGAGTGGAATGGGCTGTGTGGATCTTGCCTCCACTTTCACAGAGAAAATGCAAATCCCAAAGCCTCCACCTCTTCTTGGGACTTAGGTTTTAAAAGCCTGTCTCTATGTGTCCTGAAGGGGCCCTGGCCCTGCCTGTCCCATTCTGTCCAGGGTGGATGTCTGAATATTCCTAATAGTGAGCCTGAGCCAGGAGGCCCGGAAGCCACCTGGCCCAATCCAAAGCACGCTTCCATTCAGACAACCGAAGCTGTCGCCGCCTGATCCGGCTTATTGAGGCCTGGAAACTGCCGCAGGCTCCCTACAACATTGTTTCCGTCGTAAAAGCTAAAATAGGAACAGCTTCCTGGTCACTGAGGACCCTCTCATGGGAACTCTTGAGACCCCAAGGGAGCTGTTGGCAGGATTTATCTGAATAAACAAGGAGGTAACTTCAGCTCAGGTAGAGCCCAAAGCTGAAGAGCCCACAATCCATCCTCCATCCTCCATCCATCCATCCATCCATCCATCCATCCATCATCCATCCATCCATCCATCCACCATCCATCCATCCATCCATCCATCCATCCATCCATCCATCTACCATCCATCCATCCATCCACCCATCCACCATCCATCCATCCATCCACCATCCATCCATCCATCCATCTATCATCCATCCATCCATCCACCATCCATCCATCCATCCATCCATCCACCCATCCACCATCCATCCATCCATCCATCCATCCATCCATCCATCCATCCATCCATCTACCATCCATCCATCCATCCACCCATCCACTATCCATCCATCCATCCATCCATCCATCCATCCATCCATCCATCCATCCATCCATCCTCCCTGCCATCAAGTCATCCATTCTTCCAGCTATTTATCCATCCACCTACCCATCCAATAAATATCTACTTGGTTCCTTCTAAGTGTCTGGCCAGTGCCTGGGTTTCCTCCCTCCCAGCATGTGCACCGCACATCTCTCCCAAGGTGCCGGATGGGCTATGGGGTCAGTGGGGGGCCTGCACTGGTAGTTTGGTGGTTCACTGGAGGCCAGAAGTACCAGGAAGTCAGTGAATAAGCTTTGCATGTACACAGAGGCCAGATGAAGAACAGGTCTTGTCCTGGGAGTAGGGCTTGGCACCTGGAGGCCCTCCTACCAGGAAAGGCTCTCCCTGCCCAACCCAACCCTAAGACATCACTGCTCAGGCTCAGGGCTCTGGAAAACCTCCAGGTAATTAGTACACAGAGAAGAGGGGAGCTTATTGCCCGGGGTAGTGAGAGTCAGGGGCCATTAACTGGGGGTTGCCTGGGCTCCACACCCTTCCTCTCCTGCCCTCTCCAGAGCCCCGGGCCAAGGAAATGCAAGCCAAGTGGGGCAGTGGCCCTTCTGTGACCCCTCCCAAAGTCCTTGCCACTGGAGCCTGGACTCAGTATTCAACAGCCTCAGGGTTCTGCCGCCAGACTCTCCTTCATGTGGAGAGGACTTGCCCAGGGTCAGTGTCATCTGTGACCATGGCCCAGGTGGCCCAACCCTCAGTGCAGCTGAGTGGGATCAGAGGCCCTGGGAAGAGGCTTCCTGCCCACTCGAGTTCTGCAAGCTTCTCTGCATGGTATCCTCCAGGTGTGGGTGGCCAGAGGGGCTCGGGAGCCAGCTGGAGGCGGGGGAGCAGCTGCCTTGTGCAGTCAGAGCTCCAGAGTGTTCCCTCTGGACCCCAGACGGCCCCTTAGGAAGGTACACCCACTGCACACATCTCCACGGGGGAATGTGAGCAAATCGTGTCCCTGGAGGCTGGCTGTGGCTGTGGCCCTTGGTGTGAAATCAGATGAGGACAGGGGCTGCTGGGGCAGTGAGGGCCTGCCACAGGAGAAGGGAGCCACAGGGCGCTTGTAGGTCACCTTAGTTCCCATTTCTGTGGGCTTCTGCGCAGGATTTTCCAGAATCCTGGGATCTTTCCAGGGTAAAGAAATGAACAGAGGCTAATAGGGAAACACCCCCTTCAACCTTCAGTCGTCAGATTTATCACGTCCAGCAGCCTTCACCTGCCCAGTTTCCACCCAAATCTCTCATAGGCCTGGCTGGAGGTCTTCCTTCCACCAGGCCTCACACCTTTAGTTCTACTTTGCCTGTAGATTCAAAAATACATAAAATTTCCCCCCCACATTTAATCTTTTTAAATTTAGTTTTTTGAATAGGTAATACATGTTCATGGGTCAAATCCAAAATGCATAAAAAGTTCCATCGTGAAACGTTTCCTCCCACCCCACCCCATGTCTCCATTAACCCAAGTCCTACCCTCCAAACGTGACCACTCTGCTCAACATGTACCTAGTTCCAGAATTGTTTATGCACCTAATGCAAATATACGTTCTTATATTTCTCCCTTTGTCATGAAAGCATGACTTTGATTTTTTTTACTTAACATGTTTTGGAAATCTCTCCTTGACTGTTTATAACTTACTTCCCCACTCTTTTGCACAGCTGCATAGTATTCCAATATAAGGATACATCATCATTTCTTTCTGTCTGTTGTTTTTTTTTTGGAACTCACTCCCCTTAATTTATTTTTATTGTTGAAAGTACTACATATGTCTCCCCTTTCCCCCCCCTTGATCCCCTCCTCCCTGCACCCCTCCCCCAGGCCTTCCCCACACTATTGTCTGTGCCCAGGGGTTATGCATATAAGCATATAAGTTCTATGATTAATCTCTCTCCACTCTCCTACTCCCGCCTTCCCTCTGAGATCCCTCAGTCTGTTCCATGCGCCTATGTCTCTGGATCTATTTTGTTCATCAGTATATTTTGTTCAGTAGGTTCCACATATGAGTGAGATCATGTAACACTTGTATTTCTCTGACTGGCTTATTTCCCTTAGCACAATACTCTCCAGGTCCCACCAGGCTGTCTCAGAGGGTAAGGGGTCCTTCTTTTTTTACAGCTGCATAGTATTCCATGGTGTAAATGTCCGAGAAGATGCTTGATATGATTTCAATCTTCTTGAACTTGTAGAGACTTGTTTTGTGTCCTGACATGTGGTCTGTCTTTGAGAATGTCCCATGTGCACTTGAGGAAAATGCCTATTCTGCAGCTTTGGGGTGAAATATTCTGTAAATGTCAATTAAATCCATCTGATCTAGTGTGTCATTTAGAGTCACTGTTTCCTTGTTGATTTTTTATCTGGAAGGTCTATCCAGTAAAGTCAGTGGGGTGTTAAAATCCCTACTATGACTGTATTGCTGTCGATCTCTCCCTTAAAGTCCTCCAGAAGTTGTGTTTTTTTTTTTCCATCTGTGTGAGTCTTTTGTTCTGAGGTGAGTCTCTTGTAGACAGCATATATTTGGGTCATGTTTTCTTATCCATTCAACTACCCTATGTTTTGATTGGAGCATTTAATCCATTTATATTTAAGGTTATTCTTGATAGGTACTTATCTGTTGCCATTTTATTTCTCTATGCCTATTTTTCTCATTCTCTTTATTTCTACTTCTCATTACAGCAGCCCCTTTAACATTTTCTGCAGTGCTGGTTTGGTGGTGATAAACGCCTTTAGCATTTTTTTTGTCTAGGAAGCTCTTTATTTCACCATCTATTTTGAATGATAACCTTGCTGGGTAGAGTAGTCTTGGTTTGAGATCCTTGCTTTTCATTATCTTGAATATTTCATGCCACTCCCTTCTAGCCTGTAGGGTTTCTGATCAGAAGCCAGCTGACAGCCTTATGGGAGCTCCTTTGTGGGTAACAGATTGCTTTTCTCTTGCTGCCTTTAAGATTCTCTCTTTGTCTTGAATTTTTGGCATTTTAATTATGATGTGTCTGGGCATGGGCCTCTTTGGGTTCTTCTTGCTTGGGACTCTCTGTGCCTCATGAACTTGTGTGACTTTTTCCTTGACTAGGTTAGGGAAGTTTTCAGGCATTATTTCATCAAACAGGTTCTCTAACTCTTGCTTACTTTTTACATTTTCTGGAACTCCTATGATGCAAATATAATTAGGTTTCATGTTGCCCCACAGCTCCCTTAAACTGTTCTCCTGTTTTTTAATTGTTTTTTCTTTTTGGTTCTCTGACTGAGTGATTTTTTTCTACCCTGTCTTCTAATTCACTGATTGGATCCTCAGCTTCCTCTAATCTGCTGTTTATTCCTTCCAATGCTTTTTTTATTTCTGCTGCGTCATTCTTCATTTCCTTCACAGTTTCCATGTCTTTTCTCATTCTGTTGAGCATCCTTACAATCAGTATTCTGAACTCTATATCTGACAGGTTGCTTATCTACATTTCATTTGGCTCTTTTTCTGGAGACTTCTCTTGTTCTTTCATTTGGGGCTTGTTGTGTTTTGTGTTTTTTTTTTGTCTCCCCATTGTGGCTGCCTGTTTGGGTTTGTTCCTATGTATTGGGTAGATCTGCTAAGACTCTCAGACTTTTGGAGGGTCTCTGGTGCAGGCCAATGTCAGACGCTGTCTGTGACTGGCCTTGAGAACCCTGTTTGAAGCTTTCCTCACTCCACAGCTTGTGGTTCCCTGTGCTGGGGCTAGGTATGTTTGGACAGGACCAAGATGCCCACCAAGGTCTGCTTTTCCAAGCCCTGGATCCAGAAGTAAATCAGGCAAACACTCAAAGCACCTGAGGCTGATTGTTATTCAGTCTCTTAATGAGCCTCAGGCTGTAGAAACTCAACGAGGTTGGATGAGAGGTTTTCAATGGGTGGGGCAATTGCTTCCTCCTCAGGCAAAAGCTGCTCAGAAGGTAAATGTCTGCCTGAGAAAGACGCCCTCTGTCCTATGGGGGAAATGACTCAGCACCAGGATGGCTGCCCTCTGAGAGCTGTTTCCCCTGGATTCTCCTCACACAGCTCGGGTCCACTCTGCCCTCCCTCCACCAGAGCCCAAGGTGAGTGGCTGCACAGGAAACTGTGCGTTGGCCTTTTAAGAGGGTGCCTGCATCTCTCCCTGGCAGTCAGAAACCTGGCTGCCTTTCACAGCCAGGCATTGTGTGGGTACCTTTCTCAGTTCTGATGCTCTGGGCTGGGGAGCTCAGTTTGGGGTTTAGGCCCCGGAGTTCTCAGTGGAAACCCCCACAGCTGAGATCTCCCTCCGGACCTTCAGCTGCTGCCTGTGGGAGCCCAGCCAGCCCTCTCGCGCTTCCGCACTTCCTACCCGTCTCTATGTGGCCCCCACTTTAGGTCCTTGGTTATGAGGGTGCTCTCCAGCTCATCTTCAGTGGATTATTCAGGATGGTTTCTCTATATTTTCGTTGTCATTTCAGTTTGGTCCCGGGAGAGTGTCAGTGTAGCTTCCACTCAATCTGCCGTCATCTTGGAATCTCCCATAAATGGTTCTGACGTGAAGCTGCTGTTCCGCAGGTGTAGCACCCCACCCTCGGGCTTACCCACTGTCCTGGTGATGGACATTCAGGGGCCTCCTGGGGTTTGCTATTGTGGACGACACTGGCATAGGTGAGCTTTTTAGGGGACTCTGCCTAGAGTGGGATTGCTGGGCTGGGCCTAGCTTCCCCTACAATACTTACCTAGTGACTTGGGTTGAAGATGTTGCCCTAATTCGGTGCCCCCGGGGGTGTAAGTGAGGTCACCCAGGCTTGGTGTCGGCAGACCTCTAATTTTTGCCCTCCTGATGTCTGTCAGTCTTGCTTTAATGAGCATGTCCCTTGGGACAGGTGACTCTGAGCATCTCTGCCCAGGAATCTAGAAATTTGAGGTGTTGCCTCTGCCAGATGCTTCACTATAGCCTTTATCGGTTTTCCTGTTGGAATGTTTCATCTTGTCTATTTTTTCTTGTTGCAGTTAATTTTTTTTAAATGAACATTTTATTTAAAGACAACATAATATACAGAAAAAAATGCAAAAGTCATATGAGTGCATGCAATCGTGTGAATTTTCACCGAGGGGCACACCATGTAGTCAGCACCCAGATCAGGACACGGAATATTCTGGAACCCCAGGGGCCCCTTGGGTCCTTCCTGCCACCAACCCATCTTCTGCCCAAGGTGGTGACTGTGGACTTCCAGCGAGCAGAATCACGCCGACTGCGCCGTGTCATCCGGCTTCCTCTGCGCCGCGTTTTGGGTATTATTACTGTGTTCCTGTCCCCTACGGACACGTGGGGTATTTAAGTCACCGACTATTATTGGGAATTATATCTGCAATTCCTTCTGTGTTTCACGCGTCTTGTGGCTCTGTGTTTAGCTACATAGGTGTTTATAATTGTTATATCTTCCTGATAGACTGGCCCTTTTATCATTAGCAAATGTCCTTTGTTTCTTATACAATTTTTGTCTTAAAGTTTATCTGACAATATAGCCACTCCAGCTTTCTTTTAATATATATATTGATTTTAGAGACAGGAAGGGAGAGAGAGAAACATCGATTGGCTGTCTCCTGTATGTGCCCTGACCGGGGATCAAACCCTCAACCTGGGCATGTGCCCTGACCAGGAATCGAATCCGCCACCTTTCGGTAGATGGGACCGTGCTCTAACCAACTGAGCCGCACCAGCCAGGGCTCCAGCTTTCTTTTGATTTATATTTGCATGGTATATATTTCCCCAATCCCCCCTCCCCTTTTTTAAATCCTCACTTGAGGATATGTTTCTGTTGATTTTAGAGAGAGAGGAAGGGGGAGAGAGAGAGAAACTGCGATGTGGGAGGGCTGCTTTTCTCTTGCTGCTTCTGAGATTGTCTTGCCTTTGGCTTTTGATAGGTTGACTATAATGCGTCTAAGTGCGGATCTCTTCGAGTTTATTCTGTGGGAGCCCGTTGGGCCTCTCGGCTGTGCAGAGCAAGGGAGAGACTGCCTGCCCGCTGCCGCAGGTGCCAGGAGATTTTAGAAGGAGGGTGTGATGGACTGAATGTTTGTGCTCCCCCCAAAAATCCAGCCTTGAAATCCTAACCCCACTGTGATGATGATGTTAGGAGGTGGGGCCTTTGGGAGGCGATTGGTTCGCGAGAGTAGAGCTCTTTTTATTTATTTATTTAGATATTAATTCTCGCCTGGGGGTATTTTTTCCATTCCCTTTTCGGGGAGAGTGGAAGGGAGAGAGAGAGACACACACATTGATGTGAGAGAGACACGTTGACCGGTTGCCTCCCGCATGTGGCCCACTGGGGTCGGGGAGCGAACCTGCCACCCAGGTACATGCCCTTGACCGGGAATTGAACTCCCGACCCTTTGTTGAGCTGGCCGGCGCTCTAACCACTGAGCAACACCAGCCGGGGTGAGAGCAGAGCCCATCTGAGTGGGATCAGTGCCCTTTGAAAATGCCCCCCGGAGAGCTCTCGCCCCTTCCACCCTGCGAGGACACACGGAGAAGACGGCCGTCTATGAGTAGGGTGGCGGGTGCTCCCCACCCACCGAATCTGCCCCCAGCACCTGGAGCGTCCAGCCTCCAGCGCAGTGAGAAGTGGGCGTCTGCTGTTTAAGGTCTCCGTCCGCGGGGTCCGCTGGGTGGGTGGTGCTAGGACAGACGGGGCGCCCGGGGAGGTCGGGATGGTGCTGGTGCTCCCGGAGGCTCATCTACGTGTGTAAGCGACCTTCCTGGGCTGGGAATGGGGGTGCCGATGGGGGGGCAATTGTCCGAGGACTCCTAGTGTTGCGTGGAGAGTCCGTCTACCTTCCTGGCTTTGAAACCCGGCAGCGAGACGCACAGCCCGAGGCCGGGTGGGCGGCCAGCTGGAGTGTTGCTGTTTTCTCGGCAGAAGTGTTGGGGATCCCTCAGTCACCGGGATATAAATACCCCGTCCTCCTGGCTCCCGGCGCCCCGGTGTATGTACATATACGGTCACACAGTCCCGCTTTTCTCTTTTTTACTCCACTTTCTGACTGCTGAGCAATTTCATAACCTCTAAATTTAGAAAGCAGCGGAGTGGCTGGGATCAGGCCGCCGGCGCTGAGGTGACGGGGCCCTGCTTTCACTCAAACCCGATTGTTAGAGAAACTGGTGGGAGGGTGGAGTTTGAGGGGTAGAACCAAGTCTTGTCCTTATTGTCGTTGTCATTGCCGCCATCTCCTTGGCGCCGGTGGTCCCTGTTCCCTGAGCGCTCGCCCACGTGCGGGCACAGTGCCGGGCGTGGAGAGGCCCCTGGGCTCTGGGGGACCAGCTTCCTCAGGGGGTCACGCCCGCCCCTCCCCTCCAGCTCAGCCTGACTCCAGGCTGGGGGGTTGATCCCCAGCTTCGGAAGATCCCCAGACCCTGCCCCTGCCCGCAGGTGTGGCCCCACCGGGCTGTGGGGCCTTTGACGAGGCTGCAGGAGCACTGGCCTCACAGGTGGGGCCCTCTGGCCGCTGCCTGGGGGTTTTCCCTGGCGCCCCATCTCCAACAGCCCAGCCCCAGGGCCACTTCCTGGGGGAGGACCCCGGCTGCCTAAATAGAAGGGGCTGCCCCGGCCGGCTTGGCACAGTGGTTAGAGCGTCAGCTCGAGGCCTGAAGGGCCCGGCTTTGATCCTGGCCAAGGGCGCGTACCTCGCTTGTGGGCCCGATCCCCTGTCCTGGTGGGGCCCATGCCCGAGGCAACCAATTGATGTGTCTCTCACGTCCATGTTCCTCTCTCTCCCTGAAGAGGAGGGGACCTGAGTCCCCCCAGCTCAGCCCAGCCCCGACCCCGGGCCCTGGACGCCAAGCCTGGCATCCAACCCGCAGGTGGCGTTGGTGTGGAGCTTCCCCGGCAGGGACGCCTTTAGTACCAGGTCAAGGCCGGTCGGGAAACCAGAAGTTTTCGAGGAGCAGAGAGCCAGGGAAAGTGACGTCATTCCCGACCCCGGGCCTTTGCTTGCCCATCCGCACCCTGGCAGGTGGATTGCAATGCTTCCTGCCTCCCATGGGGCTCTCCGCCTGCCGTTGGGGTCCCAGCTCAGTGGGGGCACCCTGATCACCTGACTTGACTTGTCCCTCCATCCCCGAGCCTGAGTCGTTTTTTTCCGCGGGGCACGTCCTGTCCTGATGCCACCCGGACGACCTCTGTCTGTGACGTCCCATCCCCGCCTCGCTTGCCCACCGGCTGCAGCTCAGCGAGGCCAGGCCCGGGCGGGGCAGGGGTGCAGTGCAGCCCGTGGGCCAGAGGGGATGGTGGCTCTCAGGGGCAGGGCGCGGGGGCTCGTGTCAAGGGGGGACCTCGGCCCCGTCCACGCTAAACCTTTTAAACGTCCGCAAAGATTCCGCCCCCCAAGGAGATAGGCAGGGCGGTGGCGGTGAGTGCCCCCTCTCGCGCTGGGAAGATGGAACAGTGGCCCCCCGCCGTGGGGGGGACCCCGGCCCAGGCTCCTCTCGGGTTCGGCCCAGGTTGCTGATATCTTGGGAACAAGGGGATAAGACCCGAGCGTGGGTGCCCGTTACCTCTGGGCTCTGGGGAGAGTGGCCAGCGCCGGTGGCTGTTTCAGTCTCTGCCAGCGGGTTCTCAGGGGCCCCTCTCCTGGGAGTCTGGGCAGACAGGCGGGGGTGTTGGGAGGAGAAAGCGGTGTCCATTTTTGGGCTGAATTCCCTGTTGGAAAGCTCATGTCTTTGGCACAGATGCCTGGAGGGGCAGAGCTCCACCCCAGGGGCCTGAACTCTGCGGCCAGTCGGCGGGCACTCCGGGCTCACGGTCCGTTCCTTGGACACCTCCTTCAGTCCGGGGACTGGAGGACACTTACGGCTCTGTTCTGATGACTTGGATCGAGTGTTTTCTGTGCTTGAGGCTCCTAAGTGGATGACACCAGCCATGCGGGTACCTGTCAGAGCTCAGGGCACCGAAGCCCAGGGCACACGGGTGGGGCGGCCAGGTTTCCAACCGCAAGGACAGGACGCCCGGTTAAATGCGAATCCCAGGCAAACAAGGCAATGCGTTCGGTACAGGCGTGTCCCGTGGAGTTTGGGAGCCTACGTGGGCACCGACCGAGGATAACATTGGAAAGTTCATGCACACGCACACATGCACACACACATGCACACATATGCACATGCGCACAGATGCGCACACACACGCATGCACCCCATTAACTAGCTATGTTGGGGGGTCGGGGTGAGCCCGTCAGGCCCTCCCCCCTCCTGCTTCTCCTGGCTCCTTCAAAGGCAGCCGAGGCCCTGGGACCAGTGAAACATGAGCAGCAGTGACCCGTCTCTTCCAGGCGGTGGGAACAGCCCATGCGTGACTCCCAGTGTCTTTCTCACTGAGATGGCGCCTGAACCACTTGGAGCCGTCCCAGCGCCTGGGTCTCTGAGTGTCTGCATGGAGCCAAGAGGGGGCTCAGGATGCTGAGCAGTGTCCTGGGGCTGCCGGTGCCCAGAGTTGGGATCCTCAGCCCTGATTCCAGTGTCGTGGGGACTCAGCTCCTGGTGGCTGCCTTCCTGACCTGTGGGCCAGGCAGGAGGTGGGAGAGGCGGATTGGGGGTGCTCTCCCCTAATGAGCCTCAGCATTGCCAGCCATCCGGCCCCCCGCCCACCACCACAATGGGGACGGGCCACACAGCCAGCAGACCATGCACCGAGGGGGGCAACGGCCTCTGCATGGAGACGCCTGGGTCTGGGAAGCTCAGTGGGACCCCCTGAGCCTCGTGTGCGGCGGGCACCCGCTGGGAGGGCGTCCCCGCCACTCCCCACCACGGGCCTGTGAAAGGCGACCTCGCCGTGGACAAAACTCCTTTCACCTGGAGTCGGAACTCTGCGGAGATGATAAATCTCCCCCGCGTCTGGGTCAGGAATGAGACCTGCCACTTACGGCATGAAAAACGCCGGGGAGCTGGCCGGGAGCCGCACGTGCGGAGAGGTTGGGCCCCCGCGAGGGCCGTGGCTGCTCCCCGCCCCCACCGGAGCACAAAGCCTTTTCTTTCTCCGGCTGGAAGCGCAGGCCCCGTGCATGCAAAGGGCTCTTTCAACGTTAGATTTTAAATTATTTGAATTAAATCTGGGATCCTTCCGGGCCTCGTGCTCGCCCGGCCATTTATCACCGGCCCATGCGGGGCTGCAGAGCACCTCGGGGACTGCCCGCGCTGACGCCGCCCGGAACCGTTAGGAACCCTTGGAAACCTGACGCTGGGCTGCTCGCCGGCCTGGCGGGAGCCCGGTGCCTCTGCCCGTCGGTCGCTGGCCGCTCCGCCCGCTGCTCATTCGCTCTGGCTTCCCTCTGGGTAATCACGTTACTACACTTGAAAACAACCCTTTTCCCCACTGAGGCAGGCCGATTTCTTCCCTATTTAGCAAACATTGATTTCCCCCCTCCCCCAGAGTCACACTCACCATGAAACGAACTAAAAGCCGCCTTTGTTCCAGGGCCCAGCACCCTGCCCACCCCCCCATCGTGTGGCACTTCCGCCGGGCGCCAGCAGGGGGCGGGAGACTCTCTTTTTTTGTGAGGGCCACCCCAAGGGTGCTCCTGCTGGCTTGGCCTCAGGTCTGGGGCAGCCCCGCGATGGGGTGACCAGCAGCTGAGAGACTCAGCAGAGGGGGAGGCCGAGACTGCGCATCTGAAAGGGGGTGGGGGTGGGAACAACCCCAGTTTGTCTGGGGTGACTTCGGTCAGGACGTAACATTTTGAAGCAATAAGAAGTGGCAGCAATAGTGGTTAAATAAACGAGACCATCAGAGTGTCCCCAACTAACCTGTCACAGAGCCAGGAGAGGCCCAGCCAGAGTGCTCCCGCTGACCCGCGTCCCCGGCGCCCCGCTTATGGGGCCACCCTCCTCAAATGGCCATAGCGCGCTTTCCTCCTTAGATTCCAGCAGTGCTCTGAGGTGCCAGCAGAAGGCGGCATCCCTGCTGCCAGCTGGGGAAGCTGAGGCCGGAGCGGCCAGGCTTGGTCAGAGCTGCCAGAGGGTGACCCTCCCCACAACCCTGGCACTCTGGTCAATGCCCCCATGTGGGCAGCTTCCAAGACGGCATTCAGTGATGTGGGCACATGCATCTTCGCGTTACCTCTCCCTGTGGTCTGGGCCGGGGCTGACTCGCTTCTGACCAATAGAAACAGCAGAAGTCATGGGACCGTGTTTCCGAGGTTAGGTTATTAAATGGCTGTGGCTTCCGCCTGGGGTTTCCCTCTCCCTCTCTGTCTCTCTGCCTCATGCAGCCACGTCATGAAGCCACGTGGGAGCACCCCCCGTGTCAAAGGGCTGAGGCCACACGGCCAACAACCAAGTGGGTGAGGTTGGAAGGAGAACCCCCTTCACCTCTCTGTAGAACCTTCAGGGGAGACCGCAGCCCCAATGACGACTCGGCTGTAACCTCGTAAGAGACCTGAGCCAGGCCCAGATTCCAGACCCACAGAAACTGAACTAAGAAATGTTTGCTGTTTTCAGCTGCTCAGTTTGGGGTTAACTTGTTACGCAGCAGTAAGTAACAAATGCAGCCCCTTTATGCCACACGGAGCAGCCACACCTGTCACTGGGCTCCCACCCTTCTCACCCACTTTCTTCACACCAAAGCAGCCAGTTCTCGTCGGGCAGTTGTTGTGGGTTGACTGTGTCCCCTAAATTCTTAGGTTGAAGCCCTGATCCCTTGCACCCATGGAGGTGGCCTTGTTTGAAAGGAGGGTCTTTGCAGATGACCTAGTTGAGATGAGGCCATGAGGATGGGCCCTGATCCCATACGACTGGTGTCCTTATAAATGGGAGATTTGGCCACAGACGGACACCCAGGGAGAACCCCACGTGAAGGCTGGAGCTGCAGGGCTACAGGCCCAGGAACCACCAGGAGCTGGAGAGGACCTGGGATGGACCTTTCCCTGCCACCTTCTGAGGCCCACAGCCCTGACCCGGGACCTACAGTCTGAAGGACATGAGATAACACAGTTGACCCTTAAACAGTGAAAGGGTGAGGGGTGCCAACCCCCCTCAAAGTCGAAAATCTGAATATAACGTATGTTGACCGTCTGCAAGAGAGGAAGCTCACTTCAGCCACGAAGAGAGGAAGGTGGATGAGAAGACAGGGGGAGGAAGATGATAACTGAACAGAAAATTGGGTGGTTAGGTGGGTGGGCAGGTGGATAAGTGGATGGGTGAGTGGGTGAGGGAAGGGGCGGGTGGGTGGGTGATGGATGGATGGATGGATGGATGATGGATGGATGAATGAATAGGTGGATGGGTGGGTGGATGGGTGGTGGCTGGCTGGGTGGCTGGGTGGGCGGGTAGGTGAGTGGATGGATGATGGAAGATGGATGGATGGGGGGTGGATGGACCAATAGGTGGGTAGATGGATGATGGATGAGTAGACAGATGGTGGGTGGAAGAATGGAGGGGTGGGTAGGTGATACAAGTTCCATCCTAGAGATATAAAGGGCCTGGCTACCAGGAGGAGTCCTCGGGGCTTTGGGCTCCTCTGAATTGACTGGGCAGAGAGGTGGAAGGTGCTGCGGGCACCGCGATCTGGACTGGCACAGCTCCCTGGTGCACGCTCACCCCTCTCTCTGCATGAGCAGTGCCCATCTTGCCATCTGCTGTTGCCTGTGGCTTCAGGTGGCCGGAGGTCACTGGACCAGGCTGGCAGCAAGAGGGATCTGGCCGCCAGATGTCAGCCAGCGCTAATGAGCCCGGTCTGCTGGTCACTAATTGGCTGAGGGTCTGGGCGCCAGTGACACATGGAACCAGAGATGATGGGACAGGGCGGCCCCCGGCCCAGGCTTGGGTGGCCCAGTCACATGGACCCAGGATAGCGGGAAGCTGAGGTGCCCAGCAGACCCAAGGCTGCCCACTCCCAAGTGTAAATGCCTGGCAGCCTCCCAAGTTTTTCCAGGGACTGTCCACCTCCGTCACGGGCTGGGGCTCCTCCAAGGGCACAGGAGGGGGACCACGTGGGGGCTGCGGCGGGCGTGACCGCTGGAGCAGAAATAAGAGCCAGCCTTCTGTACCGGACGGAAACGGGTGCCCTCCAGAATAATCACGGTGGCGAGCCTTGCCCTGCGGAGGGAGATGGAGTTACAGCCAGTTTGCCCATAAACTTGTTCAAGCGATTTACGAGGCCTGGCCGGCACGGTGGGGGCAGGGCGGCCACAGACAAGCGGCTTTCTAGCTGGAGCCAGGAGAGGGGACGGCATCCTTGTGGTGACAGCCTCCGCGGCGAATGCTCGGCTACGATATATTTCCGTGGCGCTGCATGTGGCATCTGCCTAAGTGGCGAGGACACTGTGGACGTGGACACCTGCATGGCCCACATGACCCTTCCAAGCTGCACAGACCCAGGTGGTCCTGGGGACGGAGGCATTTCTGCGGCGGATGTGACAGAGGGCCCAGGAGGAGGTTCCCAGGCACCTGAGAGCCACGGCTGGGATTTCTGCCCCGCAGGGAGCTGGAAACCAACACGATGTCACGTAGGCCGTGGCTCATAAACCCACTCGGATTTCTCAGTGGCCACGTGGTGTCGCCCCCCCAGGGAGCCTCCCAGTTCTTGGTGGTGGGGTCTCAGAGCCCTCCTGTTGCTCTCCATGGGGGTGGGGGGTGACCAGTCGGCCGGATTAGACACTTCATGGTGGGGACAGGAGCCTTGACAAGCCCGGGGCTGGCTCCGAGGGCCAAGCCAGGGAGGAGGGCAGAGGGGCTGGGGGCTGCCTGAAGTCTGACCCAGAGCCCGGAGCATGAGACAGGGAAGGAGGTGCTGTCCTGATGGGGTCGCCTGTCCCAGTGCACAGAGAAGGGGGAGCGGGGACTGCTCCCCAGGGCTGCTCTGCCGAGCCGGCTGGCGGTCGGTGTGTTTCGGTAGCCGGGTGGCCAGCAGCCTCAGTGTTCCCTCCGGTCAGTCTAAGCTCTGAATGAATGTTTTTCCTTCCCTCTCTGTCCCTCCTGCAAATGCCAAGTGCCTCAGCCAGCCCCGGGCCAAGGGACAGACCCACGGGCAGTCCCCTCACCCTAGCTCTGTTGCATCACCTCCCACATGGGCCACTTTTAGGGCCCAAATCCAGAGACCTCGAGAGCACGTGTCTCCTGATTCAGCCCCGAGGGTCGGCAGCAGCGAGAACATTCCAGCAAAGTCCGAGGACGGAGTACACAGGCCGTTTGTGGTGTCACCGGGCTGGACCCGTCACAGCGTCCTGTTGGCCAGCCTCGCCCTCACAGCAGCCTGCCAGGGACACAGGTTCCCTTAAATGCTAGACCCCAAATCTTAGAAGCCCCACAGTGGAAGCTGAAGGCGGTCTGGGCTCTGCAAACCCAGGGTCTAAGGCCACAGACTCAGTTTCCACCTAGAGGTGTCCTTGGGAAAAATCTCCGTGACCCCAAGTTTTATTGACTCCTGCCCAGGGCTCGGCCACTCATCTGCACCACATGCCCAGCACGTGTGAAGTTTGGCTGGTGGGTTGGCAGGACCTGCAGTAAGGACCAGCGGCGGCAGGAGGCGGCGAGGGGATCTGGAAGGGACGCGACCCTGGGAGGTGTCCTCTGGGTGGGGAGGAGCCGGGCCGGAGGGCAGTTTGAGACATGGTCCCCACGACCACCTCCACCTTCCTCAAAGAACAGCGAGCCCTGTTCCCGGGTCTGATCCGACCCTGGTTTCTCCCTGAGCTGAAGACCAGTCCCGGGTCTGAGAGCCAGAGCTGCTGACTGGGGGCTGTGGAGGCTGGAGCAGCCCCTCTGCCCGGCCCCTTGGGGTGCATCCTGGCCCTGCAGCCTGGCCACCTCGCTGGCCTTGCCCTTGGCCTCGGCCTTGGTGACACGGTTGTTTCCGAATGAGCTTCAGGGGGTGTGGCTGACTGTGTGACCTGCTCCATTTGGGGTGACCCTCTTGAAACCTCACTGCACCCCCAGCCCCAAAGACCACGGGAGGTTGCTCTGTGTAAGAGTTCCCAGGGCTGCAGATAGCAAGGAGGGGCCCTGACCTCAACCCGGAGCAGGGACATGGGTACCTAGAGAGGGCGCCAGTGGGCCCAGGGGGCTTTGCTTAGCATCTGCCCTGTGGGACAGAGCCAAGGCTCTTGGGGTAAATGAAAGAGAAATCCCCAAGGGCTTCCTGGAGGAGGCTAATTTCAAAAAGAATGTTGTAAGTTCCTGACGTGATGGGGCTGTGGGCATCGTGCCTCCCTCCTAGGCCTGTGCCTGGTGCTCTGTCACTCCTTAGCAAGGGACGTGTGTTTTTGCCACTCCACAAAGCGCAGCTCAGGCCGGAGACGCCTGTTCACTGGGCAGGTCCAGGCTAGGCTGCTTCACCCAGTCCTAAGGCTGGTGATGACACCGCCTGTGGGTACGGCCTGCCTTCCTCTGCTCGGTGTCTCACCGGGTGAGGGGTGCCCAGGGGCTCTGCGCCCCACCCGCTAGAGGCCTGGAGTGCTGGCTGGGCACAGTGGTTGCCTTGGCTGCATTGTGACATATGCAACCATCCCTGGAAAAGCCTCGGCCGCCCGGGCCCCTGAAGGGGAGCAGGCCAGTGGGTGGATGGAGGGCTCTTGGGGGCCCGCCGTCTGCTAGCCTGCCCGGGGGACGCCCTGAGAGCCCTGGAATCCTGAGCCCACAAAGCTTCCAGAGGAGCCTCCGGTGTCACAAAGAGGCCCGAGAGGGTCCTGCCCGTGTTCCAGTGACCGCAGAGAGGGACGCAGACATGTTTAACCCACACGTGCTAGATTCTCCGGCCGTGATCGTGGACAATGGGTCCGGGCTCTGCAAAGCAGGCCTGTCCGGAGAGATCGGGCCTCGCCACATCATCAGCTCCGTCGTCGGGTACCCGAAGTTCAAGACGGCCGCGGAGGGCGCCAACCAGAAGAAGTGCTTTGTGGGGGAGGAGGCCCTGCATAAGAAGGGGGTGCTGCACCTGCACCACCCCGTGGAGCGCGGCCTGGTCTCCGGCTGGGACAGCATGGAGCACCTCTGGAGGCACCTGTTCGAGTGGGAGCTGGGAGTGAGGGCCAGCGACCGGCCGGTGCTCATGACCGAGCCGTCCCTGAACCCCAGGGAGACCCGGGAGAAGATGGCCGAGGTGATGTTCGAGAAGTTCCAGGTGCCCGCCTTCTACCTGTCAGACCAGGCGGTGCTGGCCCTCTACGCCTCCGCCTGTGTCACGGGCCTGGTGGTGGACAGCGGGGACGGGGTCACCTGCACCGTGCCCATCTTCGAGGGGTACTCCCTGCCGCACGCGGTCACCAAGCTGTACGTGGCGGGGAGGGACATCACTGAGCACCTCACGCGGCTGCTGCAGGCGAGCGGGCGGGCCTTCCCCTGCGTGCTGAACAAGGCCCTGGTGGAAGACATCAAGGAGAAACTGTGCTACGTGGCCCTGGAGCCGGAGAAGGAGCTGTCCCGGCGGCCGGAGGAGGTCCTGAGGGAGTATAAGCTGCCGGACGGCAATGTCATCCAGATCGGCGACCAGCTGTTCCAGGCGCCCGAGGCCCTGTTTGCGCCCGAGCAGCTGGGCATACAGAACCCCGGCCTCTCCAAGATGGTCTCCTACAGCATCACCAAATGCGATGCCGAAATCCAGAACATGCTCTACGGGGAGATCGTGCTGTCCGGGGGCACCACCCTGTTCCAGGGGCTGGACGACCGGCTGCTGAAGGAGCTGGAACAGCTGGCCTCCAAGGGGACCCCCATCAAGATCACAGCACCGCCTGACAGGTGGTTCTCCACCTGGATTGGTGCCTCCATCGTCACCTCCCTGAGCAGCTTCAGGCAGATGTGGGTCACCTCTGTGGACTTCAAGGAGTTTGGGACGTCCGTGGTCCAGAGACGATGCTTCTGAGGGGCCCCACGCAGGGGGTGGCCCCCGAAGGCGGTGAGCTCACCCCTCGACACCAGCAAGGTGTTCAATAAAAGGCAAAACTGTGCAGTCTTTGGTCACGTCGGGCTTGGTTCATTCTTGGCGGCACCAGAGTAATTTGTGATCCTGGTGGTGACTCTCGTTTAAGTGGTCTGTCCCCCATTCCCTCTCCCTCTCCTGGGAGAGGCCTGGGTTAGGAGTTGAGGCTGTGACCATCTGCAGTTGGGACCAAAAGTGAGGCCTAGGCCTCATGCTTGGAGCTCGAGTCGGGAGGGCCCTGGAGTCTGCATCTTAAACATGGGTCATAGGTGGGTCTGAGACAGAGCCCAGAAGGGGGGTCAGCAGGAACAAACAGGAATGTTGTCCTGTTCTGAGGGTCAACAAGCCCTCACCCGGGTGGGTGTTTAGCACAGTAGGGCGCTCTCTCTGCTCTTATGGAGCTGGGCAGCTGAGCAGGAGGGACCCCTTGTCCTGGGCAGATGGGGATGGGCAGAAGCAGAAATTGCCATCTGTTGAGGGCTCTCTCAGGGTATGTTCCTGGGAGTGTGTGAGATTCAACACCTCTGCTTTGTGTATTGTGGTCTTTCTGTTTGTTTTTATATTCAAATGCACATATGATAGTGTTTAGGGGCAAAATACCGGAGACAGAGTTAATAATGGCCATCAATGAAGTAACGGCTGACTAAGCGATGAAACAATCTATGTCATATTTGAAATGAGCATATAGAGTATTTGAAGACAACATAGTTGGGTCATTTTCAGATTCATGGTACCAATCCCTGTCTTTTTACTTGGTATGTTTAGACAGTTTATGTTTAAAGTAATATGTTCTGTCTCAGCTCTGCCATTTTATTTTCTGTTCCCCCGCCCCCTGTTTCTTGTTTTTATTCCCGTGGGTTACTTAAGCAATTTTTAGGATTCTATATTGATTGATTTATCGGTTTTTGTATGATTTCTTAGTGATTGTCCCAGGTAACACGACGGCCCACCGGTACTGACATTTCATGACTTGGAGTGAAATGTAGGAGCCTGACTTCTATTTAAGTCCCTTTACCCTCCCAACTTGTAAAACAAAATTGTCTTCTGTATTTCCTCTGAGCATGTCAAGCACAACCTCAGATGGTCTTAAGGTTTTTTCCTTCAACCATCAAATGATTTAAGAAACTCATGAGAAGAACAGTCTTAATACGGTTACCCCTGTTTTTACCCAATCCCAAGTTCTTTTGCTCTTCCGGAAGTCCCATGCCCTTTTCTGTTGTGTTATTATTTCCTTCTGTTTAGAGGACTTCTTTGAGCTGTTCTTTAAGAATACGTTTGCTGCCCGGCTGGCATGGCTCAGTGGTTGAACGTAAACCTATGAACCAGGAGGTTACGGTCTGATTCCCAGTCAGGGTACATGCCTGAGTTGAGGGATCCATTCCCCCCAGTAGGGAGCATGCAGGAGGGAGCCGATCAATGATGTTTCTCTCTCATCAATGTTTCTATCTCTCTCTTACTAAAAAAAAAAAAAATAATAAAAAAAAAAAAATATATATATATAAAGGAATAGGTTTGCTAAGCAACAGGTCATCTGAGAATGTCTTTATTTCCCCTTCATCCCCAAGGCTATTTTGGCTAGAAATAACATTTACGGTTAACTGTTTTCTTTCAGCACTTGGAGGAGGATGTGTCAGGTGCTTCTCCACGGTCTCTGTGGTTTCAGATCAGAAAGCACCTGTTATCTGACAGGTGAACCCCTGCAGGTAACGTGTCTTTTCTCGCAGGCTACTTTCAAGGGTTTTTTCTTCTTCTCATCTTTTGTATTCAGAACTTTAATTTTGTGTCTTGGCGTGGATGTTTTTGTTTTGATCCCCTTTGGGATTTATCCAGCCTATTGAATCTGTAGATTTATGTCTTTGGCCAGATTGGGAAAGTTTTGTGCTATAGTTTCTTCTAACATTTTTTCAGTCCCTCTTTCTCTCTTCTTCTGGGTCTCTGAAGACTCAGAAATTAGCAATCTTATAATCGTCCCACAGGACCCTGAAACGTTGTTAATCTTTTTTTAGCCTATTTTTCCTGTTGTTCAGGTTGGGTCAAACCTGTCCACCTGCCCTGAAATCCATCGAGTCTATTCTCTGTCATCTCTCCCTACTCTTGGGTCCCTCCAGCCTAGTTTTAAATTTCTGTTGCATTTTTCAGTTTAGTAATTTCTGTTTGGTTCTCTTTTCATAACTTTGAATTCTTTGCCGAGGTTTTTCATTTTTGCGTTTGTTTCAGGGAAAGTGTAATTGCTTGCTGAAACATTTTTATGGTGGCTGCTTTAAAATCCTTGCCCAGATAATCCCAACATCTGAATCATCTCAGTCCACTCTCCAAAACTCACATCGGAGAATTGTCTGTCCTCATTTAGTTCACAAGGTTTCTGGTTTTCTATTGTACTCTGGACATTTTGAATATCTCAAGACTCCCTTTGAACACATCTTTACACCCTGCCCCATGCGAGACTGCCCTCGTGTTCCCAAACTGCACCTCAAATAAAACAACTAACAGGTTGTTGTTTTTTTTCTATTCAAGATATTCTGCTTTTCTTATGGTGGCTACTGGTCTACTGCTATGGCTGTGGTGATGATGGTGATGATGGTCATGATGATGGTCATGATGATGATGATGGTGATCATGATGATGGTCATGATGATGGTGATGATGATGGTGATGATGGTCATGATGATGGTCATGATGATGGTGATGATGATGGTGATGATGGTCATGATGATGGTGATGATGATGATGGTGATGATGATGGTGATGATGATGGTGATGATGATGGTGATGATGATCATGATGATGGTCATGATGATGATGATGATGATGATGATGGTGATGATGATGGTGATGATGATGGTGATGATGATCGTGATGATGGTCATGATGATGATGATGATGATGGTGATGATGATGGTGATCATGATGATGGTCATGATGATGATGATGGTGATGATGATGGTGATGATGATGGTCATGATGATGGTCATGATGATGGTGGTGATGGTGGTGATCATGGTGATTTTCCGACCTCTAGGTCATCTTCAGCACTATGTCACTGGGGTGCTGAAGTGCAGAGAAGGAAAGTAGCTCCCAAATCCCTGACAGAGTCCATAGCGGGAGCTTTGTAACCAGTCTGGCTTTTAATTCTGTCTTCCTGTGATGCCGTGTGAAGACAGAGAGACTCAGACACACAGAAGTACAAGGGGAGACTGTCCCCCCTGGTCACACTTTCTCCCAGGAACACACCCCCTGCCACACGGAGCTTCATTCTCAAAGCGCTTCCCAGGTCTAGGAAGCTGGGTCCCCACAGCCTGGCGTGGCTGCGATGACAGCGCCCACTCGCTCGCTCGCTCGCTCACCTCACAGATGCTGGTGGGAGGCGCACTATGTTGCAGGCACCGCTCCATGTGCTGTGGGTCCTGAAGGGAGCAGAAGACGCTGTTCTGTCCCCGTGAGTTGACACAGCTGCCAAGGATGGGAAGTGGCAGTGAGCAAGGAAGTGTGTACGTGGACTGAACCAGTGGCCCCCGTGTGTGGCCAAGGATCTCTCATGCTGGTAGCCGAGGCCCGAGGAAGTGCAGGGTGTGTGTTCCAAGTCATGCAACCAGCTCAGGCTCTGCACTTGGACGACACTCCCAGAAAATGGGAATGCACCAGAGCCCTGAGGGTGTCCACTGAGCAGCCCCTGGACACCAGGGGGCATGGATGAGAGGCTTCCAGTTATCTATGGGAACTGGAGCCACAGGTGACCAGAACCCCCCAGCTCAGCGCCCCTCCTGCCCTCAGCCCCCAGGTCTGAAGACCTGTGTGGGACACCCTCCCCAGGACCTTCCAGCATAGGGGCTTGCTGGGGTGGGGGCGCCAGCTCCCTGCCCGGGATGGAAGTGAGCAGATCGGGACAGGACAGGGTTGCCAGATAGTCCACAGCTGGGGTCGGGGCACCCGGATTCCCTTGCCTCAGTTCCCCTGGGGTCAGTGGGCGGGGGGACATCTCCAGGCCCTGAATCCACCCCCCATGCTCCTGTTACTTCTGACCTTTTCCAACGTGGGGGAGCTGCTCTTCTGCCCCAGGGCTGGGCTCACAGCGTTGTTGGGGAGCCTGACGCAGGATCCGAGGCCCCTGTGCCAGCACAGAAACCTATAAACAAATTACCTTCCTCTGATGACAGTCTCAATAGCACACAGCTTGCTGACTTTCACACGTGCCGGATTTACAGGTGCTTAGAGTCTAGACTCGAGCTCTAGGAACTCAACACAGATAACAAGAGAACCGGGAGGGCTGGTGGGGCTGATGCCAACCAGGTGGGGGTCCAGGGGACAACACATAAAGCCAGGACCCTCCCCCAAGGTGGCCCCATCCTGGCCCTGCTCCCTCCATTCTGACTCCGAGGGGACTTCCCTGTCCTCTGGAAGCACGGGGGGGGCCGTACTTGGAGGGACTGGGGGTGGATCAGGACCTGTGGGCAGAGTCTGGGCCCTCACAGGGAGCAAGCCTGACTGCAGCTGCTTGCAGGCCCCATGAACAGGGATGGGTGTGGTCCCAGGTTCCCCAGCCTCTGACACGTGTACCTGTGTCAGGTACCTGGAGGTGCCCAAATGCGTGCATGCGTGTGCGTGTGTGTGTGTGCAGCAGAGGGGCTGTGCTGGGGGCCAACATGTCTCCTGGAGCCTGAGGTTTTGGAGACCCGTGTGAGCTGCACAAAGCCTGGTATTGTGGGGAGGGGAGGCCGCATAGGAGCCCTGGGGCCTGGGGCCAGGAGATCCAGGGGTTCAGGCATGAGCCGGGAGCCAGGAACCCGGCGAAAGCCTGCTTGAGCCCCACGTTAGCTGGCCAGGGCTCAGTCTCCCCGTTTGCATGCCTGGTGCGGGCACAGAGAGGCCGAGCTCCGAGGACCTGGGGTCTGTCGCAGGCCCTGCTCTGTCGGTGGCTTGTCTGGGGCGCTGGGCAGAGCAGGCACCTGTCCTCGGATGAGCAGGTGTGTCTGAAGATGCAAAGGGGGAGGGGGCACAATGGCTGTGGCTTAGGGTGGGTCCAGCAAGGATGGAAGGACAGGCTCTCCAGAGAGGGAACCGCAGCTGTGCGCTCAGGCTGGCTGGGCTTCGGTGGGCTCCAGGGTGCCTCGTCCTGCCCAGCCCCAGGGCCTGCGAGAGCCAGCATGCTCCTGGGGGGAGAGGAGCGAGTTAACTCTGCAGCAGGGACCCAGTCACAGGGAGGCTGTCGCTCATGGCTCCCTCATGCGGGTCCTGGCGTGGAGCCTTCCTCGCCCTGAGAGGTGACCTCTGAAGGCGTGTCCAAGACTCCTGGCCTCTCACCGGCTCTGATGCAAGAAGCCAGAGCCGGTTCCCAACTCGCAGTTTTGCTAAAAATGAAAACCTCTGCCTCCCACAGGGACGCCCAGGACCCCTCCCTCTGGCCCCTGTCCCAGCTGCGGGCAGAGCGGTCACCAGGCCACATGTGCGCCCCGTCAGCTGTGGGCTCCGCGTCCCTCCTCGCCGGCTTCCAGGCCCGGCCTCGCCCTCTTCCTGGTGGCGGCCCAGCGCCTCCGTGCCCTGCCCTGGCTTCCCCAGGCGTGCCGACCCCGAGTGACAGTGCCCGACACTGGGAACAATGTGCTCACTGTCACGGCCGGCCCCGGCTGGGAGCGCGGAAACATAAGATGCCGCGTCCCTGTTATCACTCTTGCAGGGAACGGGGCCGGGCTCCAGCTCGCACGAAGACATAATCATTTTCTCCCATTATTCAAATCTCCTGTTTCCTCCGTCTCGCCCCACCTTTCGGCGGCCGCGGTGGGGGGAGAGGGCGGCCGGGCCGCGAGGCTCGGGGTCCCAGGCTCCCTTCACACCTGGGCAGCTGGGCCACGTCCAGGGCCCACGGGGACCAAAGCGGCCACGGCCGGGGTGCCGGGCGCTGCTCTGTCCTCGGTGTCCCTGGCCCAGAGGCCGCAGTGCTGGCAGGGCTGCCGGTGACGCAGACAGATGCAATCAGAGGGTGGAGGCCTCCCGGTGGGCCGCCCGCCTGGCCGGCCAACTCTGGCCAGGGGTGGCCGCATCTGGCCCACCGGGGGCTGGGGGCTCCGTCCGCCGCTGCCAGCCTGTCTGCGGGGCCGGGGGCCGCCCCGGCGACCCCGCCGGAAGCCTGGCAGGGAGGGAGGTGGGGGGCTGGTCCGCCAGCCACGGGCCACGTTAGCCTGGCTGAGAGGCGTCAGCCCGAGTAAACGGATACCTCACAGTTATGCAACCGGGGTCGGTGAGGATGGGCCGCCCGGGCAGCCAAAACAAGCACCTCCTGGCTCCGGAGTGCGAAATCCCGGGGCCCAATTAAAGGGAGGCGCGGGGAGGGGTGGGGGCTGGACGCCGATGACAGCCTCGGTGGGAAGGGCCGTGAGCTCCGCCAAGGCCAGCCTGGCCCCTGGGCCACCCTGACGCCCTGGGGGAGATGGGGCCGCTTCCAGAGCCCTGTCCCTTCTCCCAGCTACACTGGACACTGTGCCTGCGTGTTTGGGGTGCCGGTGGTGGTGGAGGTCCTCGCTGCCCTCGCTCTGCCCCTGAGGAGCCTTCGACCGGGCTGTTCACACGACTCACCCAACAGCGACGTGACCCAGGCGAGCGGGTCCTGCAGTTTCACACACGACTCCAGGGTCCCAGCTGGGATGTCCCCAGAAAGTCACAGTGCAGGGTGTCAGGTGTCACCTGGAATTCAGGGAAGACAGGGGCCCTGCCGTCCTGTTCACCAGGGTGCCCTAGAATCTGGGCCCCGAAGATGAACAGAATGGAGGGCTAAGTAGAGGGTCTGCCCAGCTGCCCTGGGAGGGGCTTGGAGCCAGAGAAGATGGGGGCCTGTTGCCCTTGTGCGAAGGCCTCATCCGTGTGCAGAATCCCCCTTTCTGGCAAATGCTTCTCTGGGGCCCCTGATGCGCAGTAGGAGCTTCAGGTTGAGGTGGAGGGGTTCCCGGGAGTGGGGGGTGGAGGTCAGAGGGCGGTGGCTCTGGTGGGTGAGCGTGGTCCTGTCTTGCACCCTGTGGGAAGCGGCGGGGCCGGGAAGAGGGCTTTAGGAAGACATGTGAGGGCGGAGAGGCACTCCTTGCCGCTCAAGGGAGGCGGGCCTTTCATCTCACAGGGGCTGGGGAGCGTTTCCCATGAAGCCCATCCCAGGCCGTCCATCAGAAGGTGGGCGCAGGCCTGCAAGGAGCCAGAAGGACGGGCCATGGGCTGTGCACGTGGAGGCAGATCTTGCAGGAAAGCCTCTGAGCTCACGAGGACATTTCTAAGGCCCCGGGAAGCCGGGAGCAGCGTGGCCCAGACGTCCACCAGCCCCTGCTCCAGGTCTGGTGAGGACCCACGATGGGGCTGCAGAGACCTTGGCCCACGAGGTCCTGTCTGTGCCCTACCCCCCCCCCCCGAGCTCACCAGAGAGCCCCTGGGAGCCCGTGCAGGAGACGGGGGACAGCACCCTGTACCTCCTATCCTGGCATCTCCGCTCCAAGCCCGGCCACAGGGAGTGGAATGACCAGCCAGCGGCTTCCCCCGATGTCTTCACGGCTGTGCTTAGTGCCACCTCGGTGCTCAGAACAGCCTGCGGGCCTCACTCCCTGTGCGCAGAGTGGGGGCTAGTACCCAGGCAACCTCTGTCCTTTTTAGCAGGAAGAGGGGTGCCCGGGCCACAGGAAAGCCCAGGCCAGCGGCTGAGTAAAGGGCAGATGCTCACCCTTCAGCCGCGATGCCCCCGGCCAGCCCTTAGCTTCCCTCGCAGGAGGTATGGCTCCCGGGCTGGAGGCCGTCAGAGGTGACCATGGATCTGGGAGAGTGCAAGCAGGACACTGGTGGCCAGCGGTCCTGTGTGTCCAGGGCATGTCCCTGACTGAGAGCTCTGGCCCCAGGTCCAGCCACCATGACAGAGGTGGGTGCCCGTAGCCCTCTGTGCAGGGACATGCCCACTCCTCTGGCCACGCTCTGCTCAGAGCACACACACATGCATGTGTGCACACACCTGCATGTACACATACGTGCACACGCGTGAGGAGGCAAGGCACACAGGGATGAGTATGTATGTGTGTACACATGCTGGTACACACATGTGCGTGCACACAGGCGCACACAGACACACATGCACACGAATGCATGCCCCCCCCCACATGCACACACCCTGAGTGAGGTCCCTCAGCATCAACCAGCTCTGTCCAAGTCGGCCCAGGTTCCACCCTGGCCCTGTGACGGCCACTCCTTGCTGTGCAGACAAGTGCCCGAGATTGGCCAGGAAGGTGCTTGTGACAGTGACTACCATGCAGTTCAGTGACGGTGACCACGTGGAATCCTCAGCCTGACCCGCCCTGTAGAGCCAGCCGGGGGCCGTGGGCCCTGCTTCGTGGGGCTGCATATGGGGCACACCAGGCACATGGATGCGTGTCCTCTCCCACCTGGGCCTGGGGGGGGCCCCATGGGCGAGGGGTGGGGAGTCAGCCTTCAGACCTGGCGTGTTCCCGCCCAGGCTCTGCCCCAGGTGTGGCGGAGCTGGGAGCAGTGGGCACGGGGGGTGGGGGTGCCGATGCCAGAAGTGCCCACGATGTGGGCGGGGCAGGAGGTGCTCGGGAAAGGAAGACCCGCGTTGAGGGTAAAGGGGCGGCCGGGCTGCGGGAGCACCTGGAGGGACCTGCTCCTGGTCAGGACCAGCCGGGGCCGAGCCGGGCGGACCTGCGGCAGGAACACGGGGAATGGCCTCGCTTTGCTTCTCTGGAACCCACTTTCCAGGCCAGAGGTGCCTGCGCAGCGTCTCTTCTCGCGATGAGCTCTGGGGGCTCGAGCCTCAGGGTGACTATTGCTCCTGACCCCGTGACCCCATGACCGCGGGGTGCCCTGCTGGGCTTCCTGCCCGGGGACCTGAGGAGGAGCCCGCAGCCTTGGCCCCTCCTCCCTTCCACGGAGGGTCCTGTCCGGCGGGGCCGGCACGTGGTCACCAGCGTGGCCGAGGGGGGAGGCAGGGGCTCCCCACGCCAGAGCCACGCGGGTGAGCCGGAGCCGGGCCTCCCGTTCTCGCTGCCCCGCCGTCCAGGAGCGACCAGGAGCCTCCTCCCCAGGAGCCCACGGGGGTGGAAAACCCCGGGGGCGAGGTGAGCCTTCGCGGGGCGCCCGTCTTCGGGGTCACGTGGAATCCTCTCGCTCCCCGGCCCAGCCGGGGCCCCTCCCGGAGGAAGCTCGAGCGCGGCCAGGGTCTGAAATGACGCCAGCGTTTCTGCTGGGATTACACGAAACCCAAATCATTCTTTCCACAAGCATTACACAACCGCTTTTATTTTAAACGTTCCTCTCTGTCCCGGGGACCGGGCGGGAAGCCGGCTCCAAACCTTCGGCGGGGGGACCGAGCCGTTCTCACGGGGTGAAGCCAAGGAGATGGAGGGACACCGGGTCCCCTCCAGGACTGGTCTCCAAATGAGGGTCCCACCTCCGGGCGCAGAGCCCTGCGGGGCCTGGGAGGCAGGCCCAGCTCAGGAAGCTCGGCTGGACCTCGGGGAGGGAGGGAGATTATCGGCTGGCTGACAAGCTGTGAGAGTTGGACGTGTGTCCCCCACAGAGGACATGTTCCAATTGCCATGGGTGCTTTGGGACACTCTGGCCGTGTCCAGGAGGCAGGCTTACAGGAAGCAATTGGAAACCACATGCGCTGGAGCCAGGCATGGCGGAGGCCCAGGGCAGGGCGGGGGGGCGCCCGGGCGCCCGTGGGGCTGGCCTGAGAGCTTAGAGGCTCCCAGAGAACGTCACAAAGACGGTGGGCTCCGGTGGCCCTCACTTGGGCAGCGTGTTGGGCACCTGCCTTCCACAGGGGCTCCCGGGGGGGACACGACCACCCTGCGTAGGTGCCCATGGCTGTGGAAGGACGCAGTGACCAGCATGCTGCAGCTCTGGGGCTCAGCAGGCCCAATTCTGGGGCCTCTTCCCAGTAAGGCAGGCACCAGGGGAACCCGGGTCCGGGCCCCACCCCCTGACTAGGGCCCCCCTCCCTGACCGCCTCTGCCGGCTGTGGCCCTGGCCTGTCCTGTCTGGTTTTGTCAAGAGTCCCCCACTCTTGACCCTTCACCAAGTTCCTCTTCGTAGCTTCTGTCCACTGTCCCCGACCCGCGGCCTCCGAGTCCCCAGCTGCCCTGCTGTGCTCCGGGCCAGCTCAGCTCTGTGCTGGTGTCCCCATCGCGGGAGCCTAAGTCCAGCCGGTCACACTGACACAGGCCCGAGCAATGTCTGTGACGCTCCCAAACCCGGGCCTGGTGTCAGCATCTTGCCAGAGGCCGCAGGGCCTGTTGGACCCCCACCCCACCCCCACCCCGGGGACCAGCCTTATCTCCTGTCAGGGACTTTATCCAGCTAGAAGGGGCCCCTCCCTCTCTCCCTCACTTGCAGGGGGCACTTGGGCACCGTGCAGAGCCCGGTATCCGAGGCCACCTGCCGGGTGGCACGAGGGTGGAGAGGCTGGCTGGGCTCTCGGGTCGGGGTCTCCTCGTCAGCTCGGCGGGCGCACTGGGAGCCCCTCTCGCCTCGTGGGACACGGGCTGCCTGCCACCGTCACGGTCACCATCGCGCCCCAGCCTGAGGGTGAGATGGTCAGGAACAGACCCTGACCCCGGGACTCGCTGCCCATTCAGGGCGGGGACCCACCAAGGGCAGGGAGATGGCTGAAGCAACAGGTATTGCAGGGGAGAGGCATGGGGGGGGGGAATCAGCAAAAAACGATAATTTTGAAGCTGCAGGAAACTCACTGGACGTCCCTCCGCAGGGTGCGGCCTGGCCGCCCCTCCTGGCTGGGCCGACGCGGCGTCTGTGCTGCTCATGGTCGCTGAGCTGTTCTGCGAGGCGGACGCTGCAGACGACAGAGGAGTTGCCCATAGAGAGGGGAAGGGAGGTCACCGGGTGGCGGTGCCTGACCCTCCCTGTGGACAGGGACTGGTGTCGCGTCCGCTGTGGTCATCCCATTGCCTCTAAAGACGCCCGTGCTCTGGGCTGTCCTTCGAACCGGCTTGTACGCCTTATTGGCTGCCCCGTAAATCAGTGAACTGAGCAGCTTGTCCCTCGCTCACTTTATACTTGTTTCCAACTCATGATTTTACCCTTTAAAAGATTCAACACGAATCCCCCTGGTAGAGAGCAATCAGGGAAGGCTTCCCCGAGGCAGTGACCACTGGGCTGAGCCTGGAAGGGGCATCAGGGAGTAAGAAGGTGAGAGGGGGGGAAAGAGCACATGCAAAGGGCCTGCGGCCGGGGGACATGGGAACATTCCGGGAACTTGCCCCGTTCCCCGTCCCACCCGGCAGCCTGGCCCAGCCCGACCACGGGCTGCCTCTACGTCAGTGCCTCCTGCCTCCCGGTGTCCTCTGACGACCCTGTTCCCTGGGACCTCTGCTCCCCTCACTGTCCCCACCAACCCCACTTCCCTCGCCGGCTCCAGGCGGCTGAGAACAGCGGCTAAAACTGGGTGTGGGGCAGCTGGGGTCAGAGCTCAGCCCCAGCAGTGACCAGTCTGCGACCAGGGGAGCTTGTTGGGTTGCTCCGCGAATCAGTGTCCCCGCCCATGAAGTGCAGAAAACGTGAAAAATCTAGAAACGGTGGGGACTTGCTGAGGGGCAGAGGGGCCAGGTAATGGGGATCTGAGTGGAAGCCTGTTGCCAACAAAGGGGGGCTTGGTTCTGTTTCACCTGGTGGAACCCCCCAGGGGAAGGCCAGTCTGAGGCCCTGGTTGTACCGGTCGGGAGTGGGGGGCTTGGACATCAGCTGCCCACCTTAGACAGGCATCGCCTTGGCGCCCTGCGTGGGCCCAGGGGCTCCTGGGGGCGGGCGATGCTAACACAAGGAGCACAGGTTAGCCGCGCCGAGCTCCGCGTCCACCAGACTCCCCATCTCTCTTCTCCCCAGCGGATGAGGGGCCTCCCCCCCCCCCCCGAGACTGGCTATCATTTCACTTTCAAATTTTATAAATCGGCTGGGTGTAAACGTGGAAACTTCTAACTCTGCCTGCCTCGGGTTCCTGTTGAGCCCGACCATCTCCGCGGAGCACGGCCACTGACGCGCTCCTCTGAGTTTTCAGGGGCAGCGTTTCCGTCCTTGTTCTGAGTTAGCCACCTAGTCGCCTGAGCGGCAGCGACTCCGCCAGCCTGGCCTTTCCCTGGGGGCCTGCACCGGGCAGTTGTTAGAAAGATAATTAAGTGCTAACGTTTATCAAATACTTTCTCTGCACCGATTCATTTTTCCCTTGGTCTATTTGTGTGAATTGATCGATTTTCTGAATTTAAGCCATCTTTGCATTCCTGGGATAAGCCACGCTTGATTAGGATGTACTTTTTCCAACATTCCAACATGAAAATTTTCAAAGGTACAAAAAATTTGAATGTTACAGCGATGTCCTATATGCCCACGTTTAGATGAATGTATTACTAATAAACGTTACTAATATTTCACACCACTTACGTTTACAAGGTGGACTATGGTCCCTGCCTCGGGTGTGTGGTGAGGGCAAGGCGGGTGGTGGTCCCGGCCTCGGGTGTGTGGCGAGGGCAAGGCGGGCCGTGGTCCCGGCCTCGGGTGCACCCGCCCAGACAGGTGCGAGACACCGTGCCTGTCAGAGTACATTGTCTGTGTGTCACTCCCCTGCCCCACGATGGCCCAGGCCCCTGTCCCGGGCGAGCCCCCAGGCTGCAGCGCAGGGAGGGGAGTCTAACTGAGCCCAGAGTCCTTGGGAGTTAAAGAAATACGAGCTCAGAGTCCCCCAGATGCTCACAGTTGGTTAAGTCTGAGCAGCGCTGTATCAGCGCGGATCCCCTGGCTCGCATCCTCGGACCAGGGTTATGTAAGACGGTGACGTCGGGACAAGTTGAGCAAAGGGTAGTCTGGAACTCTGTGTGCTCTTTTGCAACTCTAAGAGTGAAATATAAAATAAATAGTGTTTTAAAATGCCCAGGCATTAAAAGAAGCAGGAATATAGGGGTATATGCACCATGACCAAGAGAAAAACTAATAATTAGAAATAGACCCACAAATGACATAATTGATAGAAATACAAGAAATGAATGTTAAGGCACCTAATATAAGTATAATCGATGTTATCAAAAAGGCAGGAAAAACATCAGTGGGATGAGGGGAGAAATGGAAGATGTAGCGAAGACCCAAAATTAATTTCTAGAGGTAAAAAAAATACATAATAATCTAAGATGGGAAAATATACCAAATGGGATTATCAGCAGATTAGCTACTACAGAATTTAAAAAAAAACAACACAATCGGATATTTTAAGAGAACAAAAGAATTATCTGAAATTATATATAGAACCCCCCCCCCAAATATAACAACAGTGATCGATAGGAAGCAGCCTGACACACGTGTCACTGGAATATCCAATGCGGAGAAAGGAGACAAGGGACAGAATTGTATCTGAAGACATAGCTGCTGAAAATAGTCGAAAGATTTAAGTTTTCTTGTAGAGATTTAAGAAAACTCTATAAACTTGCCGACCCAAGGATCTCAATGAATCTCAAGTAGGGAGAAAAAACACCAAAGTATATCGTAATCGAACTGCTAACTTAATAGAAAATCTTCGAAGTAGCCACAGAATAAAAGACAAGTGATCAAAGCTAAGTATATAAGTGAATTTACTGTCGGAACCACCTGAACCAGAAGACAGTGGGGAGACTTCTTTAAAGTACTGAAGGAGGCCCGGCCGGCGTGGCTCAGCCGTTGAGCGTCGACCTGGGATCCAGGAGATCGGGGTTCGATTCCCAGCCAGGGCCCAGGCCCGGGTTGTGGGCTCCTTGATCCCCAGCAGGGGGCGAACAAGAGGCAGCCGATCAATGACTCTCATCATTGATGTTTCTGTCTCTCCCTCTCCCTTCCCCTCTCTGAAATCAATAAAGACATATTTAAAAATATAATAATAATAAAGGACTGAAGGAAGAAATTGGTCAACCAAGAATTCCACACCCAGCAAAAACGTCCTTCAAAATAAGACAAAATAAAATAATTTTTCAGTCAAAATAAAAGTTGAGCAGATCTATGGTCAGCAGATCAGCACGACAAACACTGTCAAATAACACGCTTCACCCAGGAGGAAAATTGTACCAGGTGGAGACATGAACCTGCACAGAAAAAAATGAAGGCCACTGGAAATGGTAACTATCTGGGCAAATATAGAGCATTTAAATTAATTTTAATTATTTTATTTTATTTTAAAAAATATATCTTTATTGATTTCAGAAAGAGGAAGGGAAGGGGGAGAGAGAGAAACATCAATAATGAGAGTCATTGATCGGCTGCCTCCCGAACGCCCCCGACTGGGGTTCGAACCCGCAACCCGGGCATGTGCCCTGACCGGGAATCGAACCCCGATCTCCTGGATCCTAGGTCAACGCTCAACTGCTGAGCCACGCCCGGCCGGGCAAAACTAGTTTTTAAAAAATTCAAACAATATAATTAACTTCTCAAGGAAAGTGATAGCAGTGTATTAAAAGGTTTATACGATCAGAAAGTAAAATTTATGAAAAGCGCACAGAGCACAGAGGGTGGGAAGCGGAGCCACACTATTGTCAGGGTTTTGCACGTGTGTGGGGTCATGTAACAAAGACCTAAAGTAGCCCCGACAATTTCGAAAAGGGAGAAAAGCGCTGGAAGACTTACCTTATATCCGGCAGCTCAAGTCGTCGGCGCAGCGTGGGACGGTCCACACACAGACCACACGCGTTTGCTTGGCTGATTTCCGACCAGGTTTCTAAGGCATTTCGATGGGGAAATGATAGACTGTTCAACAAATCATGCGGGAAGAATTGGACGCTCGTTGGAAGGAAAAAAAAAGACCGTGGACCTTGTCTCACACCATCCAAAAAACGAACCTCAAAATAGATCTTCGATCCGAATATAAGAGTGAAAACGGTGAAACAAACAGAAAACACAGTTAGGACATCTTGGCAACCTCGGGTGAGGCAGAGTTTTCAACAGGACAGAAACAAAGGCAGAAATTGTAAATGAAAACAAAAAATAAAAAGACGTTGCTAACGCCCTGGCTGGTTTTGCTCAGTGGTTGGAGCGTCGGCCCTGCACCGAAGGGTCTCGGGTTCGATTCCCAGTCAAGGGCACGTACCTGGGGTGCAGGTTCCATCCCTGGCCCCGGTCGGGGATTGTGCGGGAGGCGACCCATCCATGTGTCTCTCTCACATCGATGTTTCTCTCTCTCTCCCCCTCCCTTCCACTCTCTGAAAATGAAGGGAAAAATATCCTCAGTCAAGGATTAACAACAACAGCAGCAAAACAAAAATTAAAAAAATTTTTGTTAAAATTAAAAGATCTTGTCCTTCGAAAGACAGCGTTAAGAAACGGAAAAGGCAAACCCACCCGGGGAGAGCCCCTTTCCGATCATATGCCTGGGAGGGGACGCTGGATGACACACGTCTGGGGAACAGAAGGGAGACCTCGGCCTGAGGTCCCCGACACTCGGCGGCGGCACTGGCCCCGCAGCCGGGCGCCCTGACCAGCGTGGCTGGGCACCTGATGCTGCACCACTGACTCCTTTCAATTCCCGTTTTCCAGGCATCCAACTCTCTCACCCGACATGCTCTTGGCCGGAGGGTCCTAGTGGGCAGGGCTGCCTGGCCCCTCTCTGGGCTGTGCTCAAACCAGTGGGCAAGGTCCCCAAAGTCACCAGGACAAAGGGGGCTGGTGAACCGGGGTCCGCCTCGCCCACCTGGATGTCTGCCAGCCCAGGGACCCCCCACCATGCCGGACCCTGTCCCCCTGGTCTCCCCTCGTTGGCCTGGGCTGGGCGGAGAGGCAGCTGGACCAACGCTCGGGGCGCCTCTGGAAGGAATCCACCTTCGAGGCGAGAGGGTGAACGACCGGTGTGGTTCTCCTGGCAGAATTTGCAGAAAAAAAATAACGTCGTCTTTATAAGGGAGTCGGCCGAACATTTTACAATTCTTCCCCAAATCGGCCGGGCCATTTTCACAACATAAAACAAGCAGAACGTATAATTATTTCAAGGTGTCCTTCACCTCGAATCCACTGGAGGCTCACAGCTTAGGGGTTTTTAAAAATATATATATTTAAAGCAAATATTATTGTAAATGACTACTCTGTAATTTGGATTAATTGCTTTGGTTTTTTCTGGAAATAAAATCTTTAAGGCAAACCCATAAAAACCCTGGAGCCGTTCCTGCAGCGGCTTGTCCAACAGAGAGCCTGGGGCAGCCCCGCAGGGATCTCGGGGGGCGGGGGGTCAGAGTCTCCTGTGGGGCCCAAGGCCCTAGAGGAGGCTGCGCTGCACCCAGCAGAGCCCACAGCCCGGCCCAGGCCTGGCCCGCAGCACGGTGGCCTGGTGACACCCGGCTGGGATGACACCTGGGGAGCCTCAGGGGTGGTCTCAGGACCCCAACCCAGGAAGGGCCCCGGAAGGACCCTGGCCAGGTTCATCGCCGAGTCCTCTGCAGGGCAAGGTCAGCGGCTCATCCAGGCCCTGCTGGCTCAGCTTCAGGGGCCCACCCAAGGGAAGACACGCTGGTGGGGGGCGGGGAAGAGCTGGGCTGCGGCGGCGCCCAAGGCCGCAGGAAATGCTCCACTGTGGGCATGTTAGGAAGGGGAGGGTGTGCAGAAAAGGCGGATACGTGGACGAGCCCCACGCTCTGGACACCTCCCCCGGGGCTTCCTGCCTGCCTTGGGCAGCTGGGACCGGGGACCTAGCCAGGCGCCCGCCGCAGGGAGGGGGCTCAGCAGGGCCCGGGGGCCGTGTGTGTCATTCTGAGGAGTGAGCTGGATGGGCATGTGCGATGCTACCGGGGGCGTTGGAGAAGACGGGAGGGGGCAGGCGCCTCCAGGTGCCTCTCGGGACCCTGGAGAGCAGTTTCGGCTGAACGAGGCGCAGAGGGCAGTGACGGCTGGGGGGGGCGGGGCACAGATGTCATGTAACCACCGTTCACCTGGCCCTTCAGGCCTATCCTTTCATTTGTTCTGAGCAGTAACCTGAGAGCTGGACCCCATCTTTTCTCTCCCGGGTTCTGCGCCTGGGGAACATGGCCAGGATGTGACAGATTGGGGACTGTACCTCCAGGTGCAGATGGGTGAGGTGAGGAGGAGCAGCTCCTGGACTCTCAGGGCCCCCCCGGGGCCAACAGCAAACATACGGCCTGGGTCTCCCCTGGCTGTCAAGGCGAAACTTACTACTGCAAACAGCTGGGCAGGGAGGAAGAGGTCTGGAGTCCTGGGCTATCTCTGTCGCCAACGTGCACTGTGACCCTGAACAAATTCCATTCCCCAATAGGTTTCCGTTTCCCCAGTTCATTCCCAGTTTCATTATTAAACTCAGTTTCCTCAGATAATTCAGTGGGACATCCATCCATCCATCCATCCATCCATCCATCCATCCATCCATCATCCATCCATCCATCCATCCATCCATCCATCCATCCATCCATCCGTCATTTGTCCATCCATTTGTCCATCCATTCATCCATCCACCATCCATCCATCCATCCATCCATCCATCCATCCATCCATCCACCATCCATCCATCCATCCATCCATCCATCCGTCATTTGTCCATCCATCCATCCATCCATCCATCCATCCATCCATCCATCCATCCACCACCCATCCACCCATCCATCGATCCTTCTACCCACCCACCCACTCATCCATCCACTCACCCATCCACCATCCATCCATCCATCCACCCACCCATCCACTCATCCATCCATCCATCCACCCATCCTTCCACCCACCCACTCATCCATCCATCCATCCATCCACCATCCATCCATCCATCCATCCATCCATCCATCCATCCATCCATTCACTATCCATCCACCCATCCACCCATCCACCATCCATCCATCCTTCCACCCTCCCACACACTCATCCATCCACCCACTCATCCATCCATCCATCCATCCACCCACCCATCCACCATCCATCCATCCTTCCACCCACCCACTCATCCATCCATCCATCCATCCATCCATCCATCCATCCATCCATCCATCCACCATCCACCTATCTACCTATCTACCCACCCACCCATGTACCCACTCACCACCCACCTGTCCACCCACCCATCCATCCACTCGCTCCGCCACCCATTCACCCATCCTCCCTCTATCCATATGCATCCGAACCTGCTGATCATCTCCGATGCGCCACAGTCTCTGTTGGCCTAGAGTATAAGGGGGAATAACGGAGGCAAGAAGCCCACACTGTGGGGGACTCTTCAAGGGTTGCATGGGGGGCAGATGCTTGGGAAGCAGCCAGGAGGCTCTTGCAGCGGGAGGGCAGCTGAGAGGTGGAGCAGCCTGGAGAAGGCTGGCAGCGGAGGACACGAGAGCAGCGGGGACGGTGCCCGGGCCAGGTCTGGGGCCCCACCAGTCCGCCCCACATGTCATGGCCACCACCCTTCCTGGCTGGCCACAGGCAGAGCGGAAGGCCTGCTGAGTGGACCCTGCTCACGTGCCCTTAAGCGGAGGCTGGGGGCAGCAGCAGGGTGGGGCAGCAGGAGGCAGCTGTGGCTGCTCTGGCCACCCCAGCCCTGGCGGGGACAGGAGGTGTTAGCCCCCCCAGGAGGTGTCGGAGCAGCGGCATGCAGAGGGCAGGGAGGGGGCATGTGCACGGCTCCCGGGTGAGCCCGCAGGGGAGCGAGGGGCCGGGTATAGAGAGCTCCTCAGCCCTCGGCCGCCGCAGGCCAGCCCCCCTTCCAGGGGCTCCGTGGGAGGGAGCCGGTCTCTGTGTACTTGTCCAGACAGCTCTCTTCTGACCACCTAGCCCAGGGGTCTCTGTTTGCTGGTGCACCGCCGTGTGCCCACAGGGGCGGAGTCAGGGCTGCGAGCGCCTCCCGTGAGAGCCCACTGTGTGCAAGCTTCTAACTGTGGCCTGTGCAGGTTCTGGGGGCCACGGAGTGAGGAGTGAGTCCCGCTGGGCTGCCGTGGGTCAGGAGGGCTTCCTGGAGGAGACGGCCTTGTAGCTCTGGTAAGCTCCCGCTCTCCTGCAGGCCCGAGGGGCCGTGTCTATGTGCAGAGAAGGCCCCTTGGTGGAGGGAGAGACCAGCTTTACCTGGTGGGTTTGCGGAGGGACCACCTGGCTGTGGGCCCCCCATGGCTAAGCTCTGCCCTCAAAGCCTGGGCTGCCTCCTGGGCTTCGTCCTGGCTTCCACAGCACGGGTGACTCCAGCGGTGTCTACACAGCCCTTCTCCATCCCCGGGGCGTGCACGTGGCTCCGCGTGTGCCAAGCATGCACCTGCATCTCAGGCGGGGATGTGCGCTGAGCAGGAGCTCCTTGGGCTCACGTCACGCTGTTGCTTCTGAACATCAGGCCTAGTCCCTGGAGGGAATTTCAGTGGGGTTTTTTTTTCCAAGTGTCAGTTGTTTTTAAGGACATTTGGGGGCCGGAAGATGGAAAGTTCTGGAGATCGTGGTGGTGCTGGCTGCACAAAATGTGAATGTGCTTAATGCCACTGAACGGTGCGCTTAGAAGTGGCTCAGGTGGTCATTCCTGTGTGGAATTCTCAGCCCTCCGCAGGCACCCCCGACCTTCACCCCGCAGAGGCCCGGGGAGGGGGGGTGTTCTCATGTTTACAGGTGAGGAGACTGGGGCCCAACAGGTGTGCTCAGGTCCTGTGCACAGGGCCCCTGGGGTGCACGTGAGCAGGTTGACCCCATCCCCAGGCCTCGGGTTTGGGGTCCAGGGACAGATGCCCCTCCCCCCATCTGAACATATGAGGAAACTGAGTCCAGCTCAGAGTGTGTCCCCAGCCTCCCAGACCCTGGCAGAAGAAATTACCGATCGGCGGCCTCCTGCACGCCCCCGACCGGGGATGGAGCCCGCAACCCGGGCATGTGCCCTGACTGGGAATCAAACTGTGACCTCCAGGTACATAGGTTGACGCTCAACCACTGAGCCACACTGGCCAGGCTTTAAGTTGATATTTAGAAAATGAAGTTTTATTTAAAGCCCGTCTCACGTATGCGGTGAGGGGAGCGTTACCTGCAGCGGGATCCGGAGAAGCTTCCGGAAGGTAGTGACGTCTGAGCTGGCTCTTGAAGGTCAGCTGGGTTTTGTTTTTGATTTTAAATATTGTAACAATTGCACAACAAATATACAGTCACTGGAGAAACATAAAAATGCAGATACATGTAATGGAAGAAAAGGCTGTAATGTCCTGAAATACCATCCCTCAGAGAGAACCGCCGTTAACACTTCAATCTACCTTCCTGAAGGTCGCATCACGTTGGGGACATGTCAATACAGCAGTGGGTCAGCAGCCACGGCACCACGCCCACTGTCCACACAGCAGCCCATTGAGTGGCCCTAACAGACGTCATGGTCAGCATGTCCTGTTTCCGGAATGTGCCACAGGGACGCTCTGGGGACGTCACGGGTCAGGGCCCCGGAGACCTGAGCGGGATAGGCCTGCACTGATGGATGGATGCGGACTTTCTAAAACAGTCACCGCGGCCTCCGGGTTACTATGGCAGGTCACACACATCTGGTGGCTTTTCCTCTGCAAACTCCACTTCAACCATGACTAAGAGACGTGAATGGACGTTTGCCCACGAGGGAGGGGCGGACAGGGCAACGATGACCATCTGAAAGGTGAATTACAGATGGACCTGCCGTCATGGGTCACCGGCAAGAGAAAGGCAGCCCTGAGTGGAGAGTGGGGACAGTGATATTTTACCAGATTTAATACAAGAAGATCCCCAAACTCAGGATTGGCCGCAGAAGTGCCCCTGGAACTAGGGGTGCAGGAGTGGGGACGATCAGGAGTCTAGAGTGACAGGGGCTTGAGGAAGTTCGATTCCTAGATCTACTCCCTCCCCAGGTGCCCCTCCCCCGAATCAGCAAAAGGCCGAAGGTCGACTCTCTGGACCATAGGCAGCCCCAATGGAAAGCTGACTGCGGAGACCCCAGCTCGGCTCCCAGAAGGCTGGCAGCCAGACCCTCCCGCATTCCCTAGGAGCTTCCTAAAGACGCTGACATCAAGGGCTCCCAGGACCCCCCCTTCCCGAATCTCAGAGGCAACAAGCCCCCCTTACTCTCACGTCTGCCACCCAGCTCTGTGCTCCGCTCACATCATGGGCTGACAGCCAAGGATAAACAGATATTGGAAGGAAGACAGAGACTTAAACAAATACAACGGAGTCATTTGGAAGACACACAGCCTACTTCATACTATCAGTTTCCAAAAGCAAAAAGAAAACAACAAAAAAAAAACCAAACCAAAAAAAAAAAAATAAAAAAATCCCAGAAGAAACAGAGGGTAGAATATCAGCAACAAAAGGTTTCCAGAAGATTTCTCAGAGCTGAAGACATAAGCTTCCGGTGTGAGAGGACCCACAGTGGGATGCAAACAGACACACTGCAGGGCTCATCATTGTGAAAGAGCAGGACGCTTGGGACAGAGAGAATGTTCCATAAGGTTCCAAAGACGAAAGAGCAGGTCACACACAGAGCAGAAGGACACGGACTCTCTAAAGACTTCTCAACAGCTGCCCTGAAAGCAAAAGACATAAGGCAAAGCTCTTACAATTCAGCAATGAAAATCCTTTCCAATCAAGAATTCTATACCTGGCCAAACGATGACTCTGTGAGGGTGTAAAGGCATTTTCAGACAGCCGAGGTCCTAAGAAGCTTACCTCCCGATTCATCAGAAGTTATTAGAGGATGCACTCTACGAAAATGAACACGTAAGCCAAGAAAATATAGGTGCCAGGGAGCCAGAGATTCAAAGAAGTTCCCCAGAGGTAAACAATTGGAGGTTCTAGGATGGTGGTCATGGGCAGGATGACAGGGCGACTGGTCCACATTGGAGCACAGGGACTAAGGGGCCAGATGTGAGGACTGCTGTTACCAACATCCCTGCAGTCACGGTTCTCTTTTCTCAGTTTGGAGCAGCCTGGCTCAGACCTTTACCTTCACCGGCTTGTCTTGACCTCATATGGCTGAGGTTCCTGCCTCACCCCTGGGTATGAGTATCCTGTGGCTGCTGTAACAAATTACCACAAATTTAGTGGCTTAAAACAGCACTAAGGTCTGTTTAAAATGGGTCTCACCGGTATCGGGAGATGTTGAGGTATCAGTGGGGCTGCTTTCCTTTCTGGGGAAGGGGGTCTGGATGCATTTTCCTGCTTCTGGAGGCTGCACATTCCTTGGCTCATGGTCCCCCTTTCATAGTCAAAGCCGGCAAGGCAGCTGAATCTTTCTGCCTCCATCTACCACATTTTAGGACTCTTGTGATAATATGGAGCCCACCTGTATAATCCAGGGACACTCCCTGCCCGCCGGTCGGCTGAGTAATCATCTTAATGCCATCTGCAACCTTGATTGCAACCCCCACCTCTCGATTGAAAATTGGACCCTCCTCCCCCTGGCTCCTTCCCCCTCTCCTCTCCAGTTTCTCTTTCCAATGTGCTGGGCAGGGGTCTTATGGAAGGCGAGCTCCAGGGGAGGTGGGGGCGGGGCTTTTGTCCACCTCAGTCATGGCTGCATCCTTGAGGCCTGTGGCCATGCTGGCACGTAGTAGGTGTGCAGTGAATGCCTGCCGCTCAGATGAATGCACGGCCCACACTGCAATCGGCTGGATGCCCGACCTTGGTCAGCCCTGTTTTCCTGCTGGCTCCCAATCAAGGGTCTCCCATCGGTGCCCTGGGGCTGGAGCCAGGCTGTGGTCTGGCTCACGCCCTCCTAAAACCGGCACCTGCCAGAGACGCCACTACCTTTCTTTCCATGGCTAGGCAACCACCAGTCTGCGTTCTGTCCCCAGGGACTGGCCTGTTCTGGACACGTCTATAAATACGAGTCGTCCAGTATGTGGCATTTAACGTCCAGCTCCTTCCACGTAGCATGTTGGCAAGGCTCATCCGTGTCGTAGCCTCTGTCAGAGCCGCAAGCCTTTTTGTGCCCAAATAACATTCCACAGCGTGGATGTGCTACACTCACTGACTCATAGTGACGGTTTTAATGTCCCTCACGCATTTCAACTTCATTAAACTTTCACAGCTAAACTCACAGTTCAGGCCTCGCATCAGGCGATCAGACACAGAGGGTTAACACAACGACCTGGGTGGCGGCCACTTCTGGGCTGGTGGGAAGGGATGCAATTTGAGGAGGGGGCTCACACCGCGCCCGTCAGGGTGTGCATGTGCATCTCACACACTAGACTACATTTTAAAAAAAGGTTTTAAAGATGAATATTAAGTTCTTTAAATGTGAATGCTCAAGTAGCAGGGTTTTATTTTTTAAAAAAATGTTTTTATTGATTTTAGAGAGAGAGAGAGAAACATCGATGAAAGAGAAACATCAATGGCTGTCTCCTGCACGTCCCCTACTGGGCATCAAGCCCACCACCAGGGCATGTGCCCTGACTAGGAATGGAACCGGCCACCTCTTGGTACCTGGGACGATGCCCAACCAACTGAGCTACACCAGCCAGGGCGTAGTAGCGTTTTTTTAAATAACAGATTTATTGTGACTTAATTCACATTTGCTGACATTCACCAGTTGTTGGTGTACAGTTCCGTGGCACTTCACACCCTGACAATGTGGTGCCACCATCACCACCATCTAGTTCCAGAAGCTTCTTTTCTTCCTAGAAGGAAACCCGCCCCCCCAAGCAGTGACTCCCACTTCTCGGTCACGGCCCCCAGCAGCCACAAGTCTCTTTGCTGTCTCTATGGATTTCCCGTCCTGGACACTGCCCACGAGTGGAATCGTCCAGTGCGTGGCCTTCTGTGACCGGCTTCTTTCACTGAGAACAAAGTTCTCGAGGTTCATTCAGGTCGTGGGCGTGTCAGGTCTTCAGCCCTGTCTATGGCCCCCAATCCCCTGCGTGGTGCGGACAGGCCTCGTCTCATGCGCCCGTCGCTGGCAGTGTTCATGTCCCTCATTCACTTCAACGCGAGTGCTCTGCCCCGAGCCGCGGTGTGGGCTCTGGGGACCCAGGGGACCGTCTGCTTCTGCTGGGTCTGCGCAAATTCTCTGGGCAGCTTTAACCGTCTTCCAGCCTCAGAACTTACACTTCAAAAGCAAAGGCTTCAGCCCGGCCGTGGTGGCTCAGTGGCTGAGCGGCGACCTATGAGCCAGGAGGTCAGGGTTCGATTCTCGGTCAGGGCACAGGCCCGGGTTGCAGACTTGATCCCCAGTCGGGGGCATGCAGGAGGCAGCCGATCAATGACTCTCATTGATGTTTCTCTCTCTCTCTCTCCCTGTCCTTTCCTGTCTCTGAAATCAATAAAAACATTTTTTTTTTTAAAAAAACACCCATGGCTTTAAAAGCAGTCTGTGGGGTTGAAACGGTTTCCCCCACTTAGATCCGGTTCTGCTGGGCTGACCCGGGGGACAGACAGTTCTCATGTCCTGGGCTGAGAGGAGAAAAAAGAATGGCAAGGATGCCAGGGTGGCTTCTCTTGTTTTGCAAAAAGCGCACACACACACACACACACACACACACACACACACACACACGCTCACTCACACACAGATGCACACACACACTCACACAGTCATGCACACATGCACTCACACACATGCACACACATACGCACACAGACACACATGCATGCGCACACACAGGCACACACATGCACTCACACACTCAGGCACACAGGTACTCACACACATGCACACACACATGCACACACGCACACACATGCATGCACACAAGCGCACACACAGGCACACACATACACATGCACTCACACACTCAGGCACTCACACACATGCACACACACATGCACACACATGCACACACATGCACGCACACACGCTCACGCACTCACGCACACACACACTCAGGCACACACGCTCCCGAGGAAAGCGGCCGAGGGCAGTGCCGATGGGAAAGCCGACCTCGGGGCATGACATCACTCGGAGAACATAAATCTTGGTGCGTGTGATTTATTTATGTTAAGAAATCCACATACGACGCCGAGTTTTCAATGGCTTTGTTTAAGTGACAGTTTTCCCGTTTCAGTGAGAGTTGGGGTAGGATAAACAGCTCCAGCTGTAAAAATTAAAGGCGGAGGTGAAGCCAAGGTGATTATTACACAAAAAGGCTGAGTACGGAGGGGCCGGCCCCGGCGTCTGTCCTCGGATGGAAACCACCCTCCGCCACCACGCGCCCCGAACAATCGCCTGCTGTTCATTAATTAACCCCCTGAAAGGCGCTGCGTTCCCACGGGAAACTGTGACTTCTCCGATGCGGGAACGGCGTGTCCGTGTGTATCAGAGCGGCCGCGTCCTGAGTGGGCCGGGCTTGGCGCACATGTCACTGACGCATCTTCTAAACGACACGTTTTATGATTGGAAAGACCTCACCAGGAGCCCAGATGCTGAGCATGACCTGGGTGGTGCGTGACCCCCCTCCCCCGTGGGCCCCCAAAGCCACTGGCTGGGTCGTGGGACCTGCTCCCAGAACAGTCCTGGGATGGCCACCCTGAGGGGGGCTGACTCCCCAGAGAGAGCTGGACTCAGGGTACAGTGACCCTAAAGAGCTGTCTTTCTGGACACAGGCAAATAAATGTCTCAGTTATTGTTGGGAGCACGTGGGTGGGTGATGCCAGCCCAGAGCACTGGGGAGCTCACACCCGGGAAAGGGTCCGGGCAGAGACCCCACCCGCCTACCTAGGTGTTATCCCGTCACCTGCCTGGGTCACCTGGAGTAGGGCTTTGTCAGGCGGCGGGCCCCGCTCCCCTTCACCCATGGCACGCCTCGCTCCTCCGAGCCTCAGTTTCCCCATTGGTAAGGAGCAGACAATTGCAGCTCCTATGGCATGAGATTGTCGTGAGGGTCCCATGGCCCTGTGAGGCACAGGGGCAGGAGCCAAGCCTGCCGGGCACAGGAGACTAGCACCACCTGGCTCGATCGCTCCAGGCCAGGCAACCCTGTGGATAGACAGCCTCCTGATGGCGTCCCGGCCTCATGGTCCCACGGAGGGCTCCGAGCAAGTCGGCTTCCTTGGCCAACGTGTCCCATGCAGCGGGGCCCCTGGGTGCCTCGCTCACTGCTTGGTCCCCTTGGTGGGACTGGTGCTGGCTGCTGAATGCAGGTGGCCCTTTGCAAGCCGGGACAGATGAAGGACAGGCCACTCAGCCCAGGGCTGCAGCCTCCACTCCGACGTCCTGTAGTGTTGCCCTTGGCCTCCTTCTGTCTTTCCCTGGGCTGCAGCTAGGCTGTGGGGGTCCGAGGGTCACTTCCCACCTGCTCAGCACCCCTCATTCATTCCAGCTCTCAGCTGGCTCCAGGCTGGGGCTTCCCGGGGAGCCGGATGCCCTGGAGCCCCAAGTCTGCTGCAGGACCCGCCCTCCAAGGCCAGCCTCACCATGGGACCATCAGCTCTAGCAGCCCACAGCCTCGCTGAGGCCTCGGCCATGTGCCAGTGAGTGAATGAATGAATGAACGAATGAATGCTGGGTCCGCAGCCTGATCCAAGAGCCTTAGCATGGATCGCAGGTGCCGGAAGACCAGCTGACCCTCAGTCTCCACGCTGACCAGGCAAGACCGGGGCAGGCCAAGGTCACAAGGGTGAGGCAGACCCTGGAAGCCCCTTAAGACCCGCCTGAGGGCTCCCAGGAGCACTGTCAGTCCCTGCCACACTCGCCCTCTGTGCCCAGCCAGGTGGCTGCCCTCCGTGACTCCAACTCAGAGCCTTTGGGACAGGCCTTGGTTCTGGGAGGGGAGGGGTCAGAGGGCACAGGAACCCCTGCCACCAGCAGTCTCTGCTCCAACAACCTGCAGAGCTCCCAGGAAGCTCCAGGACCCCCCCACGCGTCAATTCCTGTAACCCTCCCTCTGGCTAGACAGGTACACGTAAGAAACCGGGGCTCCCAGGAAGCTGGACGGTTGACCCAGGGTTCCAGGGGGAGGGAGTGGGGAAGATCCTGGCTCTGACTATGCTGAGGCTCCTTCGGTCTTCACTCCCCCCCAGCTGACTGCTTGCCCTGGGAGGGGGTCACAGCATAGCCGCATGCATCGGGCCGAGGGAAGACAGGGTGCAGGGAACAGCGCCCAGGCAATTTCTCTGCTGACCCCCACCGGGCACAGACTCCCATTATAATTCCAGTGATATCAAGGGGGTCCCCATGAGTGGGGGGCTTCTCAGGGCCGGAATCATGGGGTCCTTACCCTAGTCCCTGGGCCTGGCACACAGTTGGTCCTCAGGAAGTTTTCTGACCTGCCTGGGCTTCAGGGGCCTTGGGACCTTGTATGTGTGTCTCTGCCTCTCTGAACATCGCTTGTTCCTTCGTCGAGGGGCTTAGGTCTGGGATGCAGGGGGCAAGGATGGCAGGGGGGCACCCTCCCGGCCCTGCAGGTGGCAAAACCTGAGGTAGTGGAGCCAGTTGCCTGTACCCGGCTCCCTCCCTAGAGCCTGGGTCCTGGGTGCGGGAGCCTCACTTCCACGGAAGCCAAAGGCCCTGCCCCTGGAGGACACTCGGACTCGCTCCCTCACCTTGGGCCACTCAGCAGAGGTGATTTTCTCCCCTGCGGGAGGCCGTCCAGATCTCCGCCCTTTTCTAGTCTCCACCTCCGGCCAGAGGTTACAGGTTCAGTAGCGGGCACAGCGTGGTGGGGGAGGGAGTGTCCGCTGGGGCTCTCCCGTCTGCCGCAGCTTCCTCCCCCTTCGCCCCCCAGGGTCCGGTTGGGAGCAGTGGGTTGGGAGCAGTGGGCAGCCAGGTTTGCTCTGGTCCTGCTCCCTCCTCTAGCTCCCCCCGCCCAGCAAGTCAACACCCAGGGGCGTAGTTTAAGGGAAGCTAAAGGAGCCCAAGCTTCCAAGGTCACGCCCTGAGGGTCCCGCCCAGGCTTGCCCGGACACGCAGGCCCCCAAAACCAGGAACACCCAAGTCCTGGCAGGCAGGGGAGTGAGGGAGACGGGTGTGTCCCTCCCAGGAGCTGGGGGGGCACCAGGGCCTCTGTGGCTTGTCCTTCCTCCCTGGCAGCCCCAGCACCTGCCCGCGGTGAGATACGGGGTGCAGGGTGGGCCACTCCGAGAGCTGGACCTGGTGGGTCACCTCTCCCTGCATCCCGGGCCCAGAGGACCCCGAGAGAAGCCCAGGGCAAGCCAAACCCGTCCAGGGGCGAGCGGGACCCTCACCCTCCTCCACCAGCCCTGGAGACAGGAGACCTGGGAACGGGTCTCACAGAAGCAGGGATGGGCAGGGGTCGCTAAGAGCCACCCCGCACCCCTTCACCTCCCGGACCACCTCGGGGCCACTCGGCTTAAACGTGGCCCCAAAGGGTGGGCTGCATTCCCCCCCCTCGTTTCTGTGGTTCCCCCTTTAACCCACATAAACCTGTGAGAGGGGCACAGGCGTCTCCGGCCCCATTTCACAGATGGGGAAACTGAGGCGTGCAGGACCATCTACGGTCCAGGGGCGCGTCTGCCCTCAGGGGGTCTAGCCCTCAGGACCCCAGGCGCGATTTCGTTCCCAAAGTAGGAGGTCGGGGGTGGGGGCCAGAGACCCCGGCGGAGAGGAGGGAAGAGAAAGGGCCTTTGGGAACCGACCTGTGGATTCGGGCGGGAGCCCATTGGGGCGTCTCCCCGGGAGCCAGGCGGCCGGTCTGGTGTCCCCGGCTCCGGGGCCTTTGGGGCCGTGAAGAAGGGGCTCCCACCCAGCGGCTCCCCGGACTCTGCGGTCCACGGGGGGGACGCGCTCGCCGTTTTCGTTGCCGCCCGCGCGCAGCCGGACCCGGGCGCGGGAGGCGATGCGTCCACGCGGCCGCCGGAGCGGACACCCTGCGGGCTCTGCGTCCACGCGGCCGCCCCGAGTGGACACCCTCGGGGGGGGACACGGCCGCCCGCCCGGAGCGGACACCCCGCCGCGCTCGGCTGCGCCCCGGGAGCGCAGCTGCTCCCGGCCTGCGGGGCGGAGCGCGCGAGGGTCCCCGCTCCAGGCGGTGCCGGGGTCTCGGGGCGCCGGGGGAGCTCAGGGGCTCACGACCGACGCGAACCGAACCACAGGATTCGTGGTGGGGGTTTTACAGGCTCTTCGAGGCAGCAGGGAAGCGTGGGAGCGCGATTTCGTTTACGGCTCCCGCGGCCGCCCCGCGCCCTGCCCGAGCCCCGCGCCTCGGTCCGCCCGGGTGCGCTCCGCCGGGGAGGGGCGGCCCCTGCACCTCTCCCGACCGGCCGCGGGGCCGGGGCCGCCTGCAGGGGCCAACCCCCTCCGGTGCTCGGACGGGGAGCTCAAGCGCACGTGCGTCTCCACCTCTTAAATTAAAACTCAAAACAAAAAGACGGGTGTGCCGCCCCAAACGCGCGGGGCAGACCCGGGGTGCCTGCGCGGGAGGCGTCTGCGCGCCTGAGAGGACCCCCCAGCCAGGCCACCAGAAGGCAGGTCCTGCAGAGAAGTCTCCGGCCCTCCCCGGAGGCTGCCCGTCTTTCTGGGACAGAGTCCTTCAGTCTGGGAACAGGGTAGGTTTGCTCGAAACTGACTACAGGGCTCACATTCCCGGGGAAGTCCAGGTGGGGAGCATCTCCGGCCCCCTCGGGGACCCGTCCCAGAACCAGGGACCGGGCGAGGCCTCAACGCTGAGCAGCGCAGGGAACAGCCTTGCCTCCCGGCTTCGGAACTCACTGGGACGGCGACCGGATCGGACCCGAGTCCCGTCCTTGAAAGTGATCTGGGGTAGGAAAGGGGAAAACGGGGGCCTCCCGGGGTCCCAGTCTGGAGTGGAGGCGCGGGTGCTGGGGGCAGCCGGGCTATGGGCCCCAGTGGCAGCCCCCCGAGGGGAGGAAATGGCCCTGCAGGTGGTCCATGCCCCACCCCACCCCCATTCTATATCAAACACTGGAGCTAACAATTCACCCCAGGCTGCGAGGCCTCTGCCGTCAGTCCCCAAAGAGCCTCCTGCTGGGCGCCAAGGCCACCTCGTGGGCTCCTTTGCATAGTGAGAACCAAACTGGCTGGTCCCCAAGTGTCCCTCGTGGGCTCCAGCCTTTTCTGTTGCTAAAATCTGGGAGCCGTTTCCACCTGGCGCAGGGCAGGAGAAGGTGCCCAGAGAGGAACACCCGCATCTCGTAGGAGGCGGGGTGAGGGCTGGTGGTCGGGACCCCTCCTGGGGCAGCTGGAGCCTCGGAGGCCCGTCCACAGGTACACGAGGGAGCAAGGCTTTCATGCTGTCAGCTACTCAGCCTCTGGCTAAGCAGGAGCCAAACGGCGAGCAAACTTGACCTGGAACCCCACAGATCCCCGAAACTGCACGCCTGACCACCGGGCAGAGCTTAGGGGGCACAGAGCATAGAGGGGAGCCAGGAACCCAGCCAGATCCGGGCATCTGTCCTGAGGCAGCTGATGGGTCCCACGTCCCTGAGTGTGCAGTCTGCAGGGGGCTCCCTGGGGCCTGAGGGCCTGGACGGGCCGCTGGGCTGGGCCGGCTTGGACCCTGCACCTCCAGGCACACAGATCTCCCAGTGCAGACGGCCTCTCCAGAGGCTGGGCCTCGGGGGGTTGGCCTGGGGCACAGTCCTGGCCAAGCAGAGGGCCGCTTTAGCCCCGCAGTGCATGGACTCCTGGACTCCAGAGTGCACAGTGGGCCCTAGTGCGATGTTAGCACACGCAGGCTTCTCCCCGGAGCGGGGGACCCGCCACACTTGTCGGCACTACCATGCTTCTACAGCACTGAGGGGCCGCTTGGCTGGCTCTCCCGACCTGACCCTTTCCCAAAGGAGCATGCCTGGGCCGGGGTCTCCAGCTGTGCCTACCTGCTTGCCAGGCAGGCGGGAGCGGGCAGAGCTCCGACCCACGCGGGCTCCGGTGTGCAGGAGTCTCTCCAATCCCCTGACCCCAGCAACAAAGTCGATTTCAAACCACAGAGAGTGTAAGGCGTGTCCCTGCAGCCACCCCACAGCTCATCAGCCTCCACAATCTGAGGGAGCCTGAAGCCAAGGAGGTCACTGGGGAGGGTGCCGGGGTGGGGGTGGGGGAGTGCGAGGCCGGAGTTGTGGGCCACACACTCCTCAGAGCTGTGCTCACTTCGAAAACGGCCCTTAAATCTTTTAGTATCAACGAAATGAAAACTGACCCCCACTTGCCCACACCTGTTCCCCCCAAGTCCCCAAATGTCTGCGGGCAGGACGCAGAGCTGGGGACCCAGGACAACCTGCCTCTCGGCTTCCCTCCCTCGCCCCGCTCTCTCGCTGGGACTCCACAAGGCCTGACCTGCTCTCCTTCTAAGTCTGGCCACGCGGGGGCAGGGCCTGGCTAGGCCAGGGCCCAGCCTCGCCAGGACCTTGGCCTTGGAGAAGGCCTGCCAGGGCTGTTTAAGCTGATCGGAGCCGATTGGAGGAGACCCTGAAGGAGCTGCAGCACCTGGGGGCGGGTGTGTGTGTGTGTGTGGACTGGCACCCTGCCCGACCCCTGCCACCCTCACCTCTAGGTTCCCCTCCTCCAGGCCGCCCGAGCGGCTGTCCCACCCCCACCCCAGCAGGGTCCTAGCAGGAGGCGAGAGTGCCGTCTAGGGCGGGCCCTCCTTCCCTAGGCCCCGGCCAGGGTGCAGTCTCCGAGTCTCAGGGTGTCCTGCTCTGAGGATTATAATCGCCTCCTCAGCTGAGGGAGGGAGTAGAAGAGGGCCTGAGTGAGCAGGGTGCCCCCAGAGGAAGTCGGGGTCTTCCTCACCTCGTGGTCAGTGGTCTGCTTCCAGGGCAGGGGACCTGCGCTGGGCTGGAGTCAGGGGGTGGGAGGCACCCTCTGCAGGTGGGAGCTCCTCACAGCCACCCTGTATTTTCCCAGGTCTCCGACTAACCTTGCTGAGTGGCTCCCTGCACCGGGGTCTTGGGGCCCACTGGCTGGAGCCCGCCTTGGCTGGGCTGGGCGGGCGGCTCCAGAGTTCTGGGGATCCAGCAGCCTTCCTCCCTGCCTCTGCCAGCAGCCACCCTCCCCACCCTGGGCGCGAGTGGGCTCTGAGCCGGTCTGCAGCAATGTCCTAGTCCCCAGTGGGCACGGAGAGATGGGAAGCCAGGCCCTGGGGCCCTCTGAGCGCCGCGGGAGACACAGTGTGTGGGTGGGTGGGTGGGGGAGAGACAGACTCTCAGAAGGACCGGGCACCGGGGCTGGGCGCCTACGCGCGCAGTGCCCCCTCCGCGGGCATCACTCACCTAAGGGCCAGGATCGGCGGAGGCAGCTGGCAGTGAGAACCAGAGCCAGGCGGGGAGCGCGTTCTTTCCCGGGGGCGAGCGGGGCGGGGCGCAGGCCTGGACACCCCGAGCAGTGGGAGCTCCGTCGGGGTTCGAATTCCGGGCAGCGCTGCGGGCTCAGGAGGCAGGAGGGCGGAAGGCCCAGCGCGCCACCCGCGGGCTCGTGCAAATCCCGCTCTGCCCGGTTTTTCCTCTGGGGCCGCGCAGGCCGTGCGCCCCTCGCCGTCGGGGTCCCCCTCCCCGGGGGGTCGCGGGTTAGCTCCTCGGTGGGTTCACTTCTTTTATGATCAGGGCGCGGGTCCCAGTGTAGGTCCCAGGAGAGGGCTGCTGGTCTCACTGCACAACACGGGGGAAGGGCATGGCCAGGAGGCCCCCCCAGGCGGCAGAGACCCCGCATGGCACGGCCCCTTCCAGGCTCAGGTTGACTCCGAGGTACCTCCAAGTCCCGCAGCCTGGGAGACCCTGGTTCTCCAAAAGGCGCGGAGGCCGTGCTTCCCCCACTTCCAATTCATTCTTGAACCCCAGACGGACGACTGAGGAATTCTCAGTCCCCACCGGGTCCCGCGCCCGGACCCCCTGCCCGCACCCGGCCCGTCCCTCCACTGCCCAGCCTCTGAGCCGAGGGCGCGGGCAGGAGCACCCGCCGGGCGTCCGCTGGCCCTTCTCCACCTGCTCCGCGGGCGCTGGGGCCGCGACACACCTGGGCCCGGGCGAGGGGGGAGTGTCCCCGGGGCCCCGCTCCCTGGAGATGGTCCAGCTCCGAGCGCCGGGTACTCACCTGCGGGCCGCGGAGGCCGAGGGCACGGGCTGCCCCGGGGCGCCGAGGCGCGGGCGCTGCCTCCCGGGGCCGGGCGTCCGTCCCCGCGGCTCCGCGCGGGACCGCGGTGACCCGGCTGCGTCTGGCCCGCCGGCCCGGGGCAGCGGCGAGCGCGGAGCCGGCGGCGCTGGCGCTGCTGTTTTTGAGCCGCGAAGCCCGAAGCGGCCGCGGTCGGGTGGGGGCGAAGGGGAGGGGCGGGGGCCCCCGCGAGGCCCGAGGGGGGCGGCGGCTTCGGAGGAGCCGGGTTGGGGCGCGCGCGCGCGCGGGGCGCGGACACCCCCTTTTGGCGATCGCGGGGTCAGGGGCGGCGACCCCGGGGACAGGCCGGGAGGAGAGCGGGCAGCGGGCGGACGCGAAGCTGTGGAATCGGCACCAAAAAAAAATGCGAGAAACGCCCGCCGGACCCGCGTCCGAACGGCCGGCGCGCGGCGGCCCCGGCGCGAGGGAGCCGCGAGGGCCGAGGCGCGGGGCGCGCGCGCGGGGCGGGCGGGCGGGCGGGGGAGTCGCCTCGCCTCCGGGGCCACCTGGGTCCTTTTAAAGTGTCCGGGGTGCGGGCCCCGGGCGGGAGCGCGAGCCCGGGGTGTTCTCTTAAAGGGCCAGCCCGCGCGGCGCGCGAGGGGGTGGGGAAGGGGCGGGGGGAGCGCGGCGCGCGGCGCGGCCGGGACGGCCGGGGAGCCCCCCAATCCCGCGCCGATGAGGATGATGAATACATGGCAAAGTTTTTTTGGCCCCGGCGAGGGGTGTCAGATTGAGCGCTCTGTGCGCATGTGCGAAGGTGTCCAAACTGACAATGCTGGGGCGATGAAGATAGTGTGCGGCCGCTTCTGGACTCAGGGAGCAGGAGCGGGGCTCCGCGCGCCGGCACCATGCGATCCAAGGCGAGGGCGCGGAAGCTAGCCAAAAGTAAGTCTCCCGGCCCCGCCGCGCCGCGCCCCCGGCCCGGGGCGCGGGGCCCGGCGGCCGGGCCAGGGGTGCGCGTCGGGGCGCGGCCGGCGCGCCCGGGGCTCCCGGCCCCCCGAGTCGGCGGCGCGGCGCTGGGGCTGCTCCGCCTCGCGCGCCCCGGGGCGGCCGGGCCGGGCGCGGGGCTGGGGCGCCGGGGCGCGCGCTCCCCGAAGGCGCCGGCCCCCTCCCCGCCGAACCCCCTCCCCCCCCTCGCCCGGCGCTGGGGCCCGGGAACCCGAGGCGCGCGGTGGGGGCCGGGGAGGGGGGCGGGGGGAGGGCCGGCGGCGGCGGGGAGCAAAAAGCGAAAGTTAACGAAAAGTTGACGACAGGGGACGGCAACTTTTCCTCGCGGCTCGCGCGCCCGCGCCGCGCTCCCTCCCCGAGGGGCTCCGGGTCCCGCCCGGGTCCTATCCCGGGCTCGTGGAATAGTGGGCGCTAGAGCACCGCCGTGGGCGCCCGCGGCCGGCCCGGAGCGGGGGACCCCGGGCCGGGAGGGGGCGGAGGAGGGGGCGCGGGCCGGCGCCCCCCGGCTCCCGGGGCGCGGCCACTTGGGGAGCAAAATGGAGACGCTTCCCGGGGCTCGGAGCCGCGGCCGCGAAGTTCACTCCCGACCGGCGCCCCGCGCGGCGCAGGGCGCTGCTCCCGGACCGCGCCGCCCGCGCCGTGCCCCGCGCGGGGCAGGAGGGTCCCCCCGGGCCGCCCGCCGCCCGCGCCCGCGCCCGCGGCCCCCCCCGCGCCCGTGCACCGCGAGGCCGGAGGGGACAGCGCTGCCCCGGCGAGACCGCCCGGCCCGGGCCTTACTTTCTCTTTCGCTCCGGCTCCGGCTGCGCCCCGGGCTCCGCGCGCTCGGCCCCGCCGCCTCCGGGTCCTCGCCTCCGGGTGGCCGCCGCCCGGGGCCGCCCGTGCGCCCTCCGCGCCCCAGCCGGGGCGCCACCGGCCGCCAGGCCCCGGGCCCGGGAGGCGGGCAGGTGGGGCAGCGGCGCCGCGAGGCCGGAGAGCGCGGCTCCCGCAGCCCCGGCCCGGCCCGGCTGCAGCGAAGCGGCGAGCGCCGCGCGCGGGGTGGGACCCGCGCCTCCCGCCCCCGCCGCCCCGCGCCGCCCGCGGGCGGAAAGGCCGCCCGGCCGCTGCCCCGGGCCCCCGCGCGCCCCCGCCCCGCGCCGCGCGCTCTCCGCGCCGACCCGCCCGGCCAGGCCTCGCCGGCCGCGCGCGGCCCGACCCCCAGCGTGAGCCTGGCGGGCACGGCACTCGCGACAGTTTTCGGAAGCGGCTCCGTGCTCGGGTTCGGTTCTGGCCCAGCTCGGCGGGGCAGCGGCTCCCAGGGAAAAGCAGCTCCCAGCTCGTGCAGGGCGCCCCCGGACCCCGAGGCTGCCGCCGGGGCCCTGCTGGAAGCGCCCCGTCCCAGCCGGCGCCTCGGCCCGGGCTCCCGGCCTCCGCCTCCCCTGGCCGCCCGGCCTCCCTCGACCTCTGGCCCCTCTTGGCGCGGACAAGGCCCCCATTTCTCTGCTGGCTCCGCGGTTACGGGGCTACCTGCCTCCCTGTGGGCGTGGGGGGTGTGCGGTTCCTGTGCGTGTTGGGGTCTGTGTGCGTCTGCCCCGGGCCCACTGGAGAGGCTCAGCCCTAGGCTGCTGGCCACCTGGGTCAGGCTCTCTCCGAGGAAGGGCCCACAGCTGGAGCGGGAAGGTGGAAGGTGGCCGCCTTTTCCTGGCCTTCGCTGTAAGCGAGAGGCGCCCGGAAACCTCCCAGGCCCGGCAGGCAGGCAGGCAGGCAGGCAGGCAGTCTGTCTGGCCGCCGCTCTGGTTCTCAGCGCTCGGCCTGCTCCACCCCAGCAGGTGGGGAAGGCTGCCATTCAGGTCCTTAGCAAGGCCTGACCCTTGCTAAGGACCTAGGAAGCTGCCTGCCCCTGTCCCTCAGCCTAGCCCGAGGCCCGGGAACATGACCAGGGCTTGGGCCGTGCGCAGCTCCTCTTTACGTGGGAGTCCTTGGTGAGAAAAAGCCCCTGAGCAGATCTGTCAGGCTTGGGCCCAGCTGGAGCCCGCGCCAGGGCCGGCACTGGGAAACCCTCCCTCTCGGGCTCCAGTAGCTGGGACAGCTGCCCCGAGCCACCCCCAAGAAGGTGGCCCAGGCGGGCACAGAAATGTGGCCGCTCCTCCCTCCCCGACACGGAGCACGGGGCTCACTGAGGAATTTAATTCCAGTGGACAATATTTTAAGCAGATGTGGACGTCCCCGGGGACCTGACTCCATTACCTGGCTCTGAGGCCGAGGGCAGCTGCCCTGCCTCCGAGAGAACCTCCCCCTTCAGGCCACATCCCAGCCAGGGTCAGGGGCTGGGTCTGAGGGGAGAGGTCACGGTTGCCAGGCCAGTGTGCGGGGCTGGGCTGTGCCTGCAGCCATGTGCTGGGCAGGGAAGGACGGCCAGGCCAGGTCAGTGGGCGTGCTCCCTGACACAGAGCTTCGGGGGGGCTGCGTCTGTGTTTTTCCAGGACCCGGGGTCAGTGGGCCTGCCTACTGGCTGAGCCGGTAGCACCTTGGGGGGCCCCACTGGGGACCCTGAGCTGAGCTTTCCAAGGGCAGAGGCGAATGGGGTGTCCAGGCTGGGGCTGCAGTTCAGCTGCTGGTAAACCCCCCCCCCCCCCCCAATCTGCGTCTTGGAGGCAGGGAGCAGAGCGAGGACAGGAAGGGTCCAGGCTTCCCTCGCAGACCCGGGCGCTGTTGGCCAGGGAAATGGGACTGTCCCGCTCTCCTTTTAAGACCGAAATGCCCCACAAAAGCTCTATGTTTCCGCTTCTGTCGTGGGCAGGTGGGGGGGGGGGGGCCGGCACAGCCAGTGCCTCCCACCCGACCTCTGGGCAGGGAAGGATGGCCAGAGCCAGTGCCAGCCAGGGCCTGGTCCGCGTGGAGGTGACGGATGCCGGGACCCTAGACGCAGCTGTGGGGATGCTGTCCTCGGAGTGGCCGCCGCCCAGCCCCTGGGCTGGGTGGGGGCCGCTGCCCCCCCTAAAGGAGCACTTGGTGCGTCTCCCGCGGGCGAGGTGATGTGTGTGCGACACGTTGGGAGGACCGGGCCGGGGGCTGAGTCCCAGCCTGCTCCCCGTCCGCCCGAAACAGGCCTGGCTGCGCCCTGCCGGCCCTGCCCGTCTCCCTCCCTCAGGCAGGGTAGGTCGGTGGGTCCGCCCGGCCACCGGTCCTCTCCCGGGAGCCAGGACGGCGGCGGCCTCCTGTTGTTTGGCCGCCTGGAAGGGCCAGGGCGCCAGCGAGCGACCGGCGGGAGTGGAGCCGCTGCCCCGCTTCGGGCGAAAACGCGGAGGCCGAGGCGGAGGGGCGGGTGCCGGGCCCGCGGCCAAGGCCAGGTGCCCCGCGGGCGCACAGGCCCGCGGGCTCCCACTTCGCCCTGGGCTGGCGGGTGTGCCGTGGCCGGAGGGCTGCAGGGGGAGGGCGGGGGCTGCCAAGTCCAGTCCGTGGAGCAAGCTGCGGGCAGCCTCCCTCTGGACGGGCACCGCTGCTTCCCGGGGTCCCCGGGCGCAGAAGCCGCCGGCCGCCCGCCGCTCCTCTGGCAGAGCAGGTACAGGCTGGGCCCCGGCGGCCGGCTCCGTGCACCCTGCGTCCCCCTCTGGGCAGAGCGTGGGGCGGGGGACCTGGTCCCGGTTTCTGGGAGAGGCCAGGTGCAGGCGGTGGGGCCAGGGTGGGGGCTCCCCCACGGGGCCCCTAGGGGAGGGGGGCCGCTCTCTGGGCCACTTTGGGCGCGATTAGCCCTCTGTTTTATTCAATTAGGAGGCAATTAGAGATCCTCGGGGGGCTGGGGCTGGTGATTAAGGTGACGCATAATTAGAGTTTCAACAAAAATTATCCAGGATTAAAAATCTTTGGAGGAATTTCGTTTAAAAATTTCAAAGAGCGCTCAATACAATTTATCAGGTTGTGAATCAAACCCGGGGAACGTCTTGGGCGCGATGGCTCCTGTCGCCGGGGCGAAAGGACAAGGGCCCGGCGGCCAGGGCGCCGTCCCGGTGACAGAGAAGCTGCCCGCAGCGCACGGAGCCCCGCGCCTCGCGGCGGGTGCGGGGCGCGCGGGGGGCTCCATGCGGGCGCGGGGCCTGGGAGCCCGGGAGCCCAGGAGCCCCGGGCCCGGCGGGCGCAGCGGCCCCCGGTTCCCCGCGCTCAAAGTTACCGCGACTACGGAGCGAGCCGAGGCCCGTGGGCACCGCAGGTTCCCGGCGGCGGCTGCGCCCGGGCGCCCTTGACCCGAGACCCGGGAGCGCAGAGCCCTCCTCCTGGGCCCGGGTCTGGCCCCCAAGGGTCTTTGCCTCTTAACTTCCTGGACAGACAGGTTCTGCGCCCCTGAACCCCAACTCTTGACCCCGGCCTAGACTCCGCGGGTGGCAGACCCGGAGCCTATTTGCAGTCACTGCGGGGACCCATGTGCAGAGAGACCCGCGGGTGGGGAGCCTGAGTCTAAATTGGGGGCAGTGAAGGGAGGGGGGCATGGTTCCGGGGTGGGGGGACCGAGGTGGAGGGTGGGCTCAGGCTTTCCGGAACCGGCCCCGCCTCCCTGGGCCCCAGCCCGGCTGGCACAGCTTCGGGGAGGTGGCTCCCGGGGGCCCTGCGCCTTCGCTCCACACACCTGTCTGCTGGGGAGGCCGAGAGCCAGAGGCAGCCTGAGCCCCTGCCCCTGCCCCTCGCCCGTGGCTTTAGAGGCTTCGGTGGCCCACGTGGGAGACGTGGCCCCCATTCCCCCTCCCCTGACCCTGAGAAGGGCACAGTGTGGGTAGCTGGCACCGCTTGTAGGTGCCAAGAGACCCAAGGCACAGACATGGAGCGGTCGGGTAGCCCTCGCAGGTCGCACAGCCAGTTACAGCCGAAACTGATGTCACTTAAAGAAAGCCCTCCTGGGTTTCTTAGCCAGCACCCCCTCCCCCAGCGGCAGACTGCAGGTATTTCCGCGGGATTTATTTTTAATGTGTTCGGCTTCCAGCGTTTTCCCGAGGCCGGCGTTCAGCTTGTGACAGGTCTGTTCTTAAAAAGCAGATAAGACATCAGTGTGCTCACCGCCTGGGCACCCGGCCTCCCCGGGCTGGGCTCTTCCTTCCCCCAGGTCTGGGCTGCCCGGAGGCCTGTCCCCCTCGGCAGGGCCACCACCACCTCTCCAGGCCTAGCTCTGCCTGTCCTCTCCCAGGGACAGGTGCAGAGGAGTGGGAAGTGCTGACCACTTGCCCGAAACCCCTCCCCTCCTGTGCCTTTGCCTGAGCAAGTGCAGGAGGTGTAGGAATGGATTGCTCGCCCTCCCACCCTCCCACCCCCAACCCAAACCTGGAGGCAAGTAATCCCGGCCGCTGGCCCGCCCTCGGCAGTCAGAGAGAGATGGACCTGAGAGGGGGAAGAGGGGGGACTAGAGCTGTGGTCACCCGTCCAGCCTGGACCCACCGCTGATCCTCAAGTCCAGGCACCTCCTAGGCTACAGCCAGGGCCAGGGCGGCCTTTCGGGCTCGCTCTTGTGGGCCCAGGGCAGTGGAGACGTGGCCTCTTCTCCGCTCTGACCACAGTGCTCTCGGGGCTTCACGGTCAAGTCCTCCGTGGTCTGGAGGTGCCCCGGCTGCCCGCCTCGTCGGCCTCTCCCGAGACTGAGGGCTGATGCCCCGGAGCTCACAGATAGGAGCACCGTGCCCCGAGATACATATTTGTTTAATAGTTAACATTCTGGGCAGAAAAAGGGAGGGAAGTCAGATTCTGGTGAAGGCTTTGCTTATTTTATATCCACTATAACTATTTATGTCCATGAAAATTGGCTTAATTATATCAATGGAATGTTTCTTTTTCAATTCTGTGTGCAATTAGTCCATCTTGCCGGCTGCAATTTATTTTAATAAAAAAATAAACCGGTGGTGTGTTCAGTTCTTCGTCCCCCGGGGACAAATGCGATTGGTGTGTTTAATTTCATTAACTACAATGCGGCCTACTGGAAAAATGTATAAAATCAGCTTTATGCAGCTTAAACACTGGCATTTGAAACAAATCATTATTGCATTAGCTGTCACACTGGTAATTCTAGAATCTAAGGAAAAAAATATATTATGGCTGTTTTTATAACCCTTTGCAAATGCACTGTTAAAATAATTTATAATCATTTGAAAACGTGGCTGGGTCCTGGTGAATATTTCATCTCCTCTAACGGAGGCTCCGTGTTATCCGCACACATTTCACATCCTGACGCCTGTGCCGTTCCAACCCCGAACCCCCATCTTTCAGGGCAGACACGGGGGAGGCTGTCTTCGCACAACCCCGGTGAGCCTGGGTCCCATTTTCACTCTGGCCCGACTCTGTCCTTGAGCTGGACCCTCTGGTGCAGTGTCTGAGGCGTCTGAAATACACCTGGGGTCGGCGGGGACCCGAGAGGCTGGTGCTGAGGGGCCCTGAGTGCGCCCAGCTTTCCCTCTGGCCCTCGGGTGGGAGGGGGCTCCGTAAACACGCAGGGCCTTCCCGGCCTGGGGGCAGAGCCTCCCATAGCCGGTGTTCCCTGGCCCAGCCTGGGGACCTGAGCAGCCTCCTTTGCTGTGCTCAACTCTGCTCCCCGGGCCCGGCTTGGGGAAGCCAGAGAGCCAGCGACCAACACCTGCTTTCTGAGTGCGCCCCGAGGATGCTGCAGGATCACCCCGGTTAGGAACCCACGAGACACGCTGCTCCTCGGGTGGGTGTGAGCCTGCAGCCCGCATGCCGGGGAGGGCGGTTTGGAGGGTGTGCCCCCGCGTGTGTGTTGGGATCAGCTTCATCCGCCAAGGCCCCGGCCTAGCCTGAGCTGACTGTGGCCCGTGAGGCAGGGGATGGAGGTGCTGGCTCCTCACTCCCCCGGGATGTGGCTGGAGACGGTTAGCGGGGCCCGCGGGGAGGGGGTGCCGGGCATAGCGCAGTCCGGCTCCTTGTTCTGAGACGTGCCGTGGGGAGACCAGAGTTGCGCTGCTGAAGCCCCTGCAGGGAGGCTGCTGGCCTGTCCCCGCTGTGGAGGTGGACAGGGAACCCTTCTGCTGTGAAGGGGCCCAGCCTCCGTCCCTGCTGCGGCTGTGCCAGTGCAGGCACCTTGGGGGGCTTCTAGGGGCTGTACCCCCATCTCCACCCCCAGGTAGTGCCCACGCCACGAACAGGAAGCAGAGCCCTCCATGGCTTGGTCGGAGGCCCGGGACCAGGGCTGCTGTTTTACCAGCAGGTCTCCCCAGGGGTTTCCTAGGGGACTCCCAGAAATGTCCTTGGTCATTTGTGGCCGAATGAAGGACTATCCCTTTGCCCGGCCTCTTAGCCTCCTGACTCACCTGGATAGATTTCAGTAGGACCTGAGTTTCTCCCTTTGACCCACGGATTTCAATGCTCGGTGATGGTGGGACACTGGGTGGCTCACTGTCTTTGGGCCTGAAGCTCCCTCCTGCTTCCCAGGGGGGCGGCCGGGGGTGGCCGGACAGGGAGCTCCCTGGCTCTGAGGACCAGGCCCTGCTGGCGTGACCTCCCCGTGCCCAGGGTGGGTCCTTGGGCCTGTGGTTTGCTTTCCATTTGATGAGCTGCCGAGTCGAGAAAGACGCGACCTTGTCTCCTTCCTACCTTAGAAGGAGTAGCAAAGCTGAACGCTTCGTGCAGGTATCATGTCCTGGCCCTGGGTGCCCTGGGCGCGGCTCTCCAGGCCTCCTGTGGGCCCCTGCCGTGGCCCTCACGTGGGACCGCTTTTGCGCCGACGTTGCCCCTGTGCGCCACACTGCTGGGTCCCCGTGCCACGGCCACCAGCGGCCCCTGCGAAGCCAGGGAGAGGGAGGCGTTTGGGAGGACTGGGTGAGTTGTAGCTCGGTTGGCGTGTTGCCGCGTGTGAACACGTGAGTGTTGGAGTCTCGTGCACTTCCACTGCCCACCTCCCGCAGGGACGACCACGTGAAGGGTCTGGAAGGTCCAGCATAGTGTTTGCTGAGTGTCTTGCCCAGAAGGTGAGGGCCCGGGGCAGGGGCGGGGGCTCAGAATGGCAGGTGCTTCAGCTCCAGTCAGCTTAGGGCGTTCACCTGACTCGCTGCTTCTCCGGACTTGGAACCGGGTTTCAGTTTTGTGTCCTTGGCCTTCGTGGGAACCTGCTTTGTGGGCCTCAGCCTCCCGAACTTGACCTCCATGGGGGCCATCAGGGGGCCCTGCGAGGGCCGTTCAGGCCGGGAGGGGGGCACAGACCACCAGCCATGTTCTGGCTGCAGCTGCCCGGCTTCAGCATCATAAAACCCTGCCACTCACGCTGTGCCAGCTCGGCAAAGGGCCCTGGATCCCTACTGGATGGCTCACACGATCCTTAGCTCGGGATGTCATTTTCACACTGGGGAGGCAGGTCTCCGGTTGGTTTCGGCCCCTCCGACCTGCAGCCAGGTGCTCGCCGAGCTCAAAGGCCAGTCAGTGGCTCCCTCCTGCCGCCTCCCTGGCCCATCAGCTACGCGGGGCCTTTTCCATGCTGACATCTGTCTCCAGGGTTTAAACAGCTGTTGGCATCTGCCAGCTCCTTCTTATCAGAGGCCTCCCTGTTCCCGCAGGGCTTGGGGGTCATCTGTTGCTGGGGCGGATGGAGTCCATCTGTCCCTTCGTCTCTGCCCCTGGAGCCCAGCGCGTCATCCGTGGGCCTACTGTGCGTGGGGCCCTGAGACATGGCCAGTGTGGTGGGTCTGGGGGTTTGCACATGCCCGAGAGAGCCTTTGACCCTCACTGACCAGCAGATGCCTCTCCTGGAGTCCGGGCCTCCGTGTTGTGTCCAAACTGTTGGGAAGGGAACAAAGCCAGACTCAGCCCAGCAGGCCCCTCAGCCTCAGCCCCTTGGGGGCAGCCAGCTCTCTGCACCCCTGGCCTGGCCCCGATGTTGGTGGGGGCGTCGCCAGACCCTCAACTAACTGCTTTATCTCAAATGAGAAAGGCCACGGGCGGGGGCGGGCGGGAGGAAGCTGGAGAGGAGGTCTGCCCCTCGCTGTCTCAGTTTCTATGACCCCCCCCCTTAAATCCAGTGGCTCAAACGCAGTCGTACCCCGGCCCCTCGGGCGGGCAGGGCACCGCCAACATTTCGGCCCAGGAAGAAGATGCCCGGGTGGACGCGTGAGGACTGGCACTGGGCATGCTGGGCGCCCCTTCCTGTGACACGGGCTAATCCGTGTCCGTGCTCTGAAGCTGGCGGCGTTACCCCGCGGACCCGCGGATTTACGTAATAACTTCACTGCCCCTCCCGCTTCCTGACCAGGGGAAGGGCCTGCGTTTCACACGCTCAGACCTTCGTATCGGCTCCCTGGGCTGTTACTCCCGCTTCAGAGAATTTAACGCAGACTGGGAACGGGGCTTGCTGGGGGGGCCCCCGGGCTCTGGGCACAGTGCTGGGCGTCAGTCCTCATCCCCCCCCCCGCAGTAGCTCAGGGGCCCCCCACTTCCTGGCACTTCTGTGCCCTCAGGCGACGCTTCCTCGTGAGGGTCCAGAATGAGGCCACTGCCCCAGAGGCCGAAAGTCCCCACACAGACGGTTCCTTCCTCAGTCCCCGGAAAGCGATCTCTCTGGGGTGGAGCCGACGGCCATTTCCAGCCCCCAAATTCAGAAGGGGCTGCTGGTCCCTCCTGACCCCACGTGCTGCCCGGCTGGCCCCGTCCTGAGCATGCAGGTGGCGTCAGGGTTCAATGCCGGGTGGCCCTGGGGCTGCTTCTGGGTGGAGGAGCCACCGTGGGGCTGGAGGAAGGAGCTTACGACCCACGGGGTGTCTCTGGCTCTGGAAATACTGAGCTGCTTTAGGCCACAGCGCCAGCTCGGGGCATGCCTGCCACTGTCCCCTTCCCTGCCACCTGCTTGACCCCCCCGGGGAGTCCTGGCTTTCCTTGCGGATGGACCCCGGCTCGGCTCTCGCTCCCGGAGACGCCGGTGCATTCCTGAGCGGCTTGAAAACGGGGAGTGTTCTGTGGGCCGGAGCCTACGCCGCTCGAGAGAAACACGGCCCTTCGCCCAGTCAGTGCGGCGGGATGGCTTCAGCGAGCGTGCAGGCGTGTCCACGTGTGTGCATGTGCTCTGCATGTTCTCACGGGTGTGTGCGTGCACGCTTGGGGCTTACGTCGGAGACTGACCCTCGGGCTTTTGCGTTTCGTCAGTGACATTCTCGGTCCCTGAACGCCGGTGCTTTTTGCGAAGGAGCCCCTTGGCCCCGCCGCCCCCCACACCGCCGGGCGGCCCGCGGCGCCTGAGCCCCGCCGCCCCGGGCCGTCTGCAGCTGGCCCTGCGGGGAGAAGAGACTGGAGTTCAAAGGTGGAGGGTGGGCGGCCCGCGAGCACTTTTCTGCACATTTGTGACCCCCGAGGAGAAACAAAGACGAGAGGGGCTGTTTAGATAATCCTGGGCCCAGCGCTCACATTTAGAAAAATCGGGCCCTCTTGAAAAATGACGGAATTATGCGGCCGGTGTCAGGTTGCGAGATAATGATGTGACTGTGTGCGAAAATATTAAATTGCAATAACACGCCTGTGAGTACCTCTCTGAATGAGGTATTCAGTTCCCGCCGGGGCCGCGCGTAGGGCTAGTGACGGACAGAACACAAATGCTGCCGGGGACGCCGGGGGTGCCAGCCGGGCTCCGTCCCTCGTCTGCCTCGCTTCTCTCCCCCGGCCCACCGGGCCGTCCTTTTATTTTGCGACACAGCCCGACTATGCAGCTGATTATTTATCTATCGCATTAGCGGGAGGAGACCCGTCGGGGACAGATCCGTTTTTCCCCCGGAAGTGGTTTGACTTGATTTTTTAAAACAAGACCCGCTCAGATATGTGGGGTGGCGTCCTCGCGTCTGTCAGCGTTCACTTCGTGACCCTGCCGGCTGGCCCCGTGTGGCTGTGGCACCTGCCTGCCCCAAGCGGCCCAACCGAAGGCAGACTTCGCTCGGCCGGCCAGCGCCCCTTCCGAGTGGCCCGTCACCGGGCCGGGGATTGGGGTCCGAGGCTCCTCCCGGGGCACGTGAAACCCAAGTGGCAACAAGTCACCCTGGGGCGGCGGGAGACTTCCACGGGGCCCACGGAGCCCTGGCGTCTCCGATGAGAAGCCGGGTGGCGGGATGGGGGTCCCAGCCCCCTGTACCCAGACTCTCGCCATGTTCAGGGAGCTCGTGGTGTGTGAGCACGCGTGTGTGTGCGTGTGTGTGTGTGTGTGAGCACGTGTGCCATGGAGGGGGTGGAGTTTTAGCGGCTGCACGTTTGGCCGAGTGTCCTTAGGAACAAAAGGGCTGGAAAAAACCAGTGGAAAGAAAGAGCCCTCAGAAATCAGGGGGCAGATCGCCGGCCCAAGGGGGGCTCTCGTTTCACGGCTCAGAATCAGAATCGCAAAGCGTGGGGGCCCCTGGTCTTAACTTTCCCTCCATCGGAGGTGTTAATCTTACCTTCCAAAGGTTAGATAAAGCAGCTCAAAGCTGCTGTGTGCTATTGAATCTCATCTGCTAATTAGGGCCGGGCTGCTGCGGGCCCATCTCGGCCGCCCCGCCGGTCCCCAGGCTGGCAGCCCGGATAAGGAATCTTTCTTTGCTCCAAGTTCTCTCTTTACCCCGGGTTTTAGGTTGCCTGCAATCCTGACAGACTACCCTCGTTCAAAGGGGAGGGGCGCGGATGACCACGGCGAGGGCGAGAAGCCCATTCGGCGGCCGGGCCCCGGCGGCCCCTCGGGAGTCCCCCTCTTTGACCCACAGACTCTGGCGCAGAGGGAGGGAGAGGCGAGCGGGGAAGAATGTGGCCTCGGGTTTTCTGACAAAGGGCTCCGGGTTCTTGACGGCCGGGTGGAATAATGCCTGGCCTCACCTGCGGGCCGGCGGTGGAGGGGCGCAGGGACGTGGCCGGCGGACGGCTCAGCGAGGCCTGCAGGGGGTTCTGAAGGGCGTTGGGGCCTCCGGGGCGGATCGGGGCCTCCTGGGAAAACGTGACCCCAGGCTGGCTCCCATCACGGGCCGTGATCACCAGCAAGCGGGCACAGCCTGGCCACAGGGCCCTTGCGGTGGGAGGCCACCTCAGGGCCAGTGTTACCCTGACTTCCCTCCTTGAAGCCTTTGACGCTCACAGAATTTATAAAAACAAAACCGAGCAAGACCCTCCCTCTCTCCCGGCCCACAGGCAGAGGCCCTCGGGGTGCGGGGTTGGCGGGCAGGGTGGCAGGTGATGGAGCCGAGCCCCCCGGCTGCTGGCCTGCACCCATGGGCTCTTGGTTCATACTCCCCAAATTCCAAGTGGGATGAGTGGCTCCATCACCTTAGCCAACCTTGGACCAAACCACAGGGACCTATGGGTCCCGCCTACCCAGTGAGTGTTGGCACCCTAGGTGGACGGCTCGCCTTTGGGCTCCTGTGTCACCTAACAAAGAGGGAAGGTGGCCAGGGAGTGTTGGGGAGCAGGGTGGAAGCCTAGGGCCCCCAAGGGGAGATTTTCTGCTCCCTGAGATCTTCAGGAGCAGGCAGTTCTCCTGCAGGTCCCTCAGAGCATCGCTAGGCCAGCTCGACTGGTGTCAGAGGGACCATGGCCCCACCTCAATCTGGGGTCACCCTTGGCCAAGGCTGAGACAGAGGGAGAGCTGCAGATAAGCAGGGACCTGAGAGGGCAGGACCTCATCTTGCTGAGGAGGCCCATGGCTGAGGGTGGAGATGGGGCCCCCAGGAAGCCTCCTTCACCCCTGTCGGGGCAGAGGTTGGGGGTCACACGCCAGCGCCCAGGCTCCCTGACCGTCCCACCTCTGCTGGGTCAGGACAGAGCAGGGCTGTTGGCCTCTGTCACGAGCTCCCTCCCAGGGACCCTCAGGCTGGCCCGCAGGGTGGGGGCCTTTATCCCCATGTGCGTCCAGCTCCGCCTCTGCTCCCTCCCAGCCATGGGAGCTGGGGCGGGCACCTCTACCCCCCTGTCCTGAGGGCACCCGGGGGTGGTCAGGACATAAAATGAAATCTGTGTGCAGTGGGGGTGAGCACCCGTGTAACCTGTTGTCCGCGGACCCCGCTTTCTCTCTCCTCTGCTCCAGGACAGGGTGCTCACCCTGGCCCCTTGCTCACCATTTCTGACGGGCTCGGATGGGACACGGGGAGAGGCTGGGCCTCAGGGAGAAGTGGTGGCTGGAGGGATGTACTGGGGGCGCTTGACCGCGGTGTGGTGATGGCTGTTGCTGTCTGTAGGACCGAGGCTGTCACTGTGAGCAGCTGTTTTGGGTTTCTGGAATTTTCTGGGACTTGGCTGAAGCAGATTTGCATGTGGCTGTGTAGCCTCCAGATTTAAAAGCTCGTGGGGACAATATTTTGATGAGAAGAGAGCAAGCAATTCAGAGCAACGTGGGTCCATCTTCTCAGGCCTGCACTGGCCGTGGGCACAGGTGCCCGTCCGAGGGGCTGCGCCCGCGCATGGAGGGCCGGTGGCTGTCCGGGGGCCCTGGGCGGTGTGTGGTCTGCGGTCTGGGTGGCACCTGCACTGGGTTCGGGCTCCACCCACTGGGGCCGGTGAGCTTCTGCCCAGCCCACCCTACAAGCACCAGCAACGGAGCCAGCCCTGGGCAGTGGGCCCTTCTGGGGTGTCTTGCTTAGTTTTGTTCAGGGGACTTGGGGGTGCCGAGTGGCAGGTCCCACAGCTGAAAGGGAAGCTGTTTCTCTTCGCCCTGTGGTTGTCCAGCTGCCATTCTGAGTGTCCTTGATGTCACCCAGGGGACATCTTAGGGCTCCCTCAGGGAACTACAGGATACTGGGGCTTCTGTAGCCAGTATATGCACGTGACACACACATCCACACAGGAGCACGTGCATGGGCACACTCTTACACATGTGTACATGTGTCACACACACACACACACAGTGCACACACATGCATGCCCATGCATGCACACATGTGAAAGTCACACACACACACAGTGCACACACATGCATGCCCATGCATGCACACATGTGAAAGTCACACACACACACACACAGTGCACACACATGCAGGCCCACACATGCACACATGTGAAAGTCACACATGCACACACACACATAGTGCACACGTATACACAGGGCAGTGTGTGTGTAACATGCATACACACATGTACACACATGTGCATACATGTGCAGGGTGCTCTGTGTACACACACGATGCCATGAACCACACTCTGGTTTTAGTGTTGGGTGACTGAGGAGACGGACGCACAGACAGGGCCGGAGCACATGTGAAGGGGACGGGGGCCCACGTTTGGGGAGCGGTCGCTGGGTCTCCTGGTCCCACAGGCTGTGGAGCGAGAGGGCAGGGAGCTGGGACAGCAGAGTCCAAGCCCGGCCAGGGGCTCCCTGGGGAGGAAGGGTCCAACGGGCCCTGGGTGTCAGCCAGCCTCCTGGGGTGGGCCAGCGCAGGCAGGACGGGCTGGATCTAGTGTCGTGCAGACCCAGGGGCCGGGCACGGGGTCCCGTCTGGCCCTTTCACAGGGACATTCGATCTGAACCCTGGGGCCCGGTAAGGAGATTCCTGAGTGGAGCTGCCCGGGATCAGAAGCGCTCGGCGCTGAGAAAGCACTCTGCACGGTCCTGGGCCCTGGCAGGAGGCCCTCCGTGGGATTATCTGCCCCCTGGGAGGCGTGGAATTCCGGGGGCCAGGGGCCACGCCGTATAGAGCTCACGGGGCCTCAGATAAAGCAGGCTGCTTTCTGCTACCACCGGCTGTCGCCGAAATTTGAGGTGCAGCCCCAGAGTGGAGGCCACTGGCCCAGGACACCTGAGCCCGAGAGGCACCGTCCTTTCTGCCCTTGCCGGTGGGAATTCGAGTCCAGGCCGAGTCCGCCGGTGCCTTACCTGGGGCTCCCGCCCGCCTCAGACACAAAGGGCAGCCTCTCGCTTCCCAGGCCGGGCTGCTCGGGGGTATCCTCCGTGAATCTCAGATGCCAGGCCCCGTGGACCCGACGGCACAGGGAGGGAGGTGGAGAGGCTGGTGGCTCCTGGTGCTGTTTTCGAGCTGCATTTGGGAGCTGGGGGTCCCTGGTTAGAGGCGCCAGGTGGGCCCGCATAGCTCCCGCTGCAGATGCCAGCTGCGGGCATTGGACTGCACTGAGCACCCAGGCCCTTTGTCCTGCTTGCTCCGTCCCCAGCTCACTTGAACGTTGGCCAGTGGACATGGGCATAGCTTACTGCTCTGGGGGCTGGTGCCCAGGACCTACCTCTGAGCCTCTCATATGTAATTCCAGGTGGCACCTGAGCACAAACCCCGTACGCTCAGGAGGCACTGCAGGCTTGAAGAGACAGATGTCACCCAGTCTTGGCGGGATTCTGCAGAGGACCCAAGGGTGACAGGGGTCTCCCCCTCTCTAGGTCAGAGTCATCCTGCAGCTCAAGGATGAAGCTCTTTCCTACTACCTAGCAGGGCCCGGGAGGAGCACAAATGTGTGGGGTTCAAGCGGCTGAGCTCAGCTCCAAACTGCTCTGGGCGGGGGAAGGGAGGAAGACCTGGTCCAGACCAGAAGCTGGACGGCCCCTTCAGGGACACAAGTGCGTCCTGACTCTGGGTCCAGGGGTGGCGTCTGCACCCTGTGTGACTGTTAGCATTGGGCAGCGTAGGTTTGGGGTTCAGACAGACCCCTACCAAATCCCGTCATCCGCAAGGGTTGTGACCCGGGCAACGCTCAGCCTCTGTGAGCCCAGCTTCGTGTCTAGGAAACGGGAAACCCATAACACTGGGCTGTGATGGGATCAAGAACAGGCCTGCCCTTCTCTCCTGGAAATCAGTGTCCGTTTCCGCTTCTACCTCACCACCTGGAGCCACGGTGGGGCCAAAGCAGGGGCCATGGCAGGGTCCTCTGGGTGCCTGGGGTGACTGCCTGGTTTGCAGGGCAGACAGCAGGGGCCCTTAGTCAAGATCTCCCCTAGGCCTGCAGGGACCCCGGAGGGCCCAGCTGTGGGACCTGGCCCAGGCTTGCTGTCCCCAAGCTTCCCCAGGCCCAGGAGAGTGTCTGGCTCTGGGAGCTGACACTCCGTACACGAGGGTTGACTCACGGCGGGCGGTCAGCTTCTCTGGAGCTCTGAGGCGGCCTGTGCCTGGCCACAGACCCGCTGGTCTGGGCACGGGCTCGGCACCTTCCTTAAGCTTAGCTCAGTGGGGCCTCTATGGGCCCCATTGAAGATCATGGCATCCTGGGGTGGTGGGACAGTCATCTGCCCCTGGGTCCCTTTTTCTTTGCCCACCTCAGCTCTCTTTCTTTCAGAGAGGACAGGTGGGGAAACCGAGGCACGCTCGGGGTGTGCTGGTGCACACGGGAGTCTTTATAAAGTATAAGTTGCTTGCCTGGCAAGGTGCATGGATAGGGCCTCAGAGCCGGGGCGGCCAGCCTGGACTCCAGGGTCACGAGTGCTGAACCCCGAGCTCAGTGTCCTTTCAGTCGGGAGTCATTGCCGTGGGTTGAGGGGTGCCTTGCACTTCCTGTCCAGGGTGGAGGGGCCACACCCAACAGGCTGCCTCCCCAGGGCCCCTGCCTCTGCCCCTGTCCCCCCTCTGAGCCTGGCTTCCCCCTGCCAGCCAGCTGCCTGACCTCCCTCCTCACTCTGCATTTTCACATGGACACTTTGTCCCCTTTGGGAGCAAGAGGACCAGGTGGGGACTCTGGGGGCCCATCTCCCTGGGCCTTGGCAGTGTTGGCTGGCACCTGTGAGTGCTGGGCCCGACCCGGGCAGAGCAGACCCTCCCATGGGGGCCAAAGGTGGTCTCAGCCACACTGCCTCTATCCTGTCACCACCTTTCAGAGCGATTTTATCTGCTGTGGAGGCTTCCTTTTGGAGATGACGAAGGATGCTTGGCTCACTCTGGGGCTTGCCATCTTTATTTATTTCTGTGAAGTATGATATTAAAGGGGCAAAAGATCTATAGAAATGTGGCCGGGATGGGAGACTTGGGGGAGAAACAGGAAGCTGCCTGACACCCCCAGGAGTGGGGCAGTGAGCCATGGGATCCCACACCCCACACACAGTGCCCGGCACCTCCAGTGAAAGCGGGGAAAATGAAAGGAAGACAGGGAAAGGCAGAGTCCGAGTGCAGGGGACTCTCGGGCCGAGTGTTTGCAGCGAGCCTGGGACCTGCCCCTGGGGGCCGCACGTGGCCGGGCCTCTCCTGGAAGCACCCCCGCTCCTTTGCAGGGGACGGGGAAGGGGTTGGCCAACCCCAGCGGCAGGTCAGAGGGCAGGTGTCTTTGGGCTACAGAAGACCAAGCCTCTAACCTACAGCAAAAAGACACACTGAGATCCCGGCTTCTGCTCTACCCTATGTTGCCGGGGGGCCCCAAAGCTGGGTGTGACCCCCACGCTCCACCGTCAAGGCTAGTCTGCCACTCCCGCCGCCCGGGAGCCCTGGCAGGGAACCACTGTCCACATCGGGGTCAGGTCAAGGGTCCTTCCATGTACTTGGCAGGCAACTCAACCCCAAATGAGGAAACTCACATTTTTTTGGGTTTATGGGAGGGAGTTTTTAGATCATAGGGACAGATTTAAACCATCTTTGATTTTTTTTGCAAACCATTCTTAGTTGAGGACGCCCAGCATGCCCCCCTTCCCGTGGCTGCTGTGAATCCAGCATTTCCAGACCATCGCCCAGAGGGGCCGGAGCTGGGCAGCCGCTGGGCCGCCTTTGGAGAAGCATTTCTGATTGTGTGTGCCTCTGTCTGGAGTCCTCTTTTCTCCTTTTTTTTTTTTTTTTTTTTTAAAAACAACCTTGAGATGCCTTTGGACGGAGCTCTGGCTGTTGACAAATCAATTTTCCGGGAAAGGAAGAGCGTTTCTGTGGGTGGCACGGGGTCGGGCCTCCCGCTCGGCCGAGGGCAGATTAGACTGAATTTCGCGGCGCGCTGTTTCCTCGGTCCCCCGCGACTCCCTGCTCTTTGGCCTTCACGCTGCACTCTTTCTGCCTCGTAAGGTTGTTTCTCTCGCCTTCGGAGGCCAGCCAGCAGCGGCGGCGATTTATGCGGTCTAAGCGCCCCGCAGGACCCCCCGTTCGCGCATCCCCCCGCTGCCCAGGGCCGCCCAGGCGGAGGGCGCGGCCGAGTCTCCGCGTGGAGGGGGCGGGAGAAGCCCTGGAGGCTTCGTCGCTTTGAGTCAGGGAGCTGGGGGCCCGAGTCACCGAGAGCAACCCAGGAACAATCACAACCCCCGAAGGCCTTTCCCAAGCGTGTTCTTATGTGTTTGAATAAACTTAAAGGTGGACCCGTGGTCGGGGCGGGAGCTGTGCGGGCGTGAAATGCGTTTATAGAGCAGCCTCCCCACCTTCCCCACTCCCCCCAAGGACTCCGGCCTGCGGGAATTTCACAGGCTGGCCCCACCGTGAATGGACAGAGGTGGCACCTCGGCCAGCATCGCCCCTGCCTGGAGAAGACAGGCGTGGACTCTGTGGCTCTTTGCACCCAGCTGCCTGCACAGAGGTATCGGCTGGGAGCTCATCGATCTCTGAGAGGCGTGGGGCCCCGGGCCTCCCCATCCTGCCCCGGCCCCTGCGAACCGAAGCTGCCTCCACCTGGGCCTGTGTCCTCCGTGGAGCCCGCTCACCTACTTGGAGCTGAAGGGGGTCTGCGAGCGCTCATTTGAGGCAGTAGGGTGGGCGGGAGCCCTCTGAGCACAGCGGCTGGTCCCTGCTCCGGTCCAGGGAAAATCAAATGTTCCCAGGCCATGAAATGCAGGCTGTTCAGCTGGCCTTTTTATGTGACGGAGTTTCCTCATTGGGACAGAAGTGCCCTTGCAGATGCCCTTTCTTGGGGTGCATTTGCTCCCCAAGCAGCGTGTTCCCAGGGCAGCCACCACCGCAGAGAAAACCTGAGGGAGCCGCATGTCTGCACTTGCCAGTTCCCCATGTTATTGTGTCTCCTCCAGGCCCAGCCTAATCAGATGCTTGTCCCCCAAACCCCAGTCTCTTCGCATGGGAGTCTCTTTTGAATTAGTGAAATAGGAACAGGTGCCTGTTGACTTGGCCACACCATCCCGTCAAACGGGGACCAGGCTAACCTGTGTGACTGTGACCCAGGCTCCAACCACTCCAGCCATTCACCCACCCACCCATCCATCATCCACCGTCCATCCATCCACCATCCATCCACTCATCCACCCATCCATCCATCCATCCATCCATCCATGCATCCATCTACCCATCCATCCATCCATCCATCCACCCACCATCCATCCATCCATCCATCCATCCATCCATCCATGCATCCATCTACCCATCCATCTACCCATCCATCCATCCATCCATCCATCCACCATCCATCCATCCATCCATCCATCCATCCATCCATCCATGCATCCATCTACCCATCCATCCATCCATCCGTCCATCCATCCATCCGTCCGTCCGTCCGTCCGTCCGTCCATCCATCCATCCATCCATCCATCCATCCATCCACCATCCATCCATCCACCCATCCATCATCCATCCATTTACCCATCACCCATTCATCTATCTACCCACCTGTCCATTCATCCACCCATCCACCCATCCATCATCCATCATTTGTTAGTGACTGTTACAGGGTGCCCACCTGCCTCTTCTGAAGTTCTGAGAAGCTCTATCCTGGCTCCATGTGCTCTTGGGCCAAGTGGGCAAGAGAGACAGAAATGTCCCGCAGACTAAAACCCGGAATTCAGAATGGAGAGGCTGCCCCTGTGTGGGGCAGACAGTCAGGAATCCAGACCTTGGACCAGACGGCCTGGGTTCAAATCCCAGCTCTGCCACCTCCCATGGGGATATCAGAGGCCCACCCCACCAGCCCCTGAGGGAACTGATAGGAGAAAGCAGATGAGTGTCCTGGCCTCTAGGAATAGCTCAAAAATGTCACTGTCACAGAGGGAACATTGGAGATCCAGGCTGTCCGGGGGCAACTTGGGTAGGGTGGAGTGACGCCGGGGGCTGTGGCCACCACGTTCCTAGAAGCTGCCTCTCTGCTCTGGATGGAGTCCAGAGGGGAGACCTTGCCTTGTGTTCATCCAGATATGGTCAGGGGGCTGTGGCACCCACTCTGCGCGGCTTCAGGGAGTGTCTCTGAGTCTGCCCAGGCTTGCCCAGTGTCAGAGACAGGGCTTAGGCTAGTCTGGTGTCAGGGGCAGGGCCCAGGCTAGCCCAGTGTGTCAGGGGCAGGGCCCAGGCTAGCCCAATGTGTTAGGGGCAGGGCCCAGGCTAGCCCAATGTGTTAGGGGCAGGGCCCAGGCTAGCCCGGTGTGTCAGGGGCAGGGCCCAGGCTAGCCCGGTGTGTCAGGGGCAGGGCCCAGGCTAGCCCGGTGTGTCAGGGGCAGGGCCCAGGCTAGCCCGGTGTCACAGGCAGACAGGCAGGAGCTGACATTTGCTCCGAGATTCAACAGGCAAATGTCGGCTCCCGCCTGAACCACAGCCGAGGAACTGTGGGTGCAGGCAGGCTCCACAGTGCAGGGAGGGGCATGAGTCCTGAGGGCCTGCCTGTGGCCCCCGTGCCCCCAGCTGAGAGCAGGTGTGATGAGGAAAGAGCTCTGGTGAATTCCCCCGAGTGCTGAGGATTTTACCAGGCCCGCGGGCATGTGGACTTCTGTGATTCTGTGGTCAGGCCGCTGTGTTCCAGGAAGTGCCAAACAGAAGTGGTGACTCTGGCCAGTGACCTTGGTCTGGGGAAAACAGTGGCCTCAGCCAGTGTGGTCTGTGGCTGTTGATGACCTAGAAATCGACAGCCGAGTGCTCTGGGTGGGAGGCCGGGCACCCTGCCGCCATGGAGCGCCGGGGAAGGGAAGTCACAGCGCCAGGGTCAGGAGCCATGGGGCACGTAGGTGGTGGCACCTGCGAGTGGGCGGCCTGGATCGGTGGGGGGGCCAGGGCAGTGCATACTTGAAGGTCCCCCCTGACTTTCTGCTTCCCTGTGATTCTTAAGCGTCTCTGGGGAGGCTGTGGACTTCTCAGAATGGAGCAACTTAAAGAGAAATCCACGTTAAGTAAATGGTGGGTTCCCAATCCCCCATCTCAGGGTCAGAATCCCTGGGTCAGAGGGCAGAGGGAGGTTTGGGCACACAGAGCAGTGTGGCGAGAAAGCAGGACCCCTTGCGGGCTCACTGCCAGGTTGGGGACCCTTTGGAGAGTGGCCGTCACTCCCACCGGGCCCTGTGAGCAGTGATGGGGAGGTGACTTTCACATTGGTGACCAAGAGAGCTTTCCACTTATAGTGTGACCAGCTGGCTTAGTGGAAAACACCGTGTCCCCCGAGCTCTGCTCTGGGGGGGAGGCCGCACCTTCCCCAGGGCCACTGCGGCCCTGCTTTTCCTGCTGGAGGGAGCGGGGCCCCCGGGGAAGCTCCGGCTTCCTGGAGTTGGCTGCCTGGGCCTTGCCAATGCGGTTGCCGTGGGGAGCCCAGGTTATGGGCCTGGTGCCCTGGGAGAATCCTGTGGGCCAGGAGGGGCTGGGGGCTTCCCTCTGGCTCTTCCCCTTGGCGGGTGGGGCTGGTGACCAGAGCCCATCTCGGGCGGCCTGGGGGATTTTCCATGCTGGCGGGACTAAGCCGGGATGGGATAAGGCTGGGGGCTGGGGCCAGCCTCGGGACCCCTCTGCCACTCCAGCCCCCCCCATCCCTGCTTTGCCATGCACAGGTGGCTGTCCTGTGGCTCTCCTGCCAGCCCAGGAGATGGTGACCCCGGGGTCCCAGGCTTGTCCTCAGTGGATGCTGGCAGTCAGCTTGGCCTGAATACCTGCGGCTGTCGAGGAGGGCGTCCCGCTCAGAAGACACTGGGCTCACCCTCCTCACCCTCTAGGGAAGAACAGAATAATCGAGGCTTCGGTGTGTTTACAGCAGTTTGGGGTGCAGCGAAGTGTGGAAGCTGGGCCTGAGTTTCCTGGTCACTGAGGCGGGGACAACACTGTCTGCCCCTTGCAGGGTCGCAGGGGGTGGGCCTTCCTGAGCCTGAGAGCTCACTGTCCCCCGGCCGGGGAGGGGAGAGGCAGGAAGACCTGGCGTTGGGAAGTATCCTGGTTAGTTCTGGAAGATGAAGTGAGGCCCTGAGGCTGGCCCGAGCCTCGGGGTGGGGGGCAGAGGCCCGGGCTCTGTGGGGTAGGATGCCCGTGGCCCTGCAGCTGCTCCGCTGCTAAGCATCTTGGTTCTGGGTCAGCAGCTGTGGGTTTGGGACAAAGCCTGGGTTCGGCCGCCTTGTCCAGGCAGCCCTCCGGGCCCCTGTGCCTGTGTGAGACTCCACGGGCCCTGCCGGTGCTGTGGGCAGCCTTGGGCTGGGCCAGGGAAGCTGGGTCCGTGCAGGGGGGTCTCCGCGGTGTTAGGGGTGACTCCTGGGAGTGCATTCGTCAGTTGGGGGCATGCAGGGTCGGCGCTGTGTGCTTAGAGTGTTCTTTGGGGAGCTAGGGGGCTGGGGCAGCCTCATATTATCCCCACTCTACTGACCACGGTTTAAAATCCAAGTCCCTTCCCCTGGGAGATTGGGCTTTGTGACAGGGACTTGTGTCAGCATGGAGCCCAGGTCAGGGGGAACGTCTCCCTCCCTCCCCTCTTGAAAGCCCCGGGAGCCTGCCGGATGCTCAGCCTGGGTTGGGTGGCTGGGACATCTCACCTGGGGGTGCTGGTGTGCTTGGAGCCCCTGGTAACACAGCCTGGACCCCGGGAGGACCGCAGCCTGGGCCACCGCCAGGGAAGGGCCTCCTACCCTCTCCGGACCTTCCTGAGGGTCTGCACAGGGGGGTTCATTCCTGCTGCGCCTCCAGCCTGGGACCACCCAGGCCTTGGGTCCTTTCTGTCATCTCCCACCCTGTGGGGCTGCCCAAGCCCCTGTCCCTGTCCCTGTCCCTGTCCCTGTCCCTGGCCAAGTTGGACCTGGAGCTGGGAAGGAATGAGGTCATCGGAGGGGGGCCCCCACAAGGAGAGGGCCTGTTTTTAGAACCCACACCTTAGGGCTGAGGCCAGAGCCACTTCCCAGCCCCGGCCCCAGCCCCCTTGGCTGCCTCTTCCTCTTTCGCCCCTCGGCACCTTCCCTGCCTGATCGGGCTCCGCAGTCCCACGGCTGCCATCACGCTGGGCCGTCCCGCGCGGGCAAGCCGGGAGGTGGCTGGCCCGGGCTGGTGAGCTTGGAGCGTCCGGAGCAGGTGGCTTTGCCCTGGCGCGGGGGTGGCGGTGAGTAGGCCGTCCCTTCCCTGGGAGAGCACGGGGCGGGTGTGCGCAGGGTCTGGCCTTCCTCGGTTTCCCCTTGCCCACCTGTCCTTGGAGCTCTGCTGAGGGTCACCTGGCAGTCACCCGGGGAGGTCCCACTGTCATCTCTGGGATCACTGGGGCCATTTGCTGATGACCTGGTGCTAAGTTTTCAATGGTGCCAGGGCCGTTCGCTCTGACCTCCTCCCACCTGACCCCACGCTCCGTCCCTCACTGTGGCCTTGGCACCTGCTGGGAGAGGAACAGCCGTGAGCCACACGTGGGCATGTGGGGTGTGGGTGTCTCTGGGGACTGTGAGGCTGGGCCAGGGTCAGAGATGACCCCCCACCCCCCGTTCCCGGTGAGGACCCAGCTGTTCAGAGAAGCAGCCTGCACTGCCAAGGTCATGAGAAAGGTCAAAGGTAGGGTGGTTGAGCCTCTGGATGAGCCCAAGGGGGAGGTTTGGCAAAGGTTGGATTCTGATGGGCCCTTCGTTGGCTGTGTGACCTCAGGTGGTTTCCTGACCTCTCTGGAGTGGTGTCTTCATCTGCAGGGGGTGTGAGGGTGCTCGCCAGCAGGGAGCAGAGGCATCTCCACGCCTCCTGGTGCCTAGTACACCGACCTCTAAATAATAATAATAATGACAAATAATTAATAGTAAGTGGCAAGGCTGCATCTTGGCATCCTGGTATCCCCATGGCGTTAACAACTTGGTAGGAGCTGGCAGGATCCAGCCACCTCACCATTGTCGTCCATGCACAATGGACATGATCTTGAAAATACCTGTGTTTCCTTCACGCCTCCTTCACACCTGCTTCCACCCCACAGACAGGGGCATCCCTGAAGCTCAGGGTCGCTTTCGGTTCATAAAGGGGTGCACCTCAGCTGAGATGGCGACGCTGAGTCACGCATAGTTGTCGCCTCCCCAAAGCAAGGCAGAGGGGCCCCCAGAGGGTCTTGGGTTGGGCAGGGGCCCTGCAGGTGTGGCCAGCCCTGTATGTGGGGGGGGGGCGTGTGCCCAGGAAATGGCCAAGCTCACCCCCTGGGCCCGCCGCCGCCTCATTTCCTCCCGTTTTCGGATGAACTAAAAGTCAGCCATCTGCGGGCGCTCACCATGTGCAGGGCACAGCCAGGATGCCCCCTGGACAGGAAAGACAAGCGAGGCCTGAACCTCAGCCTGGAGGGGCAGGAGGGTTTCGGGAGAGGGCCACGGGGGGGGGGGGGGGGCAGGCGATGTGCCCGTGAGTTTGATGCCCGCAGGGGTCATTTTAACGCCTCCTTCCTCTACTCAACACACTGTTTTTAGTCATAACCAGGTAAACGTCCATCATAATCATTGTTTTCTGAATTTGTTTCTTTAATTTTAAAACAAATGACCCTTCAAAGGGAAACTTGCACCTTCACTGAAGTTTACACTCATCAGGCAAACCCGCCAGCTCTATAGTCCGACTCTGTTTCTCCAGTTTAGACTTAAAGCTCCCAGCAGGTCCCCGCGGTCGGTCGGGTGTGGCCGGGGGGGGGGTCCGGCGGATGCAGACGGAAGGGACTCAGTTGCCCTCTCCTGCTTTGCTCGCTGTGGTCACGACTGACCTCGGTCTACGCTTTGAGCTCAGGGATCCCTGTAACCGCAGGGCCGGCGACAGCCCACCCCCAAAGTCCCAGCCATTGAACGAGCCCTCGCAGGGGTGTGCGTGGTGGGGCCACGTGTGTCCAGGAGGCAGAGGAGGGCTGAGTGGGAGCATCCTGTGTGTGCCGAGTGAACCGAGGGCAGACGTGGTAGCTGGGGTGAGGGGTGACAGTGAGCCAGGCCACCTGGGGTATGACAGGCCTGTCTGGACTGGACGAGTCCCTTCTGGAAGGAGGCTGTGGGGATGGGACGGTGGAAGGAGAAGGCCCGTGCGGCCCCCCAGGGCCTGGTTCTGAAAGACCCCAGGGCTTGTGGGTTGTGTGGGCTGGTTCCTGGGGACCGTGGATCAGGTGATGGGTGAGGGGAGCCGAGTCCGTGGGCCAACAAGAGACCTGTGACTACAAGAGACCTGTGCCTGGGCGCCTGGCACCCGGCGGGACTCGAGCAGCGAGCGGCCCAGGGAAGCGTCCGCTCCCGCTGCGCCTGCTCCGCCTCAGGGGTTGGCTATGCAGGGCGGTGACTGCCAGCCAGACCGCAGTGGCCCTCGGTGCCCTGCAGACCTGCACCGTCTTCCAGGTGCTGGGGAACCTCACAGGCGCCTCCTGCCCGGCGGGCGTCCACAAGCTGGGGAAGAGAATCGGGCAGCTCTTCTGGGGCGGGTCCTGAGGTCCCAGCTGCTGCCTGGACCCCCTATTCAACCCTGTGCTCTGAAAACATCCTTGTCACGTTCCCTCGAGGGGGAGACGCCCCAACCTGGGCTGTGAGGGCTCCTTGGTCAGTTCAGACGGGGAGGGAGGGAGGGATGCCTTGGCTGACCGAGGTCCGTGGACCTGCCTGGTGCTGGCCTTGGGGGGGGGGGAAGAGAGTGAATAAACGTCGTTCAGAAGGGGAGATGCCACGGGTGCCCCTGGCAGCTGGACCTGAGCCCCTTCGGGAGGTACAGATGGAGCCCAGGCTGTCCGAAGGGGAGGAGCCACTTCAAGGTGACCTCTGTCACTTGGCCACGTGCTGAGATTCTGGCCTGGGGACTCCGGGAGGGAGGGTGGGGAGCGTTGGCCTAGGGCAGCTTTAAAGGTCGGGGACCTAGACGGGGGTCCCGCCGGGCAGGGGGCCGCGCCGAGCTGGACCTGCTGCTCCGTCCCTGGCGGATGCGGTCAGAGCGGAAGCTGCTCCGCTAGACGCTGCCCACCCAGCCTGCGGGCGCGGGCGGGAGGACTGCGGGCGCCCCCCCTGCGGGCGGGGGGACGGGGGTTGTGCGGAGACGACCCCGCTTTCTCTCCCCCTCCTCCTCACCCCGACGCGCAAACCTCTTCGTGAGAGATAGTGGCTCCCGTCCAACGCTCCTCCGCTAATCAGCAGCCATCGTGGGAAAGGCCCGAGCTGAGGGCCGGAGGCAGCGCATTGTCTGGGGGAGATTAAAGCCCTGGAGCTGCATTGTCTGGGCCCCGGATAAATCTTCCTGCTGTCAGTCAGACGCTGAATTAAATCCCCTCGTTTCTGAAGGGGCTTATCTGTGCAGAATGGGCGGTCACACCGCAGCCCCCGGACGCCTCTGGGAGTGGCTGTCCCGGGCACCTTGAGCAGGAGCATCTGGGGAGGGGACACTGTGGCATCCATCCTGGCAGGAGAGTGGGTCCCACCTGAGGTCCCAGGTGCCCCGTGGGATGAGCTGTGGGGGTCCCTGACAAAGCAGGGAGGGGCCCAAGGAGGGTCCCTATGTTGCCAGGGCAGAGGGTGAGCCAGGGCAGGAGGGGAGCAGCGGGGAGTCCCCCGGGCAGTTCGAGGCCGAGCTGGAATTGATCCTGGGGATCCGGAACCTTCCAGAGAAACCATTGACCCCTGTCCCCTCCAAGGCCACACTTCCTTGGGTTAGACAGACTCGGGGCGGAGCCTGGGGCCGGGACGTGGTCCCCTAGGTAGCTGCCATCTGCCAAGCACAGCCCCCTGGGCGGCTGCCCGCTACCTCCACCTGCATCTCTGGCCGGAGGACAGGCTCAGGGGAGTTTCCCAACACGGGGCCGCGGGACGCCTACAACTGAACCTCGTGCGGGACCCTCGTTTATGAAGCGGCCGGTTTGGGGAGGAGCGGGAGGCTCCTGCTCAGGACCCCAGAGTCTAGGGGACTGCGGTGGGAGGAGCCCCAGCCGATGCCCGACGTACACACGGGGAACAGCGGCCAGAAAGGGCGCAGAGTGTCCAGGCTGCCCAGAGGACATGCATTCCTCCCGGCCCTGGAGGCCCTGGGGGGGCTGAGACCCGGGCGTGGCAGGTTGGTTCCCCCCCCCCCAGGCCTCTCTCTCTGGCATGCGGGCGCCATCTTCTCCCCGTGGCCTCACGTGGTTGCCCCTCTGTGCGCGTTTGTGTCCCAATCTCCTTGTCTCATCAGGACACCAGTCCTAGGGGATTAGGGCCACCCCAGCGACCTCACTTTACCTTCCTCACCTCGGTTCAAGCCCTGTATCCAAATACAGTCCCATTCTGAGGGCCGGGGGGGGGGGGGGGGGTGTCCAGAACGTAAAACATACAAATTTAGGGAAATAGTTCAACCTGAAACAGTGCCCGTTGCCGCTGTCCATGTTGCCCGCAGCTGTATTTCATTTTGGCCCAGAGCATCGTCTGTGACGATATTCTAACATACCCCCAGAAACGGGATGGCAAGGGGGCTCCCAGGAACATCCCGTCCCCCAGGGGTGGGGCAGAATCACCTCCTGTGGGGTGCCCTGAACACTGAGCCCTGAAAGCACCTGGCCTCTGGGGGCCCGAGAGCAGATGTGCCGGGAGGGGCGAGAAGTCTGCAATTAGCCCAAACGCGCCTCCTGAAAGGCCAAGGGGCTTAAAGACCGGCCTTGAACCTGAGACTCAGCCATGGAAATCAGGGCTTGACTGGAGAGCACAATTTTTCTCATTTTTGTGGGGCTGAGCCTTTTCAAAAAGATTTCAAGATAATAAAATCCACAGGCCCCAGGAAATTTGCATAGGGCTACTTAACATCCATTCTGTATTTTTTTTTTTTTTTTTTAAAGAAATAAACACATCCTCAAACTTCCCCATCCGCAGGGCGGGACGACCCTGGGAGCTAACCGTTCAAACCTTTACAATTTTTTAAAACCCAACAGCTTTCCATAACAAAGGGCAAAATTCACAAACAAATTGCCTTCCTCCGCCCGGGGCCGCTCCTTGGCCCGGGGGAGGGCGCGTTGTCAAAACGCGGCGCCTTGGGTCACTGTTGAATGGCTGATCCCACGGAGACAGGTCCCCCAGGGTCTGTGGAGAACAGCAGCGGCTCGGGAGCCCGAGGGCGCACTCTCCCCCTTCCAGCCTTTCGGAGGGCCAGCTACGGGCGGCGGGTGGGGGCCTGGGAGGGGGCCTTCCCAGCGAGCGAGGCTGTGCGGTCACCCCGGGAGCAGCTGTCCTCACTGGAAGGTCCAGGGAGGCAAAAGAGGGCCGTGGGAGGTGCTGGAAGTTGCCGGAAGGTTCCAGAAGGTGCTGGAAGGTGCTGGCAGGCAGGAGGGCACCAGGGGTTTTAGTTGTAGAAGCACGCGTGTGCTTTGAGCGACCGCAGTCCGGCCCAGCTGTGCAGGGGCTGGGGTGCCAGGGCAGTGTGGCTACGTCCAGCAGCAGAGGACCCCAGCCGGGGGCCCGGGACGCAGCCCCGAGGACAGCCCGGCGGGAGAATCTCCTGGCTCCTGGGCCTGCCCAGCTGCCTGGGCTTCCTGTGTGTGTGCACCTCTTAGGGGTCCATGAGGGTGGGGCGCCCAAGCCGTTTCCCCAGGAAACCTCAGCCCAGATGGGGAACAGGATGCAGGGACAGGCAAGTCCAGGCCACGGAGCAGTGCCCAGCGTGCCGCCCCTCCTGCCCTCGCGGGGCCCACGCTCTCCCCTGCCCCTTTCTCCCCTCTGCTCCTGAGCTGAGGCTGCCTCCACTCCCTGCAGTCTGCCTGCAGCCTCCCCTGGCTGACACCCTGTCCCCAGCCCTGCAGAACCCTGGCCCCCGGGCGGGGATGGTTTTCCTTAATCTTGGCGCCCAGCAGGTGCTCACTAAACGCTGGTGGCGGGCGTGGGTGGGAGGACCATCCGCAGGGAAGGCTCTGGGAGTGCAGAGGGGGACGGCAGGACAGACTGTTCTGGAAACACGTCTCCGAAGGCGTTGGCTCAGGAGTGTCGGGCAGGAAGTCAGGCGGCTCGGCTCCCAGGTGGCCAGTCCCCCAGCACTGAGTGGCGGAGGCCAGTGGGGGCCTCAGGCTGCCCACCGAGGATGGAGGGGCTGGTGTCCTGGAGGGAGGCCCTGTGCGGGGCCCTTGGGGCTCCACCCTGGAGAGGCCACTGTCTCGTCCGCTGGCCTCCCCGGCCTGGCCTCTGGCCTCCAGGCCTGCCCTGCCAGGAGGCCACATTCATGTTCATTTTGTCCTGGGCCACGTGGCCACCCTGCCCCCTCCGTGGCCCAGCCAGTGCTCGGCCCGGGTGCTCACCTCCGGCCTAAACACCCCTGCTCCCTCTCGCTGTTCAAGGACAGGAGCCCTGGTGGGAGACACATCTGAGTGGCCACTCATGGACTCTTCTGGAAGCACAGTGGGGGACGGGGTCCTTGTCCCTCTCTGGTCACCAGTCTGGACCCCAAAGGGTTAAGGAGCGAGTGCGGGGCTTTGTCGGGCAGCCTGTCAGTGTAGCCCACAGCCTGTCCCCAATCCCTTCCTCATGACCAGCTGAATAGGCCTGCTGATTCCTATGGTAACCTTCAAAATGCATTCCTGGGCAGGCCAGCCTCCCAGCCGCCCCAGTAATTACATTCCCAGCTCGGCCCACAGGCAGCATGCTAATTAGCCCGCGAGGCGAGGGCGGGTGGCTGTGGTCCCCTCCCCGAGAAGGGGCCGAGCTGCCACTCCTGCTCACAGCCCGCCCTGTCCCCTCCTCCCTGCTGAGGTGCCCGGGTGCCAGGCCAAGCTGCCGCAGAGGGTCCCGGAGGGGGCAGAGACCCAGGAAAGGGCCCTGAAAGCCTCTCCCCTGTCTCTGGGGGTCCACTTCTGCTCCCACTGGGGGTTCCTACATGGTCGGCCCAGCCCCTAGCCCAGGATCTGGGATGGGACCCATCCATCTGGAGGGGCCCAGGCCAGCTCCTTCTCGGTAGCACGTGGATCCCCCATGGGGTGGGTGTGGGTGCAGGGTACACGGCCTCAATGAGCAGCTGTCAGTGGACAGGGCCCCAGTGACATGTATGTTGGGGTGGAGGGTGACCAGGTCTGGGCAGAGGGCACCTGGGCTCTGGGTGAAGTGGGGCTGGGGTGAGAGCCCATATGGAACCTGAAGGAGACCCAGGCCCAGAGAGGGAGGAAGGTGCCCAAAGGGGACTCGAATGCTTGGCCCTGAGCCTGTGAGAACCGGGAGCATCCTGGGTGCTGGAGGGGGTGGGGTAGGTGAGGGCCCAGTGGATTTGCTGGGTGCAGAGAGGCCACCAGAAAGGATTTCTGGGGGGCAATGGGAGCCGGTCCTGTGTGTCAAAGGTCACCCAGGCCCCGGTACAGAAAGCAGACTCCGGAGGTGCCCAAGTGGGTGTCATGAGGGGGTTACTGCCAGGCCTGTGTGGGGGAGGTGGGCATGTGTGCTCTGGAGGGTTGGGGAGGCAGAACTGGCAGGAATAGTTGATGGAGTGCAGGGGGGCAGAAGGGAGGACACCCCAGCTTTCTGTCCTGAGCAGCAGGGCCCATGCAGAGGAGCAGGTCCTACAAGCCTTTGGACCTCACGAGAGGCACAGCCACCGTGGAACTGGCACCAGTGGACACGGGCAGGGCCAGGACTGCAGGTCCCATATGGTGGCCCTGGCTCCAACTAGCACTGCCCACCCACAGGGCAGAGGTGGGGCCCTGGGAGCTGGTTCCTGGGGCCAGTAGAGCCCGGCCAGCAGGAAGCAGGGGTGGCGAAACTTCCTGTCCCTGCCCTGGTTGGTCGGCGTTGTGGTCTGGGCACTGGCCTTGGGGTGAAGCTGGCAGTGTGGCTGTGGGTGGGCAGCTGAGACCTGGTCATGGTTGGTGGACACTGTGGCTCTGGCCCCGGAGGCGTGGGGCCTGGGCAGGGCTGGCTGGCCCGGGAGCCCAGGTGGGTGAGACGGGAGGCTTACAGGGGATTACCGGCTCAGGATTGAGAAGCCCGCAGTTCCTGGGTGTCAGTCTGCTCCACTAATTCTAATGTAAACAGAGCAATCCTTTAAGCATGTATCACTTACCGCCCGACAGGGAGCCACAGATCAGCGTGACACCACCACTCCCAGCACCTGCCGGTTAACTCCGCTGGCCTGGGCCCATTTCCCAGACTGGAAGGGCCGGTGCTGGGGTCAGTCCCGGGTATCACGATCAGGATAAGAAGGGCCCGGGTGGGTTTCCACCCCCCATTGTCATCTCTGCTGGACTAACGCTAGGACCACCTTCCTTGGTGACACACGTAATCCCGGCCCAGCCCCAGAGTCTCCACTTGCCTCTGTCCCCAGCCATCAGCCAGGTGCCAGCCCCCTATGACCACTGCATGTGGCCAGCTTGGGGCTGGGGTCTCCTGGGAGGTTGTGAGCAGAATGCCTGTGGCTCCTGCCTGCAGGGGGACAGGGGGACAGAATTAGCAGGCAGTGGCCCGAGCCCCAGTGTGGATGTCTGTGTCAGGAATCCTGCTCCACACCTGCCAAGCTCAGGGAGAAACCAATTGTACAGCGTGGGGACACTTGTAGGATGCAGGGCGGCCGCGTGTGGAGCTCGGAGCCACCAGTCTTTTCTTCCATCCTCGGTGCGGGTGTGTGATTATAAACCCTTCCCCGCCTGTGGGTCCGATTCTCCTCTGCCCCCTTCTTGGATTCTGGAAGTTCTGTTTCCATGAATAAACCCTGCAGTCCTCTGTGGCGAGTCGGTGTGGATGGTGTGAGGTAGGGATCGAACGATATTTTAGGCACCCTGTGGGGGGAGCCGGTCTCCCGGCCAGGTGTGTGGGGTGCAGTGTTGGTTTCTGTGATCTGAGATGTCACCCGGTAACCGGCGGTGTCACCCCTGTGCTACGTGGGAGTCTCTGTCTCTGGGTCTCCTGTCCCTTCCCGTCGGTCATTGGTCCACGCCTGGGCGGACACTCAGCCCCTGGTGGAAATGTCTCAGTGACCATGGGAAACTAGTAACAGGCACATCCACAGGAGTCCACACAGTGCCGGACACTGCAGGTGGGGGGAGCGAGGCCCAGCCAGGTGGTGCAGCCCAGAGGGGCTTGAACCCCGAGTGGTCTGTGCAGCTCTCTCTGAACTCATAGGTCTAGCGACCTCGGGGCCTTCGATGCAGCTGCTCCGGGCCAGATGGAGCTGCCATGAAGCCAGGGACCAGGCCCCAGGGGCCAGCTGTCTTCTCCAGGAGAGGGGGACAGTTTGAACAGAAAAGTCTGAGGCAACAACCCCTTGTCACTCCAAGATGACCACAGGTTATTCCAAAAGGGGTGGGAAGATTTAAGAAGCAGAATAGAACGAAGTTGCCTGCGTTGAAAACACCGGTGTGCGCTGTGTGCTGTCCGGAAAGGAGGTTCCGTCTGGGTTGGCAGGTTCTCCTCTCCTGTGGATAAGCTGTGGGCTTATTTATTGCAGCAGTTTTTGGGGTGTGTGTTTTGCTTTGTTTTTAATATTTTTATTCGAACCTGCAGCCTGGGTTTGCAACCTTTCGGTGCATGAGACGATGCTCAACCAACAACCACACGGGCCAGGCTGTCTCAGTGTTTTGCAGGTGGGTGGGCTGCTGGCCTCTTAGAGGAGATCAAACCCTGTAGGTACTGACTTGTATTTTTTTATTGTTATTATTTTACCGTTCGCCAAGGGATGGCACCATCTGGGGAGCAGCCACATCTATCTTGCCCCCAGGGCCGTGGCGCTGTGGGTTCCTGCCTCCTCGGGGCCAGCCCTCAGCGTGGCTCCCTAAACAGATGCTAAAACGAGTCTTCTCCGCAACACTCCCGGGAGGCAACTGTCTTTTAATAACTGTCTCACGCTCAGTGTTCCCGGGGGCCCGTTAGACCAGGGGCTATGGCCAGCCGGGGACTAATTGAACAGCAATTAGGAAGCAGCTTTGCGTGGGGCAGGCAACTGTGATCGCCAATGACCAGCATTGAATTCATCGGAGGGAGGTGGGGGTGTCTTCGTGTCTGAGCGAAGGAGCCGGCACCTGAGTTAGGGTCCGGCTGCCTCACACACCACCCGAGGATTTGACCGGTGACTAGTGTGTTGTCAGGGGAAGGGCATCTGTCTTGGAAATTGGCCTCAGGTCCCAGGACCATGGCATCACCCCCTTCAGGACGCAGACACGGCCTACCTTTCCCAGGGCGGGGGCGAGGGTGCAGTGCCCGGGACCACTGCCTTTCGCCCCTTGCTGTTGATTCAGGGGACACGGTGAGGATCTGCATGCATTGTTGTGTCAGGAACCCCCCTCCATCACCATCCTCCATCATCAGGAGGGTGAAGGTGCAGCTGGGGTGGGTGTGGCTGACCTGGTCTTGGGCACCCAGTTCAGGTGGGGCAAGGTCAGGCTGTGAGCTCCGTTACCCTGATTCCAGGGCCCCAGGACCCAGCTGGAGCCCAGGGGTATTCCCATGACATTGAGGCTTTTTTTCCTCCTTTGATCCGGCCTGGACATTGCTGTGCCCAGGAGCCACCGAGAGCTGGAGCCCAGGGGAAAGGAGAAGCCAGAACCTAGCTCAGTAGAGGAAAGAGGGTCCCACACCTCAAATTTGCAGCACAGACCAGGTTCTGGGAACCCTGAGGAACCCAGCCATCCCTGGTGATCCCCCCTCCCCAGGTCAGCTCTTGTGGCTCTAGGAGGCATTTCGTGGCGCGGGACGTGCCCCCTGTGTGGCCCGGAGTGGATGTGCCAGGACTGGAGGCTGTCCTGGGGGTGTCCTGGCAAGGCCTGTGTGCAGACTGGGTCCTGGGGGACCGTGGCTTCTTTCTCGTGGCAGCGGGGGCTGTGCTAACAGGCTCCGCAGCTCCCTCTGGATGGGCAGGGAGGAGCCCCCCCCCGGGGCCTGTCTGTTGGGTCCTGGGTTCCCAGAGAGCACCTGGGCCAGGTCCCTCGGGACGGCGGGATGGGAGACAGGAGCTCTGGGACACACCTGTGTGCTCTCAAGGGACGGTTTTGTGCTGGGTGCTGGGTGCTGGGGGGGTGGGTGGGAAGGAAGAAGCAGCCTCACAAAGGTCCCGGCCCCGCCCACCATGTCATCTCTTCCCTGCGGCCCAGGGCTGTGCCCACAGGAGTGGGGGACCTGGGGGACCCCCCAAGAGTTGCTCTTTTTTTTCCCACTTTAGGTTTAATTCTGTCCTTCTAACATTTATTTATTTTTTAAAAATAGTTTTTATTGATTTCAGAGAGAGGAAGGGAGGGGGAGAGAGAGAAACATCAATGATGAGAGTCATCGATCGGCTGCCTCCTGCGTGCCCCCTGCTGGGGGTCGAGCCCGCACCCGGGCCTGTGCCCTGACGGGGAATTGAACGGTGACCTCCTGGTTCATAGGTCGATGCTCAACCGCTGAGCCACGCCGGCCGGGCGGTCCTCCTAACCTTTAAATCAGCATATTTAAGTGACCACAGTTGGACCTAAAATAGACCTTTTCTCAAAAAGTGCTGCAGACTGACACCCGGGGAGACGGCTCACTCCGGTTAGGATGTCGCGGTTGGCTCGGGGGGATTTTCTTTGCTCTCCTGTGGCCCCTGAGCTGTGGGCTTCTGTCGTCCTGAGGGGACGGTTCCGGATGTGACAGGCTTGGCGTCGCTTCCCCCGGGAGCCAGGGCTCCAAGCAAGGCGGTCCAGGGCCCTTGGTTCTCGGGAGGGCCGCACGAGGGGACACCGGCCAGGAGACCCACGTGGGCCCCTCTATGGACAAGAGTGGCTGCCAGGCCCTTGCCCCGCTGAGGCTTCCGGGAGGGAGGGACTTGTCAGAATAACAGGAGGCAGAGGGGGACCGTGTCTGGGTGGGTGGCAGACGCTGGGCTGGCCAGGACGTGGCGTGGACGACTGCGGGACCCCTGACCCTGAGCCCAGGCTGTTGTGTGAGCTGGACAGGAGGCCATGCTGGCTGTGTGGCAGGGTCCTGGCCTCTGGAGGGGCTGCCCAGGCCCATGTCCACCCCCAGCCCTGGCCGCACTGGCCCAGCTGGAGCCCTGCAGCCATGATCACTCATTCCCGGGGGGACAGGCGGGCAGGAGGGTAAGGGCTTTGCCCTTCGAACCCTCAGCGGTGGGGGGTTCTGCACAGACCTCTGTTCCCTGAGATGAGGGGTGCACGGTGCACGGGAGCCTCCCTCTCAGGCGGCCCCTGCCGGGGACGAACCTGCACACAGAGGCCAGATCCCTGCCACAGAGCAGAGAGGCAGGCGGTGCCCTGAGTGCAGGGCCTGGGGCTGCGGGGCTAGAGGAGGGGGCAGGGGAGGAGGGAAAGAGGGGGGACACCGCAGAGCAGGAGGGAGGGAGGGAGGGGGACAGGGCCCGAGGGGCAGAGGGGCAGGCCGCGGTCGGTCGGGGCGCACCCCCCTCGGGGACCCGGTCCGGCTTTCAGGTGCCGGCCTTTTGTCTGCGGCCCTGAGCTCGCCTGTCAGCCCCGCGGTCAGAGGCCTAATCTTTTTTCTCCGCGGGCTGAAAAGGCCCAGCGCCACGTCAGGCGACACACTGCTGTCTATTCTGCGTCCTCCCGCGGCCCAATCACCGGCCGGCCCGCGATAATTCACTCCCCGCCGCCCCCTGAAAGGTGGGCCCGCTCGCCCGGCGCCCGGCGCGATAAATCATGTTCCCGAAATTAGCTTCCATTGAGGGCGGGCGGGCGGAGGGGCGGGCGCGGGCGCGGCCGCGATAAATGTCAGCGCGGATAATTTGGGGGCCGCGATTAAGATCTTATCTAGGCGGGAAGTAAATAGGAAGGACTTGAATAAAACTCCGGCGGGTCCCCGCTCCCCGACCCCCGGAAGTTTGTTCCCCTTTTTGATCCGGTCTTTCGGGTGGATCGGAAGGGACGTGGGGCAGGTCTCGGTTGAAGGAAAAGTTGGACCCCGGGCATCACTCGAAGGGATTAAGCCGACCTGGGAGGAGCCACCGTGTTCGCGTCCTCTGGTGACAAAGGGAGCAGGACTTACCGCCTTTGTCTCCAAATCCGTGCCTGTCCGTGAGAAATGCTGAGCATTCGGGGGTGGGCGCCGTGGCCCTCAGGCCTCAGGTCCTGCTTGTCTGTGGTCGGGAACATTACTTTGCTGCAGTAAAAGTTTTCCTCAAATAAAACCAGGCCAACCCCCCGCGTGCGGACAGGGCCAGGAGGCCCGGGGCTCGTAAACCTGGGCCTTGTGCTCGGGGGCGCACGTCCCCGTCTTTTACGGGCTGCCGGCTGTTTGTTTTTGCTACCGGTGACCTCGGAGACCTGCCTCTGGAAGCCCAGGCCACAGGGCCCGGACCCCTGGCCACGTTCTTGGAGGCAGGGCCTTTGCTCTCGGCTGACCCCTCCGTGTCTGGGCAGCCACTCGGGGGCCAGGGCTTCTGCCTGCCCGGGAGGAAGTCACACTTCATTGACAAATCTGTCCCGCGCGTGCCAAGCCCCTCGTGGGAATGGCCAGGGAGGTGAGGGCGGGACGGCTCGGCAGGCCAGCCCTGTGGCCCCTGTCCCTCCTCTGGGACCGGGATGCCCAGCAGGGACTCCTGGTGGGAAGGGACCCTGGGGACCATGAGGTTACGAGTGCAGAGGGCTCAGCCCAGAGCCTGCTGCTGGTTTCACGCTCAGGAAAGGGTTAAGAGGGCCGATGCGCCCCCAGGGCCGGCGGGCCTGTCAGAGCCGGGCAGTGCCAGCGCTGGCCACCCGCACCCTGAGCCCACCTGAGGACTGAACCAGCACAGCCTCCAGGGTTGTTCACGGGACAGTCGGACACATTCCCACCTGATGCCTGAGACCCAGGGGAGGGTCTGGGTCTCCAGACGCTGCAGAGGGGGCTGACCTTCTCCCAGTCCGTCCCCGTGGCTGGAGGGAGGGGGAGGGGGGGCAGAGACTGGGGCCGGGGGCGTGGAAAGGAGAGATGTTCTGCTTAACCCTCCCTCCGAACCAGGACCTCAGCTGGGGAGGGGTGGGCTGCACATAGTAGGTGCTCTGTAAAGGTGTTCAGGTAGCAAGGAGAGAAGGAGGGGGGCGGGTTGGAGTAGACACGTCGGGAACAAGGCAGGCAAGCGGGGTGCAGGGAGCAGCCCAGGGGGCCCCGTGACCGTGGGCTTCGCCTCCTGTTCGCTCTGTTCCAGAAAGTTCCTTGTCCTGGGCCTCTCGGGGTGTTGAGCAGCGTTCTGCCTCTACACACTAGGGAGCACCCCGCAGTGCTGGCACCCCACAATGCCCCCCAGGCCTTGGCGCTGCTGCTCTGTGCCCCCCAACAGTGTCCGAGCTCAGCGGCCCCGGGTCTCAGGGGCCGGTTTCACGTGAGAATATTTCCCATTTCTCCCTCTGTTGTTTTAAATACTGAGATTGCAAAGGGGCAAACCCTGGCGTCGTTTCCCTCGCCTGCCAGTGTTTTGTTTGAATTTGTTTTTAAACCCACCAGTAACATGGAGGCTTAGGCGGAGTTGCCAGGTTGTAAAATGACGATTTGTATGTAGATGTTCCACTGAAATGTCAGGGGTAGAGTTTTACGACTGCAGGGGTTACCTCGACACATGCTCACACACACACACACGTTCACACACGCATGCTCACACACACGCTCACACACACATTCACACACATGCTCACACACACATTCACACACACGTTTACACACGCATGCTCACACACACACGCTCACACACACATTCACACACGCTCACACACGCTCACACACACACTCGCACACACGCATGATCACACACACACATGTTCACACATGTATGCGCACACACACTCATTCACACACATGCTCACACACATTCACACACATGTTCACACATGCATGCTCACACGCGCACACGCTCACACACACATATTCACACACATGCTCACACACACACACACACACACACACACTCAGGGAAAGAAAGCTAGCAGCCCCCTGCTACCAGTCAGTGGCTGTGTGTGGGCACCCCAGTGGGGACCCCACTGCAGTCGTCCCCAGAGCCTCACCGACCAGGCATCATTGGGAGCAATCAGCAGAGTCCCAAATACCAGGGGCGGGGAGACGGGACGCTGAGGCTGAGATAGTGGGTGGCACACGGCAGACCCCAGGTGTGAGGGCAGGAGCCCCCCTTCTGCACAGCTGGTCCTCGCCCCACCCTCCTCTGGCCACACCCGACCCTGGCCGGCCCCTGCTAGGTGGCAGCATATCCGGTGGTGCCCGTGGACTCTGGGACATTGGGTTCTGGGCCCCAGCTGGGCCCTCCCCGGCCGTGTGGCCCGAGCCAGTTACTGCCCGTCTCTGCGCCTCGCCAGTGCCCCGGGGTCGAGACAACAGGACTGGCTTCGCTGGGGGGTGGGAAGACGCTCGCTGGCTCGTGCTAACGGGACTTCTCTGGATGCACCCGGGATGACTGTCCTGGGTGATGGGGACAGAGGCTGTGGGAACATGGAGGCCCGCGACACCCTCGGGGAAGGAACGTGTGTGGGGGCTGCGGGCTAGGAAAGAGGCAGATAAAGCAAACACCCGGCTCCTGAACAAACCCAGCAGGACAGGACCGATGACAAATGATGGGACTGTGTCGGCTCAGGAGCAGGCTGGACTAATGGCATGCGGACTTTGCACTCCCGGGATCAATACTCTATCAGGCCGGCCTCGTGAGTGGCGCTCCGAGGACAAAGGGGCGAGCGGCTCTGGCCCGTGCACACGCTGCCCACCGAGCCCCGCACCCAGACCCGACAGGCAGGCGGGGACCGGGACCCCCGAGCGGGAAGGCAGGCTGCCCGAGGCTGCCCCTGGCCACAGTGTCCGGCCTTGGCCTGTAGTCCGGGCCACAGATGCTATCTGGCCACCCGTTAGCCTGCTGGAGGGGGTCCCGGATGTCACGCCTCATTCCAGGCTGTGGCTTCCAGGAAGCTCCCCTGGCTCTTCTCCCGCCTCCCCTGGGGCCGGGCTTCAGGTCTGCAGCATTGTGACCCCCCTTCCCGAACCCCCTCCCTACCCGCAGCTCCCTGGAGCCTGGGTTCCATGGCAGGGGTATGGCCAAGGAGGATGCCCGGCCAGGACCTTCTCGGCAGCCCCAGAAGGGACTGTCCCCAACCCCAGGGTGCCCCTGTCTTCCAGCAAGTCCCCTGAGAGAGGCTCACCTTCCCCCGTTGGCCTGGGAGAGTGGGGCAGCCTGGGCCCCGGGCACCCCTCCACCCGGCTCCCAGCGTCTCCCTCACGCCCTGGCATTTGTGGCCAGAGGCAGGGCCTTGTGCCTTCTGCCTGGACACCATCGATCCACGGTGCTCGCGTGGACAGCCCCTGCCCGCACAGCCCCGCTGCTCCCCTCTCAGCAGCGGCCCCCTCTCTCCGCCACTGAGCGGCTTCCCTCCCAGGCGCGGGTGGAGGAGGGCGAGCCCCGGCCGCCTCTCGTCCTCGCATGGAGCGCCACGGCCGCCCGGCACCACGGTGGCTCTTTGTGTGGCCAGGCGGGTGACCTACGCCGCGCGGCCCTCTGGGGCCCGGTTAATTACTTTTCCCTGGACCCCAGCTTGGAAAGTCATTTCCCTGAAAGGGCGAGGGGAGGGGGCTCCGTCCGGCCGGGGCCTCCCCGCGTCGGGCTGGGCCGGGGGAAGCTGACAGGTCGGTCCTCGCAGGGCAGCCTCAGTGGCCCCAGGCCTGGCTCCTGGGATGGGCACCGGGGCTGCGGGCATAGGTTCAGGTGCCCTCTCGGTTCCTGTGGAGAGGGTTCTGGCCACGTCACGGGGACAGGAAGCCGAGGCCCGCGGCTGGGAACGTGGGAGAGCGGGGGGCGCCTGTCTTTGTGCCTCACAACGGGAATTTGATGACTGATCCCTTTTCTCAGTGTAAGCCGTGGAGTTAAGTGTTTGAAAATTGTCCCAGAAGCTGAGAAAGGCCTGCCCTCTGGTCACGCCGGATTGTCTCTCACTTAGCAGCTGACGGGCCGTCTGCAGACCGCGGGGGCGGTGAGGCCGGGTGAGGGGCAGCACCCTGATCTCCGCGGCCCCAGATCATCCTGCCCCGGGGTCCAGGCTCCTGCCCTGACTCTGGGGACGGGAGGGGACCCCCCTCCCAGCTCGGCCTGCTGCTGGGAATCTGAGCCCCACGGGCAGTCAGTGCAGCGGGTTCCCCCCCAAGGCTGAGGGCCCCGGGGAGGCCGGACGAGGCCCCTCCCGCAGGCAGGTGGGGCTCCCTGCCCAGCTGGGTGGAGGCCTCCCGTCGCCCGTTCTTGGCTGGGGTCCACAGGTGGCTCCCGAGCCTCTGGGAAGCTGGGGACGGGCCGGTCCCTGCCGCCGGGCCGAGTTATCAGTTCGCAGCTTGAAATCCAAGTAATTAAGGGGACGGATTGAATCTGTAGGATGTCTCCGCACTGGCCCGTATCGTGTTGTTCCACAGATATCATGTGTCCCTCCCCCGCCCCCCTCTCGCAGCCTGGCGGCCACCCACCCCCAGGCGCTGGAAGATTCTGGGTTCGTCTCCTGCGCTCGGGCCTCCTTGGGGCCGCTGCTCCCTTTCACCCCAACTCCCAGAGCGCGGCCGAAGCGTAAAGAGAGCGGTGGAGCCACGTCAAGTTCCACAGCGTGTAAAGGGCACCACCCCGCCCAGGGTGCGGCCGGAGGAGGGGGCACTTAAGCGGAGGTGGGGTGGGGAGGGGGCTTTGCTCGTGAGCTGGAGACCCGGGGGGGGGGGTTGTCACCTGCACAAGGATCATCCCAAAGGCATGCTGGTCATTCGTGTTTGTGACCCCAGAAGGTCAGCCACCACCCCCTTGAAGCCCAAGAAAGGGAAACTGGCCGTCCGCTGGACGGGCCGGCCATCCCAGACGGCCAGAGTGGAGCCTGGGACACCTCTGTCAGCTGCGGCTCCTGTGCCCCGGACCCTGGGGCAGGCGGGCAGGGACTCCCACCCGCTGGCCCGGGGCTGATGCTCCTGCACCGTCGGTGCTGAGAGGTGTCCAGGAGCAGCGGGCCTGTGCGGGTGACCCGAGGCCGGGCAGCCAGGAGCACAGGGAGTCGGCCGGCCCAGGGAGGACCGTTAAAGGCCGACTTCCCACTTCTGAAGAACTTGTTCTGTGTTTAGATCAGAAACAGGATATAATAAACTTGTTAACATGTCAGGATCTGGTGCTGGGACAACGTAAGTGGGTGTTTTCTCCTGTTTTCTTTCTGTTGTGCAGGAAAATGCCGCAATTAGTGCCCTGGCTCTGGAGGCGGGTGGGGTGCGGTGGGGTGGCGGAGGCTGCGGGCGAGGGGAGCGGGGTGCTGGGCCCGGCTCAGGCCACGGCGGCCTTGGCCCTCCAGGTGCCCGGGGTCAGCTGGCTTGGGCCCCGGGAACCCACCTCCCAGCCAGGCCCCGGGCAATGACCGCTCAGCGCCAGCGTCCACCCAGGAAAATGACCCCGGGGGCGCACAGTGCGGAGAACAACAGGACTTGTTTTTAAAAAAGGCCTTTATTTTAAAAGCCCTGTGTCCGGGAGGAAGGCAACGTGGAGCTGTTTTCAGGAAGGGGCTCAAAAAAGATCAGGTCTTAATTAAAACAAAACACAGGGAGACCAAGCCCCGGCCCGGAGGCCCCAGCGAACAGACCGATTCTGTAGATACCCGCAGGAGCGGTGCGGCCCCGGCCCGCAGGCCCCGCCGCCCGGCTGCGTGTGGCTCCCAGCCGGCCAGGGCCGGGCAGTGGGGGACAAAGGGTGGCAGTGAGAAATGACCAGGGCCTCCCAGTGCAGAGAACCAGATGTGAGCCTGGGACAGGACCGGGAAGCACGTGGGCTGATTAGGGGACGGGGGCGGGACCATGGTGGGGCCACCCGGCCTCGGGGAACGGTGGCCCGGGCCTGGACGGTCGGCTGCTGCCGGGCTCCACTCAGACGGCCTGGACAGGCCTCCCTTCGGCCAGCACCCTGTCCCCGAGGGGGCTGGAGACCCCGGCACTCGAGGGCTGGGTGGGAGGCAGAGGGAAGGGGGGAGGCAGCTACGTCAATAACCCCGGTGATGTAGTGAGTGAAACCTCATGAAAAACGAAAGCGAATCCGCTCTAATCTCCCGAACAAAGGCCTTTCAGTGGGACGGGGCAGTGCGGGCGGTGGGTATCGCCAGATCTTTTATATTAAAAGCGCACCCGGCAGAATATGGATCCTATTAGGGAGCCGTGCAGCCCCCCTTCCTGCCCGCGGAGCCTGAGCAGGTCGGGGGGCCGGGGCTGAGCCGGGGCCGAACCTGGGCCGTGGGATGGCGGGAGGGCGGCCCGGCCAGGGCGGCCCACCTGCCCGCTGCCGCGTGCCCGCCTCTCCAGTCGGGGTGGAGAAGACGGAACACGCCATTTATTTCTCGACAATCCCTGCGACACCCGGGGCCCTGACGCTCTCTTAGCAAATAATCCTCTTTGTCTGATTGTGAGACGTGGCCACGGGTCGGTGACCCCCAGAGGGACCGGCCCGGAGAATCACAGTCCGCAGGTTCCCTCGGAGGGCCCGGTGTCTGACCGGAGGAGCCGTCTCTCTGCCTTCACGTTTATCACGAACCCGACCTCGAGAGGCCTTGCCTGACAGGCACGGGGCCCCTGGGCCCTTCTGAGCAGCGTGCGGAGGGGTTTCGGGTTTGGGCAGAATAAACAAGGCTCCGGTGCCTGCCGGGGGAAGAAAGGATCATTATATGAGTGAAAAAAGTGAACTGTCTCGACTCCACGGACACCACAATCCCGCCTTCTTCCAGACGCAGCCCCCGCCACCCAAATCTGCCCAGGAAAGGAAATCAAATTTAGGGGCTTCCCTGACTGGCCAGGATTTTTAATCTAATAAGGGGCGGAGAGATGCCGTTGTATTTTATTTTATTTCAACTTTGAACAGGTTGAATCTTCCTGTAGGGCGCTGGGAAGGCAGCTGCCGGGAATGAAAACCAGGCCTGCCTCGCAAATTCAAACCAGGACCCCCTCCCCACGTCCAGACCAGGGAGCAGCGGGCTCCAGGGCCGAGGGCTGTCACGGTGCCCTGTTCCAGGAGCCCCGGAAAACTGCCCTGTTTGAGGGCTGAGAGCAGCGTGTCTCCAGGCATCTGTCAAACCCCCCAAGCGAGGGGGGGAGGCTGAGATAGAACGCTTTCCCCAGGGATGGGTGCAGAGTGTCTGCAGCCCAGGAGACCTTCCTGGAGGAGGCATCACTGTGACTCTGGCATGGTGACAGCCGAGGTGGCATCGTTACGATCTAGAAGCGGGACACATGTTATGCCCGTAGAGCCCACCCCCATCTGCATAAGACGGGCGTGGCTCTGTCCCCTCGGACTCCCTTTTAGGACTTTGTGCCCAGGCAGGGGCAGGGGTCTCCTGGTGTCAGCTGTGGCCCCAGCCCTGTGAGAAGTCCAGCTTGGGAGCTGGCCACAGGAGCCTGGGAGGAGGTGTGATTTCTCTGCCCTGCTCTTGGCCTGGCTGGGACTGTGGCGACCTTCACCGGGGGTCGTCTGCACGCGTGACCTCTAAGTATGACCCATTACTGGACAGCGGACAGTGCACAGGGTGGGACACAGGCCGCAGCCCCAGTGGGGCCCTCTGTCTCGGAGTGAGTGCTTGCTGTACCTGCCTATCCCAGCCCGCCCACCCCAGGCCCCAGGCAGGGAAGGACAGCGAGACCTGTCCTGTCCTTCAGACCTGGGCTTCCGTCCCTGCCTGGCTCCGAGGCAGCACCGTGACTCAACCCTCCGCCTCAGGGGAGACATCAGCAATGGAGGGTGGCATCTTCCCCTTGCTGGCTGCCAGTGCCCAGCCTGAGGGCCCAGAAACACCGCGATTCACAGCCCCTCCCCAGACAGACCCTGCAGGGAACCTGGACCCGCTGAAGAGTCCCCGAGGGCCTGGCGATTTGGCCGCACAGGGTGGCCCCAGCGCCCGCCCTCCACCCCATCCTGGTGCTGGAGAAACGCCGGCTCCAGGGCCAGCACTGTCTCGCCGAACTTCTCTTTGTCCTAACGGCTCTCACGTGTCTTGGGGCCAAAGGCAACAGGCCGGCGGTGAGCTCACCCACAGGACACCTTGTCGGGAGGGCACTTCACCCTCTGACCGGTCACCGGGGCCCATCCAGATTCCCACACGCAGCCTGGGCTGCGTTGACCAGGAGGCAGGGCCTGGTGCCCGCTGACAAGGAGAAGGGAAGACAGGACAGGTCTCCTGGGCCTCCTGTGGTATGCACCGTCCCCACCAGGTCACCCAGGGGAAACTGAGGCCCCAAAGGCCAGGAGACTTGCTCCAGGCCAGGCCTCGCTGCCCAGCAGCTCTGCAAGGCGGAGGTGCTGGCTCAGCAGGAATCGCACGTAGGAAAAGCCGGCCTGACCCAGACCGGGGCTGGTGGTTGGGAGGGTTTTGGGGAAGCTGTGAGTTTTAAGGGAGCAGTTATGTGGGTCCCTGGACCAGGCGGCTTCTTTGGAGGGGGAACTTCCTCAGCTTCTCCTTTGCTGTCGGGCAAGTCCCGGCGTGAGGGGCGCTGAGCCCACCCAGGCCCCTGGCGAGGAGCATGGCGCTGGCTGGGCGAGGCCGCTGACGCGGGTCGGTCCCAGCGCCGCCCGATTCATTAAGGGCCCGGCTCGTTTGTGGCCTCGAGCCCCAGGCCCATTGCTGTCACGGGCTGTTACAGGCATAATGACAGCCATTAGAGCCCCGAGAGCAATTAACAGGCTGCTTAATTAGCAGAGGAATTAGTGTGTGAGTGGCTGATCCTCTCCTAAAGCCGGGCAGAGAGTGGGCGGTTATCTGATTACGCATTGATCGCCCGCCGGCCTCCTCAGGTCATCCTGGCCCCTCCTCACGGCCTGTGAATATCCACTCTTAAATATTCCAGACCTAACTGTCTTAATCAGCACGGGGAGAAAGGGGCCCATTGTGGCCTCCCTTCCCCGGCGCAGCTCTGCGGGTTGGCTGAGGCGGCCGCTGTTCCCGGGCCCTCGCCTGGCAGCCTGGGAACGATGTCTGCCCGGCCGGGCCCCAGCTGCCCCCGCGTGTCTTCCTCCGCAGGCCTGTCTCAGCTCCCGGTGGCTCAGTCTGTCCCTGTGCTTTAGGGACAGGTACAGGCGAACCCATTTTACAGATGGACATGGTGAGGCCTGTGGGTTTGATGGCATCTGCTCAGGGAGGGACAGGCCGGCTCCCTGCAGGCAGCCTCCAGGTTCCCTCGCCCTTGGGGAGGGCAGTCAGGTCACGTCTGCACGGCCCCTTCAGAAACAAGTCCGTCCAGCGCCTGGTGTGGCCTCGGAATCCCAAGGTGGGCTCCGGAAGCCCAGGGATGACATCAGACACTGGGCAACGTCCTCCTTGGGTGCTCAAGCTCTTTGGGAGGCAGAAAGTTGGGGGTTGGGGAGCAGAGGTTCCAGCCCTGGCTCCAGTAAGGACCTTGGACTGTAGGGAAGACACTTCTGGAGGGAGGAGACGGGGGGAGGCTCCCTGCTCCAGCGGGAGGGAAGGGCGTATCGGATGATGGGAACAGCCCCTGCAAAGGCACAGAGGCAGCGAGGTGCAAGGAATGTTCCAGAAGAGCTCCTGGTAACATGTGGCCGGTGAACAAGGCGGAGGGGGGCCTGGGCTTTCCCATGTCAGGCCCGGCACTTGCTCGTATGTTCTGACAAACGGGAGGGCTGGGAGTCCCCCAGGGACAGCCTGTGAGGTCCCCGGAGCGGGCAGGACAGCCATCTGTCCCAAACACGTCAGCTGGGTCCTGCCCTGACACCTCGGCTCAGCCCGGCCAGGGCCCAGAGCTGGAGGCTGGCAGTGGGGGGAGTGAGGCTGGGACACTGACTTTACAACGGAGGGGGAAGGTCAAAGGGAGAAGAGGGAGAGAGGGAGGCCCAGACGGCCTCTTGTTTTGCAAAACTCAAAATAGATTTCAGCACCGGGCTTCTCAGAGACAGATCCGTGCTCCTCGCGGTCCCGGCCTGACCTCTCCGGTTTCTGGCAGGGGGAGCCGCTACGATTTGGCATCCAGCTGCTTAAAATGCGTAACAGCGGCGAGCGGGCCCTGCCAAGAGCCGATCTCTGTTGGTTTCGTGAACTTTGCTTTTCTTGTTTGCTACATCAGGTATCATCTTACGCAGACGATGCCCCCCGGAGATAGGCCGCCCCACCCTCGGCGCGGAGGGTGCAGCCAATGCCTCTCCCCTTCTTCCAGCAGGATCCCTGCCCCTGGAGAGAAGGGCCGCCCGTGACCGGCGTGGCGCGGCCCCGCTTCCCGGCCGCTTTGGGGAAATCTTTATCTAGCTCAAGTGATGAAACCTGGTTTCTGGTTTCATTTTGGAAACTCGCGGCTGAGCGGGTCCATTCGGCCTGTAAAACGAATCAGACACTCGGGCCTGGCCGGTGCTCTCCCTCCACACTCCTGGCCCCCCCCTTCCCTGCAGGGCAGGGACAGTGGGACCTGGGTCAGCGGCCGTCCTGGTGCGGGGAGGCCTGTGGGCCCTGGCCGCTCACCCGGGAGCCGGCTCCCAGGAGCTGGAAGCTGGATGGCATGGCCACTGGGGAAGGGGGCTCTGAGCCGAGGGTCAGGCACTGGCTGTGGCCTTTACCAGGAGGCAGCTGGCATCTGACACCCCCTTCCCCCCAAGCCCCGCCCCAGCTTCCTGCCTAAATGGCTAATTCCTGAGAAAAGGGCCGACAGTTTCCATTCACTTTGGACAGTGCTTGAGCGAAACCCGCCCCCCTCCCGTCGGCCCCCTTGGCCGAGGGGCCCGCCCAGTTCCACTTGAGATAGTTCTGAGTGTTTAAAAGGGACAGGAAGATCCGATATGTCTTCCATGAATAGTCTGCCTTATGCTGAGCAAGTGATCTTTAGAAAAAGGGAAGAAACCGTGGGGCGTGATGGGCGGAGACTGCTCCCTGCTCCGGCCTGGGGCCCTCCATCCACCTTGGCTCCTGTTTTACGGGGCTGCTTCTCTATTTCTTTCTTCTGATCCCGGGTCACATGCGTGGCTTTGGGGAATGACAGCCATAGGGTGCTGGCATCGAGCAGGGGCCCCGCCTTGGTGGCTGCAGGCTCAGGCCCGGGGAGCCCAGCTCAGGAACCCAAAGGCAGCCGGCCACACAGTTTGGGGCAGGTGAGCTCGGACAGGAGGTTCTCTGGCAGATGGAGGGGCCACTGCATTTTGAAATACGTGGATTAATTGTGGTGTGGCTAGACACCTGGTATCACATGTGTGTGCAGGCATGTATCTGTGCATGAGGACCCGTGTGGGCACAGGTGGGCAGGCTGCACCCCAGAATCATTAGCTGGTCCCCGGCCTAGCACCTCTCGCCTCTGGGTGCAACTGCCTGGGCTGGTGCATGTCCCCAGATGCACAGGGCCTCCCATGGCGGCCTGTCCTAGCTCACAGGGCCTAGAGAGTGTCCCTCCCCCCCCAGGACACTTGGGCGGCTGAGAGATTTGAGGTTGCGATGTCCCCGCCCTGTGCTCCTGGCCCCTCGGCTGACAATGGCCACCCAGCCTGACCGAGGATGGATGATCTTTGGCCTGGGGGGGCTGCTCTGCCTCTTTCACCTGCCGTCAGTGACCATGCCACCCGTCAGCTGGTCTTTTCTGGGCTCTGTGGGTGCGGCCTGAGCAGATGAATGTCCTGTCTGTCTGCGGCCCAGCGGGTGCCGCGCTGTGACCCGGGGCCTGCTCCTCTCTGGCTTGTATCCTCAAGGGAACGGCACCTGCCGTTGCCGCCAGGCTCGGCGTCCGTGTCTGGAAAGTAGGAGGGGCGTGTGACACGAGACAGAGGCTGGTGGGGGTGTCATCACTACTGCCGTGTCCTTCTCACCGCCGTGGGCTCCCCAGGGGCGTGGGCCGCCTGAGCACCCTGACGGGTCAGCCAGAGGGAGGCTAGGGTGTGTGCATATGTGTGTGTGCATGTGTGCATGCACGTGCGTGTGTGTGTGGATCTGTGCCCCGCATCCCCGCGTGTCCTTTGCAAACCCCAAACAGACACACCCACAGTTGGACTGGCCCAGCACTGAGGGTGCCCCTGCCCCCCACTTCATCGATGCCACATTGCTGCTCATTGAATCCACGTGTCGGGGGCTTGGCGCCGTGGTCGCTGTCCACTCCTCTGCCCTGGCTTGTTTTTCGGGCGCAGTGCAGATCCCGTTTCACTGCGCGGTCCGTCTTTCCCTCCACGCCTTCCCCGCAGGCAGCTCCCGCGGGCCTTCCCTCGTGGGGAATTCTGTAAACGCTCACTTTCGGGTCTTCCCAGCCGTTCGCCGGGTCAGGGGGTGCGGAGACCTCGCCCCCAGGGTCGCTGCTTCTGCCGCAGCTCCCGGAGAGGGAGCTGGTTCCGAGTCCTGTGGGCGGTGGAGCCAGGCCCCTTTCTGACGGGACATTCGTTGCGGTGGCTGCTCGGGTCCCCGCTTCCTCCGCCTGTGCCTCGCCTCGCCGTTCTCGGCTGCCGTGTCTTTCTTTGGATTATCTCTGCCCGTTACTCACGGAAAAGCAAGGTCCCTCCACCCTAAACGTTTCTCGTCATTGTTGAGGTTTATATCCTGCGAGAAAAAATTCGAAGTTATTTTTTTTCCAATAAAAAAAGATTTATTCTGTAACCTTATTTCATTTCTAGGTTAACGTTAGGAGGATGGCAGGCTTTGCGGCTTAATTCTGCGTATTTAGGCACGTGGTATGTCTCCCCACTTAGTCAAGGTTTTTAAAACAATGATGCTCACCACTATTTTGTAGTTTCATGTGTAGGGGCCCCCACACATTTCTCAGCCAGATACTTCGAAGGATTTTACAGCATGAAAAAAAAAAAAGTCAAAGTGGAAATAATTAAAACGCTTCTGTTTCCTTCTGCCTCCGATGCAGAAAATACATTTAATGAGACAGTCTTAGAACCAGCGAGCACACACTTGCAGGCCGTCGGTTTTGTGCCCTGCTCTCTGGGGACAAGGGATTGACTGTCCCCGTGGAGCATTGTGGGTGGTGGGTGGGGCTGGAGCAGCTCCTAGCTCCACGAATGTCACAGGGTGGCCGTGGCCGTGGCCGTGGCCTCAGCTTTGTCTGGAGAGATGGGCTGCCCTGGGGCTCCGGTGCTGTCCCTTCCTGTCCTCTGTCCGGGGAGTGGCCTTTTCCTCCGCGCAGCGCTGCGGGGAGAAGGCTCCCCCTCCCTCCGGTCTTGCCCCTGTGGCCCACGGCCTAGATAAGCCTGTTAAATTAGCCCCGTAATACTTAAAATGCTAGTCCGTTTAATATGTAAACAATGACAATTTTTCCCCAAACGATTTAGGATTTAAATTAGTTTTTTAAAAACCCAATTACTGCCATTTAATTTGGAGGAGAGAGTTCTTTATGTGCTAATTATATAGCTGGGAAATGAGCAATCAGGGGCACAATGGGGCGTTGAGGGCACTTTTTAAAGGTTCGAACTTACTTCTCTGAGTTTGGGGTGGGGTCTCCGCCACGGGAGCCGCCCGCTGGTGGCGCCCGGGGTGAAGGCCACGTGGCTGCGGAGTGAGAAACGTTTGGTCATTATATCGTCTTATTATTTCAATGATGTTTACAAAAGTGTTGGAACCTGGACACGGGCCCTGGTCTCTGCCCAGATCGCTCTCCGGCCAGCAGGAGAGGAGGGGAGGTTGCTGGGTGGAGGGTGGACAGGAAACTCGGCCTGGTCAGAGCCCCATCTTGGGTGCCTGTGGGTCTTGGCCTCAAAGAATCATTTGGAACTTTCCAGAACCTTCTAGAAGAGCACATGTGCCCCAGGAGGCAGGTAGGCTGCGCCATGCATAGTTTGCAGCCTCGGACCCCGGACGCTGGGTAAATATGGGAGGGGGGTTCCTCTGCCTGCCCCCCCCCCCTCCTTCCTCCCAGCGTTCCGGAACCATCCTGTCCAGCATTGGCCTCGACGACTCAACACTTCTGCCTCCTGAGAGAGACAGGATGCTCATTTTGAACAGACACAGCTCTTGGTGCAGGCGGCTGTGGCAGGACTGCCGGCCAAGGGTCTCGCCTTTTGCAAACACACACACTGTCCTTCTGCCCCAAGTCGGTGGGCGAATGGGGTGTACTGGACACTGAGCCAGCGTTACCCTCCCCCATGGTGAGTGCTCACGGAGGACCCTGGCAGAAACTGGGCCTGGGGCGGGTGCGCCTGCATCGGAGATCAGAGGCCCTCCTGTGTCACCTGGGTGTGTGGGCCGGTGGCCATGAGGCCCCAGTGTGGTGGCCACACTCGCTCCCTCCCGGCACTGACCAGAGGGACGTCCTTGACTGGACATTGGAGATGAAGCGCCTGTGCTATTTGCAGGGCTGACTTGAGGGCCTCTCGGCACCCTGGCCCCGGGGTGGGAGCAGCCGGGTCTTCCCGAGATCAAGGTTTTGCTGAGGCTGCCCTGGGGGCGGGGGGGGGGTCACACAGGGCAGGACTAGCCACAGCTGCTGCCCCTCAGCACCCATTACTGATGGAAGTGACTCCGGGCCCTTCCCTGGCCGTCGTCACAACCCACCGCGGGCTCCGAGACGCTGTGTGCAGCCTCATTGCTCGTCCCCAAATCCCGAAATGCATGGAGCCATTGCTCCATTTGGCAGAGAGGGGAATGGCTCCCCCGAGGTCACTCAGAGGGTGAGCCAGGACTTGGGCTCAGGATGGCCTGGGGCCTGAGAGGAGTGTGTCCCGGGCCTGGCCCCTTGGAGCTAGTGGCCGGTGGGAAGGGGGGCCCGTGCCTGGGAACTTCCCAGATAATGGGGGCCACGTCGGGGAGGCTGGAGAGTCAAGCGGGAGTCCAGGAGTTTCCCTGGAACAGGGCATCTTGATTCTTAAAGACAAGAGCTGGCCAGCTGAGGGAGGGGGGGCTGGGCAGAGGGTGCGGCCTGAGTGGCAGCTGAGAGGCGGCAGAGAAGGGTCCCCGGTCGGGACCCAGACCGTGGCATTAATGCATCTCACCCCCGCTCCACGGGACCTCCTCTCTCCGCGCGGCCTCGGGCGGCAGGACTCCTGGATGGGGCGGTCACGTCCAAGGCTGGGACCACCTGCGGGACGCCGGGGCCCAGCGCAGCCGCCTCCCCGAGCAGAGGGGCTGGGCAGGACCCGGGGCCAGCGGGGGCCCTGACCTAGCTGCTCCAGGAAGGTCAGCACCGGCACCTCGAGTGTTCAAACCGGCGGAGATTAAACCTAAAGCGATTAGACAACTGATTTTCTTTTTTAAGACATTAGCTGGTCAGAAATGACAAAAATGCCTTTAAGCTGCGACGAGGCAGAGGGAGCGAACAGACCCCCTTTTGTTCGGTGGCAGGGCCTAGCCTCGGAGCCTGAGTGGGGTGCCCGGAACCCACCTCCAGCGTGGGGCGGGGGAACCCTGCAGGTGGGGGCATCTGCGGTATTAGCTGGGATTAGGCGTCGGCATGCCAGGTGGCAGGGGGGCCGCTGGCCACCCACGGGGTCAGAGGCCATAGGGAGCAAGGGCGTCCTCTGGGCAGAGCTGGGTTGCCCACTTATTTGGGGCCTGCAGGGCGCCCCCAAAGCAGGGGATGAACCCCCACCGCTCTGGCCCAGCCTGGGAAGGAGCGTGTGGACCCAGTCGTCCTCACATTGGCCTGGGGGACCCTGACTGCCTGGGCACCAACTGGCTGAGGTCAGTGCCTGTGTCCCCAAGGCCTGGTAGAGAGCAGGTGGGGTCTCTGGGGAGAGTGGGAGGGGAGGGTGGGCCCCACGAGGCCTTCCACTGAGCCGGACTCTTCCTGTCCCGCAGACGCTGTCCTTGGGCCCGACATTTTCTCAAGAAAAGAAAACACATGAGCCCATATTTCTTATCTGAGGGCAAACAATGAGCCCGCCGCTGGCCTGGGAAGGGCCTTTCGCGGCGGATCCCGCGAGGGAGCCCCCAGCAGCCGCTGCCAAGGCTGGCGGGCCCCCCTCCCGAGGCGGGGTGGGGCAGGTGACATGCCAGCTGTGAGCCCGGTAACCGGACCTGCCTGACACAATGCGCCCGCACGGCAATGACAATTAAAGGGTCTCCTCACCCGCTTCCCCTGAGCACTGGTATTGTGGCCCGAGCACCCCCAGGCGGAGGTGTAATTACAGGGTCAGGTTACCCCGAGAAACAGGTCCCGGCATTGTTCAGCCCTGGACCCGCCGCCCCAACCCCCTTCTACCCTGCGCTCTTGGGCCGGGTCTCCTGTGCTGCCCCCCAGGGACCCGCCTCAGTGCCCATCAGCCCAGAGAGGGTGGGCGGGGAGGGGCCGGGGCCGCCTCTGGGGTGCCGGTGGGGAGCTCTGAGAGCGATCGTGGGCGTCTCCTTTTACTTCTCCAGAAGCTAACATGAGACGCCCAGGTGCGAGGACATGGCCAAGCCGGCATTGTCTGGGAGCCACAGGACACCGGGGTGGGGGTGGGGGCTAGGGCCCAGGAGCTGCCCCCACGGAGGCCAGGGAGCTCCTTGCGCCCAGGCAGGGTTGATGCCAACCCCAGAGCAGATGCAAGGGCCCTGCGACTGGGAGCCTAGGGAAGGCAGAGGCTGCTACTGCCCCAGGCTACCTGCCCCAGGCTGGGCCGTGGCAGCAACAGTGAGAGGGAGGCCACCAGGTTGGGGGCACTGAGAAATGCTCCCCGGGTGGCACCTCACGCTGCCCAGTCCACTCAGAGAGCTCTGGCTTATAAGTGGACGCTCAGGGCACCCCTCCCCCTCTTGCCCCGGGGAGGGGCTGGTGCAGAAGGAGGTCCCGCCCTCCAGGGCCGGCCCCACTGTTGGGTCATCAGACAAATGGGACGGACGGGGGGGGGTGGGTGGGCAGTGGAAGGAGTCTTAGTCCATTTTACAGATGGGGAAACTGAGTCAAGAGAGAGGCCACCCTGCCGTGCAGGCGCCAGGGGTCCAACCCCAGCCTGGGATGTGCCAATCAGACTTAGGACACCCCAGCTGCTTGCTGCTGTCCCCCCTCCCCCCTATCCAGCTTCCAGCCCAGGCACCCAAGGGACCCAGAGCAGGGCCCTTTCTGTGGCAGCACCCTCCTCCGGTGGCTCCCGGGCCCCTCTCCCCTCTCTCTGACCCCACAGCTGCCTGGCCGCAGAGCCAGCATGTGAGGTGGTCACACGGTGCAGATTTAGAGGCGAGCCTGTCGCGCAGGGAGCAAGGAATGCAAAGCTGGCCTCCTCCTTCCTGCAAAGCCTCGTCATGTGTGTGAGATAAGTTCTGGGGACAGTGGTGGCCGCCAGGAGGACGCCACCAGTGCCGTCCCAAAGCCTCCCAGGCAGCCCTTGGCATGTCTCTATTACATGTCTGAGAACGTTCCCGGGCCTGCTGGCCAGAGAGATGCTCCAAGTCACACCAGATGGGGTCGGGTCCAGACGGGCCATCCAGGGGGTCTTCCTGGAGGAGGCAGCTTCACGTATGTGTGTGGAGGAGGGTGGAGATTTTCCGTGATGAACAAAGAAAGGCTTGAGAAGATTTCCTTGTCAGGTGCATAAACCCCGAATTGCCTTCTCATCTCCCTGCGCACCTGGGAGTCGGGTTTCCTCTGAGGAGGGGGTGTGAGAATAGCCCCGACTCTAGAAGAAATGTCCTGTCTCTCTCATTTCCCTGCTGGGGAGCAGGGCCGCAGCCCCCAGCGCTGGGACCCCCCAGTGTCGGTGGTTTCTAGGCTGGAGACCCCAGTGCTGAGACTGCTCAGGACCCCTTTAAGGTGCCCTGATTGGAACCAGCTGATGCCACACTGGGGCCTGGGGCCTGGACCTCCCTGCCGCCCCGCCGTCGGCCCAGCGGCGCTCAGATGCGTGGGAGTTGGGGGCAGCATTCAGGCTACCATCAGGGCCTGGAAGGTTCCCGAAAGTTCCCGAAGGCTTTCCCGCCCTGGCCCAGCAGGTGCCAGGACACAGACCTTGCGGCCGCGTTGGGGGCACATGGCTGCGTGGTCACCGGGTTGCCTGTGCTGGGAGGAGGCCGGGAGGACCTTGGGGGTGAGCCGGGCGCCTGGCCGGAGAATTTGTGGTTTCTCTGGTTTTGTTGCTGTTCCATGATCTTTAGTGCGAAGGCGGGAGGAAGAGCGAAGATGCTCCCTGCCCCGCCCTCTCCCACCCCCGCGCGGATGCCCGGGGCTGGGGGCGTTCAGCTCTGACCTTTGGGGTAAGAGAATGGGGCCTCTGTTCCGGGAGGCGCTTGGGGGCCGGTGCTGAGGTCCAGCGTGCCTGTGGCTGATCGTCTCGGCGGGGCGGGCGGCCGAGCGGTCGGGGACAGGATGTCCCACACGCACGCCTGGCCGGCACTGTCGCTGCCCCTCCTGGTCCTTTCCCTCCGCAGGGAACCACTTGCAGGAACGCTCCCTTCCTCTTGCTGGGGCCCTAACCCCCACCCCGGACATGTCCACGGGGACCCGGAAGAAGCACCCTGGGGCCTCCTCCGGTGACTCTGGGGATACGAGCAGCAGAGGGATAAACGTGCTAGTGAACACCGGTCACACGCCAGAGAGCAAGGGGACAGAGCGGCTGTTGGGGTGGCCAGGGTCCAGCTGGGGCTCCAGACCCGCCTGACACCTCTGTGGTGCTGTGAGTGAGGGGACGCCTTGCCCGCTGTATTGGCAGTGCCGTCGCGAGTAACCCTCAGCACTGTCGCCTGGTTCCTGAGGTTCCCGTACTCCGCCCGGGCTGTGATGACACCCCCCCTCGTCGCTATGAGCACAGAGCTTTTAGGACCGGAGGACCCACCGCGGGGGCGAGGCACACACACCAGTTCCAATTCCATTAACTGGAAAGGGATCCGCTCCGCAGAGCTTTGGGGCCGAGCGGGGTTTGGGGGCCCGGGGTGGACTCAGGGGCAGCTGCTGTGGCCCCAGCAGGAGGTGTGCCAGGACGTCGTTGGCCGCTTCCCACTCCTCGCCCCTGGGACCTCCGGGCCGTCCCCTACCCCCGTCCCGGGGACCACGCACCCGGACCCCGGTGATGCCCCCAGAGCAGCCTGGCTGCCTCCAGTTACACGAGGTGGCCCCGGTGAGGAGCCGTGGCCCCCTGAGAAGGGGCTGTCTGCTCTGCTTTCTGACAAAGTCGTTCGCGAGACCCGTGCCTTGAAGCCGCGTGTCGGGAAGAGCCTCGAACCCGACGTTGGCGGCACCCGGCGCGGTTGGTCCCTCTCGGGCGGACGCCGGCTCCGGATGGCTGCTCGGCCATATATCTTTGTTTAGGAACCTGGTTTTTATTAAATTTAATTGCTTCCTTTTCTGGCCTTAAATCAAGGGTGGCCTCAAAGCAGGGACAGCACCAATTTAATTTAATTACTCTGCGCTGTGGCCTTCCGAGTAGACCCGTGGCTACCGAGGGCTCACACGGGGCCCCCGCCTCGGACGAGCCCAGCAGCCTCGGGAGGGCACAGGCCGGAGGTCAGGGCTCCGACCCCCAACCTCCCCCCGCCCCGACCCCGCTCGCCTCTGCTCAGAACTGGGCTCCGGACCTCGATTTTCACTCACTCAGTGACGTGTTTATTTTTTGTTTGCTGTGAAAACCAGGTTGGCTCCCTAACTTAAGGGCAACTCATCAAGGGCCATTTATCTGTTGTAGCCAAATGTTACCCGCACGGCCCGGCCCGGGGCTGCGGAAATGAGACGCTTGTGGGCACAGTTGCTGCCCGAGTGCCAGGCTGTGGGTGGGGACCACAGCCGAGTGGACCCTCTCTGCACCCAGGCCCTGCAGCCCACCGGGTCCTCACCTCGGTTTCCGGGGCAGGAGGGCAGCCGAGCGGGCCATGGGTGCCCTGGCCGAGTGGGCACCACATGGGGCTCTGGCCACGGTTTCCATCTGTTTCCCTGGCCAGGGAAACCCCATGACAAAGGAGGCCGTCTCTGAGCACTCTATTTTTATTTTCTTTTCTTTCTTTTATTTTTAAAAAATCCTTACCCGAGGATATTTTTCCATTGATCTTTAGAGAGAGTGGAAGGGAGGGCGGAGGGGGAGAGAGAGACACATTGACTGCTTGCCTCCTGCACATGCCCTGACCGGGGCAGGGGCTCGACCCTGCAACCCGGGTCCCGGGACTCAAAACCGTGACCCTTAGGTCCGAGGGCGACGCTGTAACCAGTGAGCCACACGGGCCAGGGCCCCTCGCGCTTTATTAAACGCCACCGGTGGCGAGAGAGCCCTTGCGGTCCCGGCTCCCCGGAACTCCGAGCAGAAGCCCTGGGAATTATGAAGATGATTTGTTAAATAATAGAAAATGTTTTTCATTTCCCGATTCCCGGCTCTTGCTGAAACCATCCTCCGGCTGCCTGCTTCTCACTCCTTAATATTTAGACTTATGGGCCAATTTGAGGGTATTTTCTCCTTCGGCCATGATTAATGCTTCCACGAAACAATGTCATCACAAGTCACCTACCTGCCCTGTCAGCCGGGCATCAATCTCGCTGGGCTGGGCGGTAATTTATGGCTGGTGCCGGCAATTTGCAAACCTAATGGGGAGGCAGGGAGGAGCCTCGGCTCCGGCTCCGGGCTCTGTCTGCCCGTCTGCAGCCTCCGCAGGCACCCCCCCGCCCCCCATTAGCAGAACAAATGGTGCGGAGATCAGACAGCATCTCCGAGGCTCGATAAATATTTTATCAGCCATAATGGAAATTGTCAAGTTGATCTAATTGTACGATATGTTATCAGTGAGATATCAAAGCCGGGCCTGGCCTGCGCCTGGACCCTCCTCGCCCTCCCGGCTGCCGGGGAGGTGCGTCCGGAGTGCGGGGTCCATCCCGACGCCCTGTGACTAGCACGCTGGCCGCGTTGAGGGGATGATAGATTCTGTGGAATAAAGGCCTTGTTCCATGTGCTGGGCTGGGCCTCCTTTTTGAGAGCCAGAAGGGACAGAGAAATAGAGACAGGAATGACGGTGGGACAGAGTCAGGAATGACGGTGGGACAGAGTCAGGGCCTCCCTGGAGCACGGGGTCTGCTTTCACCACCTTAACGTGGGGGGTGATGGTGACCCTTGAACACTGGTCATGCAGTTGCCCAGCCAAGAGCCAGCCTGGCCCGAATCGCACAGTGACGGGGCGTGTGCCACCGTGGAAGGGGCATTTTTCTGGCCTTCTGGGGCCAGCAGCCCTTGAGCTCCCCTGGGGCAGGGTCACGCGTCACACATGTGCTTCTTTAAAATTCGGGGTCACGCAGCGCACGTGCCACCCACTGGGGCAGATGCTGCGGCTGGAGCCCAATGCAGCCCCTCAGCCTGCGGGAGCCAGAGCTCAGCTCCCGAGACACCGAAAGCTGCGTCCTTGCCCCTCCCCCGGGCCCGTTCCTGGGGTCTGGTCCTCCGGGAAGGGGGAGCGACGCGGGCGGGGGTGGTCGGGCATCTTTCACAGCCAGGCAGGACCTTCTGATTTCTAGAACAAACAGCCGTGTCTCAGACCTGGAGCCCATTTGCAAAACCGAGTGAAAACATCTGTGAACACGCCAGCGACCAGCTGCCCGGCAGACGTGGGGAGCACGGTCCCGGGCACCAGGGCTCCAGGCCACGCTCCCGGCTGGTGCCCTGCACCCCGCCCTGCTGCTTCTAACCTGCTTTCAGAGTGGGTCTCCGGGACGTGCAGGGCATGCCCAGGAGCTGGGGTGTCTCCTGGTGCCGGCTGTCACAGCCCGATGCAGAGCCACGTGTGGCTCCCAAGCACGGAAGCATCGGGATTCCCCGAGCCGCAGCTCCGTCCGGAGCGGACGTTCACCTTGACATACACCGTGCTGCGGAAGGGGGACAGGGACGTTCCTGTCGTTGTCTGCTGGCCGTGCCGTGCCAGGCAGGCTGCGTGTGACGGGCGGGACGGGTGGAAGGTGGGGGAAATCGCTTCACCAGCTGGGGACCTGGCAGGCTGTGCTGGCCAGGCGGACCCAGGCGTGGCACCCGAGTGGCCGTCGCATCTGGAGCTGCCTGCGCTTCCCAGACGGGTGGCCCGGCCAGCTCCCAGGCCTCGGCCGCCCCTGCAGGCCGGGTGCAGGTCCATCGGTAGCAGCTTTTCCGACAGGGGACCCTGAAAGCTCTGGGACACGGGCTCCCGCTGTGTTTCTCATTAGATGTCACGGGGGCTGGGAACGCACCTATGCATTCGCGTACACACACACGCACACGGAAGCCTGCTTTTGGTCTTTTTGGTCGCCTGTCATTTTAAATAAAAATAAAAATAAAAATGGAGAGTGTGGGTGTAACAGGAGGCTCGGGGGGCGACGTGGCTGGCTCGTGGCCTCTTTCACGTGGGGTCAGCGTGGCCCACGTGGCCTGAATTCCTGGGCTCTGCTTTCACTGGCTGTTTGGGCGAGGGGCGCAGTGAGCTCTGGTCAGCTGGGCAGAGTGCTTGTCGGTCTGGGCAGGGGACTTGGGACTGACCCTGCCCCCCAGTTGGAGTGTTGGGACTGGGGGCTCCAGGACCCCTGCTGTTTGAAACTTTTTATTTCTCTTCTCGAATAGTGAGGTCCGGGGAGGACTGTGTCTCCCGCGTGTCTGAAGCCCCACAGGCAGCCCCGCGCCTGCAGCCCGAGGGAGCTGAGGTGGTGCCTGTGTGGGAGGGAGGGCGGCTCCGGGCCCTGCAGACTCCAGCCCAGGCTCGTCGTAGCGGACACCCCACAAGTATATTTGGGGAGGAGGGAAGGAACTAAGGGGTCTTGCTTGGTCCCCTCTCCTGGCTGACTGCGCCCCCTCGACGGCTTTGCAGACCACAGTCCTGGGTGGATGGACCCTTCCTGCCATCTGGGCCCTGTCACTGTGGGAGAGACATCGAGTGCCCTGGCTGCTGCTGCCCACAGAGGAGGGTGCTGGGGCCTGGGCACTGTACTGCCCTTGATGGGCACTCAGCCCCAGACCCGGGCAGCCTCCTCTGCCTCCCCAAGATGTGCTGTGACAATGGTCTCTCCTTGTCTCGAGAGGGAAAGCTAGAGGCTCTGTGCTCAGGGACACCTGGGGAGCGGCCCCACGCTGGTCCCACCCGGCGGCCGGCTTCCCTGGGGACCCCGTGCTGCCCAGCCTGGCCGCCCCGGCCTTCTCCTCAGGCCTCCTCCCCAGGATGTCCCGATCCAGCCACACTCCTCGCGGCGGCGTCCTCAGACAGTCCGCAGCCCTCGGCCACCCCGTGGACAGCATCATAAATGCCAGGTCTTCGGGACAGTCTTCAAGCGGTGTGTTGTCTTCATGTGAACTCCGGGCACATCTTCCCTCTGCTTTCTCATCTGACAAATAGCTTTGGAGGGTTCAGTGTGCTGGGCAGTGGGAAAAGCAGGACCCCTGAGGGTCCCGGGGATGACCGCGGGCTAGCGAGGACAGCACCGTCCCTGCAAGGGCCCGGCAGCCCCTCTGGCTTCCAGACGTGGCCCAGGCAGCTCTGAAAGCAGCAGGGGCCTCAGTCCATCCTCAGAGTGGGGATCAGGGCTGCTGAGTGTGATGACCTTGAATGACCTTGAAAGGGCCAGGCCTCAGTGGGAAGGTCATTCTGTCTTGGTCAAAGTCATTCCTCGTGAGATGGACTTTGCCAGGAGAGCCCCGAGGGCGCCCTCCACGGCCAGCGGACCCGGCTACGGACAAAGGGTGGTGAGGGCCGGAGGGCACCCGGGTGGTCTGGCACAGCTCGGCCCCGCCGAGGTCCCACCCTGGCTTCCCGACCTCAGCTGTGGGGCTTGTCTAGATTCTTTCCTCTGGGAAAGCCTGGGTAGCTGTCCCCCAGAGTCCTGTGTCCTGTGGAACTGGAGCACCGAGTGGCTTAGAGATTCCTTGTCTGTGTCTGGTCTGTGGAAGGAAAGCCGGAGCCCACCCTCCATACTTTCCATTTCTTTCTCGGCCAAGCATGGGGACTGGTATCCGAGAGTGATCCCGGGCTCGGCAGCAGGAAGAGGTGACTCCCGAGGAGGGATCGGGGAGAAAGGGGGCTCCCCCCCGTTCCTATGGATCAGGGGCCACAGAGGTGAGAAGGCGACAGTGGTCGGGGCTGGGCCACGGGGAGAGATTGTTCTGCATCAAGTCTGAACACCTGAGTGATTCCGGCAGGTTCTTGGCACCGTGAGCCCAGCTGGCCAGTGGGTGGGGGCATTTGTCTCTGGGGCTGGGGATTTGGCGGCCTCAGTTCCTGTCGGTCCCGGAGTCTGTACCCCTTGACCTGCCTTACGTATCCCTGTATCCAGAGAGGACTCACCTGAGATAGAAAAATACCTGGACACCATCTGAAGGCAGACACCCCGATTGCCACTCCAAGGCAACCAGGACACCGCCGCCTAACCTGCCACGCCTGCCCGAAGGGGTGACTTCAGTTTCCGGTAGGGGCACGTTAGTCTCGGGGCGCATCCGGCACCGAGGTCTTGGCCGCTGTGAAAGGAGCCTGGACACGCCCAGCCAGCGGGAGTCCCACGCTGTCCTCGGTTTGCTCCACCAGCCCTGGAGGCCAGGCTGGCATTTGTGGGCCATCAGTTGGCTCCTGAAAAGAGACAGACAACCAGGACAGAACACACGATCCTCCACCATCGGCAGAATCCATCTCCGATGATTAGGCGAAGGGCTCAGGGTGAACAGGAAACCGCCCGGAACTTGTGTCCGTGGATCTGGACCCGTGGCCCAGGGCTGGCCGAGATGCGAGCCCTGGGCCTGGAGCGCTTGCGGGCGCACTGGCCTCTCCCCGAGGAAACGGACACCCCTCTCTGGGCCTGAACTTCAACAAATGAGAGGAAAAAAGACTTTGGGGGAACCCTAGTCACAGTCGTGATGCTTTAGCTAAAGCTGAGCTTCCTCTCTAACCAGGGACATGTGGGGTGTGGGGTGTGGGAGCTGTGACTCCTCTGGAGGGGAGTCGACCCTTGACCTCTTTGTTGACATGACAACACCATCCCAGCTCATGCCCTGTGATGCCATCCAGCGGCCTTTGTCTCTGGACATAGCATTGGGGCCACAGCATCTGCGCCCTCTCTGGGCACAGGGCACCCCGTCCCCCTGTCTGGCCTGGAGACGTGACAGGCAGGGTCTAATCCTCCCCAGAGTCCGCACAGAAGGGGCCTATGGGGGGGTCCTGTGATTAGAGGACACCCTGCACCATTTCCTTCTGGGCTGGACCCCCCTCTGCCACCAAGGCCAGGACAGAGGGAGCCTGCTCCCCCCCCCCCCCATCCCGGCGTCCGCTCCCCCGAGCCGGGCCCATCTGGGCCGTCCCTGGGAACCTTTCTCCTTTTACTGAAAGAGGCCCCGAGGGGTGCGTTCTGACGGGATGGCCGCCTGCGCAGTGCGAGTAAAGCCAACAGGTGAGACGTTCTATCCGGTTCCGAGGCCGCGTGTCTCCCCCGCACCCCAGCCAGGATCGGGCGGAGCCTGTGGACGGTGCCTGCGGCCCCCGCAGCTGTTCTCTGCGCAGACCCTGGACCCACAGCCGCTCCGGCGTGAACACGTCAGACAACGGTCCTTTGGCAAAGGTCGCTTGCCTTGTTCACCCCTGAAGTACTCGGGTGCCGGGCCCCCTGTCTCCTGGGCCGCTGGGAACGGAATGCTCAGCGGTCACCCACCCAGTGGACGGCCGGCTCTCCTGGACCACGGGGCCGCTGCCTGGGGGTGGCTGCCTGCCGGACCGAGCGGGGCCCCCCCGGACACGGCCCCTCGCTCGCCCCGGGAGAAACCGCGCCGGAGAAACCGCCGCACGTGTGCTTGAGGCCGATCCTTGGCGCTGGCATCAGTTTCTCCCGCTCGTATTTGGCCCCGGAGAGTCCTGAGTCCCCCTCTCGGAAAAGCCCGTCCTGTTTGGATCAAAAAAATAATTAGCGTGGCTTTAAGTGGGGGTTTCAAGTACGCATTTAATTTAGGCTGATTAACAGTCGTATGGGAAGTAAACACCAGCTGAGTATTAACCTCGCACACGGAGAAGAGCGGGGCTCCCGCTCCGAGGAGAGCGCGCTGAGTGCGCCGCTCCTGCGCCGGCAATTACACGAGATACGCGCGGCGCTTGTCCCCCTGAGTGCAGGTGAACCGCGCGCGGCCCGGAGGAGCAAAACCAAGATGAGGCGATCCCACCCCTCGCAGGACGGGCGCCCGGCTCTCCCACCCCCGGCCCCGCCGGAGCCCTTTTGTCCGAGCTCCTGACCTCAGAGCCCTGCTCCCCCGCTGCTCCGAGCGCTGTCACGGGGACGCCAGGCCCGCGTGTGAGGGGTCCTAGGCGATCCGCCCCCGGGTCCCTAAACGGGCCGAGGGGGGCCCGCGGGAGGGGACGGAGCTCTGCCTGCGACCTCCGGGGCCTGTGCATCCTGTCGGGACCGCCCGACCCTTCAGGGACAGAGGTGCCACGTGGGGCATTGAGAGAAAGGGTGGCAGATGCCCCATCCAGTGCCAGGAACCCCCGTACCCCGAAATCCCGCGATCCCAGGGGCCCAGTTTCAGGCAGCGTACAGAAGCTTTCTCCCCCTGCCCACTTCTCAGCTCCCCGCTGGGTCCCCCGTGTTCTCAGGGGCCTGCCAAGTGTTCCTTATGCCCGTGGGGGGGGACCGTGGCGCGGCCGGGGTGGAGGAAGGCCGGGAGCCCAGCCCAGGTGGCGAGCCGCGGGCCACCGTCACCCTCCGACTTCAGGGGCCCCGGGGGATGAGTGTGGGTAGCAGCCGGGCGGGGCCAGGGAGCGCTACGCAAACTGCTGTGAATTCAGGGAGGCGACAGAGAAAGAAACTCAAGTTCAGTCGTTAAGAAACCCCACGCGCACCAAAACCGGTCCTCGCACAGCCCCACAGCCAGGTCGGGCTCCTGCAGGCCCCGCACCCCGGGGCGCAGAGCTCCGGGGGCAGAGACCCCGCGTGAGCCTGGCGGTGGCCTTCGTGGCTCCCCGGCCCCGGGCTCCTCCGCTGGGGCTGCCGCCGTCCTTGGACAATCCCGAGGAAGGTCCCTGTAGGCGGGTGCTCTGGGGACCCAGAGCTGGCTCCAGCGGGCAGCCGAGGCGGGTGGTGGGACCGGCCGCCCGGAGCGCCTTTCTTGGAGGTTTTTAAGAGAAAATAAAATGAGGGAAAGAAAACCAGGCTGCGGGCTGGCTGCTGGCGGTTTGCACCCGCCCAGAAGGGGCCGTGGCTTCGGGGCGGTGGTGCCTCGCTCTCCGGGATCGTCACAGCCGCGTTCTCCAGGCCAGAAGGGAGGGACCCACTCCATCGTTTCAGGGGCGCATTGCCCCGAGCTGAGCACCCCACCTGTTTCCCCTCCTCCCCCCTCGCCCGGCCACCGGCACCCCAGCCCTGCGCGGGCCTCGCCCACCTTTCCCAGCTCCTGACGGACGAGACCATCGCAAAGGGCCCGGCTCTCACTTTGCACAATGTGCCCGCGTTTGGGGGAGCGGCTCTGCCCTCTTTCACTTAAAACAAAACCTCGGTTGGGGAAAGGCTCCGGGCGGGTGGGTGGGTGGGTGAGCGGCGGGCCGGGCGTTTTTTCCTCTCCGTGACCCTCAGGAGCCAGATCCGTCCCCCTCCCCGCCCCCCATCCCTTGTCCCCTTGCCTCCCTCCCGGAGCGGCTGGCGGAATGGACTCCCTTAAATTAATAATGCGCAGGGGGAGATTTACAGCACGTGGCTAAAATATTGTCTCTGCCTTTTATTTGTGCGTTTGTCCCCGTGGCCTCTGATCGAGGGGCGCGGGGAAGGGATAAATAATGAAGAGGGGGAAAGCTCTGTCATAATGCGGGGCCATGTGCAAATTCATCACCGGCACTCCTGCAGAAGGAGAGACAGAGGAGGTGACAAATGTCCCCCGGCGCTAATATATCTCCCCGAGTCCCTCTGCCGTGGACTCGGATCACCTGCCCAGGCCCTGACAGAACGGGGGCTGCCCGGCCACGGATGGACTGGGCCCCGGCCGCCCGGGCTCCTCTGAGGACGGTTGTGACGCACTCGATGGGGACCAGTGTGGGTGCCAGTTGTCATCAGTTTCATTTTCAGTGACTTTAGGGCAGGGGTGGGGAACCTTCTTTCTGCCAAGGGCCATATGGGTATTCATAACTTCATTCGCGGGCCATACAAAATTATCAACTTAAAAATTAGCCTGCTCTATTTGGTCGAATGTTTAATTAACTCACCCCTAATGTGATGGCTGGAACCGCAGTTGCCTCGGCAGGGCCAGACCACATGATTTCCCCAGGGCCATATATGGTCCGCGGGCCGGACGTTCCCCACCCCTGATCTAGGGAAATTGTTCTTGGAGGGGAAAAGACCCCGGGTGGTTTCTGCCCGGAACCCTCGAGAATCTGTCTCCGCAGAAGGAAAAGTCGCCGTTTCTTCTGTTTCGGGGGCTGGGCTTGTTCAGGTGGATGACCATTATTTAAAAAAACCCACAATTGGCCCAAATTCGAATTGATTTCCCCCAAAGAGGCACGGAGCGTGGTTCTGGGGGAGGACGGGTGTTTGCCGGTGTCTCTGGCTCCCTCTCTGGGTGGTTTCTAACAGACAGGAATTGGGACGCGCGGAGGATCTGCTTTGGGGAGTTATCTCCACCCTAGACGGGCTGGACCCACGCAGAGGGGCCTCAGTGCTCGGCTGTCGGGAAGGCGACCGACAGCTGGGCCCTCCCCACAGCCGAGTGGGTGGGATCAGTTGCCTCAGACCTGCTCCTTCCTGCGTGTCACGTGCGGGTTTAGCAGGTGGAAAGTGGCGTCCGTGGGAGCATCTGCACCACGCATGTGGCCTCTGGGAACCCCGGCGTGGGTGTGAGCTCTGGGGCAGCTGCCTCCGGGGGGTGGGGTGACCCATGGTTCCCAGTGTCTAGAGGAAGCCAAGGTGCTGTGTGTGGGGGCAGGGGTCTCTGGGGCAACCATGGGGGGCCGGAGGGGCAGCCCAGGGGTCTGAGAGGCACACGCTCACCCAGACCTGGCCCTGGCGCACAGTCTCCGCGACTGAGGCCCCATTCTCCCACCTAAAATTCTAGCATAAATCACATTATAAAATTATAACGTAATGTTCACAATAGAAAATACAGGAACATCTTAAAAATTAAAATCTCCTGTCCCATCATTGAGAGGTGACATTAGGTATATTTTCCAGCCTTGCGCGTTTAGTTTTTACGTCTCTGCCTATATAAATACTCCCGAGAGGCGGAGACGAAACCCCCACCCGTAGTCAAACCCAGGCCTTGTCCTCAAGAGGGTTAATTTCCAAAAGAGGGGCCCAGATCTAATCTGGATTTTTAAACTTGCCTTCTGTCAAAAATATGCTGTGATTATTGAAATGGGAAGCTTTAAAATTTTTTTTAAAAACATGGATTTTTAAAACCTGTGCCTGAGCCCCTGATTTTTCAGGTTTTTTGCTGAGTCAGTGAAATTTTAAAACGGGTGTTTCCTTGAAGAGCACGAAGGTGCCTCCGCTCCCCTGCGGCCCGGAGAGCGCCGGGACTTTACCTCGGATGGAAACAGCCGGCCCGTTGGGAGTGTGGGGGGGTCCTTGCTAAAGGTTTTCCTATAAAAAGCTGGAAGAAGTTCTCTCAGGTCTGAGGAGCCGGGTTCCAGGCCCCCAGGCTCAGCCCAGGGAGGGGAAGAGAGAGAGGGTCCCAATAGGACAGGACACACGGCTACTAAAATGTACCCGATGTTTATCTGGGATTCGAGGCTGACGGGTGTCCTGTGTTTGCATCTGCTAAGCCCGCCCTGGAGGCTGGAGATAAGCTGTGTGGTGTCCACGGAAGGAACTGGCCATGGGTGGCTCCTGCAGGGATCAGCCCGCCGGGGCCCCCGGTGAGATGGGTGGGAAGGCACCTAGTGACCCAGCATCCTGGGTCCCCCGTGCACTGTGAGTGTCATCGGCTAAAGGGGTCGTCCTTAGATGCCACGTCGCGTGTCCCTCCCTCCCTCGCTGGTGAACCCAGGGAGCATTGATCGAGTGGCTTCCCCGTGGCATCTCAGAGAACATGAAGGGGGGAGGACCCCTGAAGGGCGCCCTTGCCCCCCACCCGGGGGAAAGGGGGAGAGGATGCCTGGATCCCAAGGAGGAAGCAGGGCCTGCCCCTCCTGACATAGCCAGGATCGGGACATCCCTCCTGGTTAGGGTCCCAGAGCCAGAACCCCGGCCGACAGCCAGACCCCCGGGGGACTGCCACAAAGACCCCTCGCTGGAGGTGCCCCGCTGAGCGCTCGGCAGGAATGACCCCGTTTGACCCTCCCTCCTCCACTTCCTGAGGGGTGGGAGGCTCAGAGAGGGCAGGTGCCCAGCCCAAGGCCACACAGCCAGGAAGAGGTCGGGCGGGCGGGGGCCTCTGTGCCGCGTCTCAGGCTTTTCTTCTTTTGTTCCGTCCCCGAGATGATGCCGTCCCTCTACGTCCTGAGACCCTAAAAGGAGAGAAAACACAGCGCGGGGACAGGGGCTCCCCGCGGACAGGTGCGGGAGGCGAGCAGCAGGCCGCCGGCTGGAATGTTCCAGAACACGGACGTTTGAGAGTTTCTCTGGAGATGGCAGGACTCGCAGGGCCCCCGGGAGGGCGCTGGGGGAGTTGACTGGAAACTTGGCCCCCGGGGCCGGCCAGGCTGCTTTGTTTGCTGGTCACAACCGCACGGAGCACCAGCCCAGGGCTTTCCCACATCTTGTCAAAGGACAGCGTTTCCTCTCTCCTTTCTCCTCGGGCTGATTAGCGGGCCGGGCAATGGCGTGAGGACATGTTGGGGGTAGGAAAATGGGGGTCATTTTGGAAAAACCTCTTTGTGGATGGGACTGGAGTGGGGAGAAAATGAATAGTTATAAGCTCATTTCCATAGAAACAGTCTCATTAACATGCTGGCTGCCCGCTGGACGAGGCAGGGCTTCCTGCCAGCGAACCGGCTCCACAATTAAGTGTCCCCTGCCCGCCCGGCTGCCAGAGGGGCCGGTCAGGAGAGATGGCTCGCGCCCCAGCCTGCGCAGCGACCGTCAGCATGTCTGTCCTGGACGCATCAGACGTGCGGACGGATTTCGCCGCGAGCTGCCCCTTCCACCGCCGTCGGGGGACGGCCCTGTCTCGGGTGGCCCGTGTCGGTCCCTTTCGGACTTTCACTGGATCCGGGGTGAGGCCTCCCAGGAACCCCCAGGCCAGTGAACAAAAGGAACTGGGACGATTAGGTTTAAAAGCGCTTCCTGGGCCCGCCCTTCGTGTTCTGCCTGAGTGACGGGGCCCAGTCCCCTCGCTGGGGGGGCACTTGGTCGCTGGGCCTGGCGCGCAGGTGGGACTATTCAGAGGCTGTTCCGGTGGCTTCGCTGCTGCTGGATCGGGCTCCGGAAAAGCCGCCTGGAGTCCCCGAGCCTCCCTGACTTGTCCCCGGCTCCGCGCGCTCGTGGGTGCTGAGCTCCCTCCTGTCTCGGGCCAGGTCCTGTTGCCGTGGATTCATCACCACACGAAAGGGCCGCTGGGTCTGGACCGGGGGGGGGGACGACACACGTGTGGCCTGGGGGAGAGGCAGGATTTCTTCCCGTGAAGGCGGATGGGGGCGCCGGGAGGAGGCAGCCGCGCTTCGCAGAAGGTTCTTCGCCAAAACGGGCTTGTTCTTTTCACTGCGGTACAGTGGGCGCCCGATCGCACCTGTCGCTGTACCGGCTCCAGGGCCGGCCGCTCGGCGGCACCGAATGCATCGCGCGCCCTGGAACCGTCGCTGGCCACGGCCTTCTACACCCGGAACTTTCTCCCATCTCCACCAAACGCTCCGCCCCCACGAAACACTGACCCCCGTCACCCCAGCCCCCGGCGCCCCGGCTCCGGCCTCTGTCTGCGTGGATTTGCCGGCTGATGTTTTTAAGATGCAGCAGCTTTTCCCAGGAAGCAAAAGTGACCTGAACTTGGGAGCCGTTGGAGCAGCCCCACCACCCGGGGCCACAGGCTCTGAATTTATTAACCACCATGTGGCCTGGTTCTGTGAGAGGCCGTGGGCACTGCCCCTGGGGAGGGAATAATTTGAGATGAGTCTGCCCAACAGGAGGATGCCTGCCCGCCCCTGCCCTGGAGGGAGTGACCCCCGAGGAGGGCGCAGGGGACCTGGCTACGGGTCAGGCAGGGGTGGGCCCTGGCGCCCTTTAACCTCTAGCTGCATCTGAGGAGATAGGGACAGACTAGCCGGCCCCCGCTTCACAGTTTCAGATGCCCAGGCAGCAGGGGGTCAAGGGTCAAGGGTATCGAACACTTAAGGAATTGGGCACAGGGGGTGCATGTGGGAGCCCCGACATGTGCGTCCTCGGGTGTTTGTTGGAGACACTAGCTCTGCCCTGACCCATCTGGCCGGTAACCAGCACAACCCTGTGTCCAAACTGTGCCCACTGGGATGGCATCACCGGGCCCCTTCCACAGTCTTGAGCTTAGTAGGTGCTCAGTAAGTTGTGAGGGGAGATCTGTGGGTTAAATTAACGGGTGAGTGTCCTGGGGCTGTCATAACACAGCTCCGCGGCCGGGGCATCACACCGGGAAGCTTCTCTCCCAGGCCTGGAGCTGGCGGTCCCAGGTCCGGGTGTTGCAGGGCTGGCTCCTCTAAGCCGTGAGGGAGAACCCAGCCCAGGCCCCGCTCCTGGTGGCTGCCGGCATCCTCGGCTTGTGGACCCATCACCCATCTCTGCTCCGTCTCCATGTGGTGTCCTCCGCGTCTGCGTCCAAAGCTCCCCTTTGACAAGGTCACCTGTCCTATGGGATCAGGGACCTACTCTAATGGCCTCGCCTCACCAGCTCATCTGCAAGGACCCTATTTCCAAATGAGGCCACATTCTGGAGTCCTGGGAGTCAAGACTTCAGCATACGAAAGTCGGGGGACACAGTCCAGCCCACAACAATGGAGAGTGGCCCCAGTTCCTCCCACATGGCATTGCCTTTGCTATGGGGCCTCTGGGGACAGATCTGCAGACCTGGCCATCGGCTCCTGTGGCCTGAGGTGCTGGGAGTGCTTGGACACTATTCCGCCCTCTGTCCAGCCGGCCTCACCATCCCCCTAAAACAGCCAGGGGTTGCAGGTTGTCGGTGGCTGTGGCACTCGCCCGCTGTACCCTGCTGCTGTGTCTTCCGCAGACCTCAGAGGCCGCCGCCCGCGAGTTCTCTGCCACTCAGACGTCCGGCCAACTGCTTAAGTATAATGTGTGATAAACAGAGGAGATCATTCCGTTTCGCGGTTTCCTAAGGTTTGAAAAGTGATTGAGAATAATTTTAGGTTGTCCTGGGTTGGCAGACGGTGGGTTCGGCAACTCGAGAAGATGATGTTTTTAAGGGAAGGATTTCCCTTCCTTGTTTCTAATTTTTAGAAACGTGATCGATGTCAGGCAGTGGGGTCGGGCTGACGGCTTCCAGAAGGATTTTCTCACCACACGGCCGCCGGGGGCTCCCAGGTTGGGGTGGCACGGCCTTGGCTGCTGTGTGGAGCGAGATAGGCCCCGTTCTTATAGCTGGAGCCTGCGCCTGGCCAGTCGGACAGGACTCGGTCCCTGTGTGGCCGGCTCCGCGTCTGGCAGGGATGGATTTTAAGTGTGAGGAATTGCTACCTAAATGCTGGTGGCAGGCGGGTGGCCCGACAGGGGCACGGGCCATGAGGTGACCTGCAAGAGAAATGAGGTCATGGCCATTTTTCCGAGGCGTCGGCACAGGCCTGGCCATGTTGACTGGATAAGACCCCGTGGAAGCAATTCCGAGGGGCTGCGTTGGGGGGGCTGGGAACCAGGCTGAGGGCCTGCACCACGGAGTCATGGGTGTGCGTTTGTCCTTCAGTGGGCCATTTGGGGGGTGGGCAGGGGCCCCCTGCCCTGGTCATCTGTCATCTCAGGAGTGAAACAGGCCCCCTTCTCCCTCCCTCTGCTATTTTGGGCCAGGTGCCTGCTCCCCAGCAATGCCGGGGGTGTGGGCTGTGGGGTGGGTCTCTGCCTTCCAGAGGCCTCCCTCCACCCCTGTTTAGTCTTTGCTCCATTGATTGGCTGTTGTGTCTGGGACACTGTGGGGAAGTCCATCCTCTGTACCAGGTGGCCCTGTCTACGAGGAAGCACTCAGCTGTGGGTGGAGGCCTGTGGGGTCCATGGCAGAGCCTCCAGTGTCCCTCCTCTGCTCAGCTTTTCTGGGGGGGGGGAGGGGGCTTGTCTCACAAACAGGAAGTCTCTTGGTGTGAATGCCCACCTGGGCTCAGGAATGGGGTTCACCTGGGCTCAGGGATGGGGTTCACCTGGGCTCAGGGATGGGGCCCACCTGGGCTCAGGAATGTGGACCCGGCCTCCTCTCCTGTGGCCATATCACACGTGTTGTTAAATGCTAGCAAAATGCACATTGAGCAGGGCCTTGAAGAGGGGCTTCCGTGGGGGCAGGGGGGAGTCCCAGGCTGCAGCCCTCCCTTGGCCCCTGGTCCTTCCTGTGTCTGGATCTGAGGCCACATTGGAACCTCACCTTGCTTTCCGTTGGCCTGAAATTCATTAACTGCCAGGAAATCATGGATTTCCAAGCCCAGCTTCTCTACAGCCTTCCCCTCAGCAGAGAAAATCAGGTTGATGTGAGCGGGTAACGGGGACCACGCCTGGAGGCCTCGCCCAGGAGCCGGCTGGTGGCTCCCGGGTGGGGGCGGAGCCGTTACACCCAAGTTACTTTGCAGAGGCCCCCAGGTGTCCACGCCAGGTGCCACAGGCCAGGTGAATGGCTGTGGGGACGCACTGACGTTTTCTAAGAGGGCCTTTGATGATTCTCAAAAGGAGATTGAGTCCCCCCAGGCCCCTGGGGGGATGGTTGAAAAGCCCTGCCAGGTGCCCACTGGGCTCGGGCTCTGGTGAAATGGGACCTCTACGGGGAGACGGCCCTGGGGATTGTTCCACTCGTGGCCCGTGGCCTTCACCTAAAAGAAAAAGTGCTGTGGGTGAGAGCTCCCTGCTTTTCGCCAGGAACAGGGGGCCCTGCTGATGGCCGGGCGCTGACCACAGCCTCCCTGCAGGCCCGCAGTGAGTTGGTAGAAATGGAGGTGCCCCCGAGCCGGAGTCACCTCGGCTGCTCTGCGTCGTGGGACCATCACCAGGCCACAGGTCTGGGTACTGAGTGTGTGCCTGGTGTTTACTCGCTTCATCCTCACAGCGGCCCTGAGAGGCAGCCCCGTTGCTCCCTTGCTGGAAAGATGTTGCCATGAAGCTCAGAGACTGCAAGGCACTTGCCCAAGCACACGCAGCAGGACGCGGTAGAACAGGGGTGAACACTGTCCTCTGCACCTCTCCCTGGCCTCCCCCCTTGGAAGGGCTCCTCGGGATGCAGAGCCAGGCCATGGCTCAGGTGGTCCGTACCACACGAGACCCCCACCAGCATGAGCTCGAGAAGGCTCCGGTCCGAGGGTAGGACCAGGAGAAAGTGGGGAGGCAGAGACCAGGAGACCCCTGCCCCCATCCTGCAGGGGAGCCTCAGTCGCCCTTGATGCAGGAGGAGTTTCTGAAGACGACCCGTCCAGGACCTGCCCGCCCGCCCGTCGACAGTGCCGAACTGAGGCCCCAGTTCCCGGAGGTCGGGCCCTGGGATGTGGGTTGGTGCTGGGTGTAGGGACCGGCCCCGGGAGCGGGGGCTGGTGGCAGGAGGAGGTCGGGGTGCTTGTCACCATGGGGTCACGCTGTGAACCCTGACAGAGGCCCCCACCGCCCGGTCTGCTGGGAACCTGAACCGGAACCACAGCGGCGACTGCGTGGCGATTTCCACTCTAGGAACAGGTGGGGAGATTGTCGAGACTTGTAAATGAGTCGCTAATGAGGAAAATTAGGGAATGTGCTGAGGCATAAAAAATGAGAAGTCCAGAGAAAGAAGACAAATGGGTCGGGGGTGATTCCCCCGCCCGCGTCCTCCTGCTTCAGACTCGGGTGTAGACCGGGCTGGAACACGGATCTGACGACCGGGCTAATGGGAAGAAATTGGTTTAAAATGTAGAGATGATTAATTGGATTAATGTGCAAAAAATGGTTAAAGTGGCATCGGGAGTGAGGGGGGCCACCCGCCACCTGCCGGCCCCGTGTCAAGCACTGCAGATGGCCTGCTGTGGGTCCCACCAGGCTCCCGGCAGGTGGGCCCTGTCACCCGCCAACCAGGAGAGACCCGGCTCCGAGAAACTGCGTGGCCGGCGTGTCGTCCAGCAGCAGGGAGCCCGGGTGTGGCTCACTCCCTCTGCCCAGCGGCGGCCCCTCAGGGTCACGGGCCTGGAACAGGGCCAGTCGGGGAAGGCGAGGCCGCTGTCCGTGGGTCTGCAGTCACAGAGACAAGCTGTCCTGGTCCGTCGGGATCCTCAGAGCCGGTCACCGTGTTGGGCGGCTGGGGGCTTCGGCTCTACCTGTCCAGGCCCTTCCTTTGGACATGTTCCTCTCCGAGCCCCAGTTGTCCCTAATGCTGAGTGGGGACATCTCATCACAACAGAATTTTCTGCTCTTTTTGGTTTTTTACCAACAAAACCCATGGTCTGCGACCTCAAGAGAAAATAAACTCCGTGAAAGTCAGGTTTCTAAGATCTGCCAACTTAGCCTCCCTGTTCTGAACACGTTTGATTGGAAAGTCAGCTGCCCCTTGAGCAATGCCAGGGTCAGGGTGCTGAGCCCCTGAAATCTAAAATCTGTGTGTAATGTTTGACCCCCCCAAACGGGACTACCGACAGCCTCCCGTGGACCAGAAGCCTCACGACGACGCCGACAGCCGGTGGGCTCACACTGGGCGTCTGCTCTATTCTGTGTTCTTACCACAGAATCAGCCGGAGAAAAAACCGTGACTCAGGAAACCAGGAGAGAAAACACGTTTGCGCCACCAGACGTATGTACCAGCGCCACAAGCTCACGGAGTCTGTTTACCGGACGCACCGTGGGTCAGTGTCTCGTGGATATTGTTTTACATGACGCAAAGCGCCGTGGATGTTACAGTATTGCCGCCAACACTAGGCGTCAACAGTGCGAGGCTCGTGGGAGAAAGACGCTCGCGTTTATTCACAGGATGGCGCTTCCTGCTTTGCTAATGATCGCGGGTGGGACCCCGTATAATCGACGTGACCGTGTCCCGTAGTGAGGAAACCTCCAGAAAATCGTACGGTAGATCTACTGAAAAAACTTTGCGTGTAAGTGGGCCCACGCAGTCCGAACCCATGTGGTTCAGGAGCCAACTATATTCCTGTGAAGCTGATCAGGGGCCGAAGGAAACCCCGTGACCTTGACTGATTCCCGGCAGCTTTCTGGGGCGTTGGGGTCGAGAGATGTCGGCCCGGGGTCACGGGGGCAGCGCCACGGCAGAACCTGGCAGCTCATTGGGCCCTGTTGGAGCCCAGGCACCGCCCTGCCTCCCAGATCCTCACCTGGTGCAGGTCCCGGCATCTTTGTGCCTCAGTTTCCTGATCCATAAAATGGGGTCACAGTGGGCCCCGCTCCTGGAGTTGTGTGTTGGGGAGCAAATAGGGTGATTGGTGTGAACTTTCTGGCGGGCGCGTGGATGTCGGCTGCCACCTGGACAGGGAGAGTGTCGGAGTAAAACAGCCAGGGCGGAGACCAGGGAGCCTTGGTGCCCACCGCCCGCCCTCCGGCCGCGCCAGGATCTGGGGGCAGGAAGGGGAGGGCCGGGCGCCCGCTCCGCCGCCGGCGCCTCCGGGAGCCGCGGGCGCCCCTCTGGCTGCGGGGTCGGCGGGCGCGGGTCAGCGCGGAGCTAACGCCTGTGTCAGGGTGATTAATAGTGCTGGGGATTGTCGTTAATTCACTGCCTAATGACTGCGGCCGGCCCGCGCCGCGTAATCGGGTGATGTATGTGGGGAGCGCCCACCTCATGGCAGAGGTGAAAATCATTTCGACAAGTCAAATATTGTCACAGGGAACAAATGGCTCTCCCTGTTAATAAAAATTAATGAATTTTTTCTCTCTCTCTCTTTTTTTCCTCTCGCCACTGGCCTGCTAAATGAAGCTGTGGCGTGGCTGAGCCGGGGCCGGGCCGGGCCGAGTCAAGCGCTTTATTTGATGGTTCAAACTATAAACGTCTTCATTAGGGCGGCGGCGGCCCGGGGCCAGGGCGGCACCGGCGGGCCGCGGCTACGGCCGGGCCGGCGGCGGTGTGCGTGGTGGGCACCCCCGGGCTGCAGGGCCGAGGCTGCCCCTGGGTGTCTGGCCCAGGGGGCTGGGGGTGCCCCGGCTTTCTCCCATCCCTCCTGCCCGCAGCCCTGTCGTCTGGACAGTACACGGGAGGAGGGCAGGGGAATCGGGAGCAGGTCTGGGCAGCATGGGGGGGGCTTCCCGGCCCCCCAAGAGCCGAGGCGCAGAAGGCACCCCTTCCCTCGGGGCGTCTGGAGGACCGGAGCCCCCAGCCCCGGCTGCAGAGGGGCTCAGCTTGGGCCACTCCGCACCCTGCTTTAGTTGGAGGCCAGGGCGGGGCAGGGCGCCCGCCGGCTCCGGGCAGAGGGAAGGGGCAGAGGACCTGCCCCACCACCGGCAGCCCCACCCCCAGGCTCTGAGGCCCCGGGTGCGAGCACCCAGTTGTCATTCTGAGAAGCCGGAGCCCCAGGCGGCGGCCACACAGCAGGAGGCCCAGGAGCAGGGGCCTCGCCCCAAGCCCGGCTGATGGGGTCTCTACAGGGGGCTGTTTCTCCCTATGTCCACCCGGCCCAGAGCCCGGCCCCAAGGGCACCGCAGCCCCCCCAGGGCCCTGGGGAGAACCAGGCCTCCCTGGTGTGGGGCAGGCACTCGGTCGGCTTTCTCCCTCTTCAGATTTTTATTTTGGGGCCCCTTTGTTGACGCGTGTGACCCGCTCCCGTCTCGAGCGGCAGCCACAGGCCCAGCGTGTGGGAACCGAAGCGATAAATTTGTCTATAAATAGTTGGGTGGCGGCCGTGAGGGTGTTTGCTCAGTGTTAACCCATTCCTCCTCCACGTGCTGTCTGGACAGGGAGGGAGCGCTGGCGGGGGCACTGCAAGGCCCAGCCGAGCACATTTCGTCCCCAAACACTCTGTCCCCAGGTGGGTGGGGCAGACACAGCCTTGTCCCCAAAGCCTCTGCACCGTGGGTGGCCCGCAGCAAGCAGGTGTGACTGTCCCACCTCAGTCCCTCCCCTCACACTCCACTTAAGCCTCTGAATTTTCAGTAACAGTGTGTTTGTGGGTGTTGGGGTCCCTTCCCCACACCCACCCTCTGAATTTTCAGTAACAGTGTGTTTGTGGGTGTTGGGGTCCCTTCCCCACACCCACCCTCTGAATTTTCAGTAACAGTGTGTTTGTGGGTGTTGGGGTCCCTTCCCCACACCCACCCTCTGAATTTGCAGTAACAGTGTGTTTGTGGGTGTTGGGGTCCCTTCCCCACACCCACCCTCTGAATTTTCAGTAACAGTGTGTTTGTGGGTGTTGGGGTCCCTTCCCCACACCCACCTGGTCACGTGCTGAATGACGGCTGCCTGTGGCCTGTGCAGACCCATGTCCCTCCGGGTTCCCCCTTCCCTTCCCCCACTGAGGACTCAGGGCCCACAGTGCCCTCGGCCTTGTGGCCTCAACTCACCGGGCTGAGCAGGGAAGGAGCCCGAGGCCCCTGGACCAAAGGAGGCGGCGTGGTTACTGTGGCCACCAGGTCCCGCCCCCAGCCAAGCCTCCTGAAGCCCAGCTTCGACGGGGGCCTCTGAAAATCCAACATCTAGCAGCTGTGCCCAGCCCCAGGGACTGACACCCGGTCCCTGGGGCTCTTCCTGGGCCCTCCGGCCCGTCTAACAGGTGGGCGCGTCCTTGTTGTGGGCACGGTGGGGGCGAGGGATGCTCGATGGGGCCAGAGCCACGGGCACTGCTGGCCAACGTTGCCGCCCTTCTTGGGCGTCGGGGCTGCCAGACGGTCCTGTGATGACAGTGCCAGGAACAGGGTCCCCCCATGCATGTGCCTGTGGCTTGGGGCCTCCTGACAGTCTCCCAGGGTGGATACACCCCTCTTTTACAAGGGGGGCAGGTGTGTGAGAACCGGCAGGAGGACCCGAGAGTCAGCCGAGGTGGTGGCGGAGAGAGTGCCCGGGGTGGGGCCTGGGCTGAGGACAGAGCCTGGCTTCACTGTGGTGGGACAGTTTGGGGAGACCCCCCCGATCCTGTCGGCTTTGGTGATGCTAAAAGCGCACTGTGGACTCAGACAGATACCTGCACCCCAGTGTTCAGAGCGGCATCCTCCACAAAGTGAACATGTGGAAATGGTCCAAGTGTCAGGGCCGGGTGGATGGACCGATAAACTGGGCGGCAGGTACAGACAATGGAGTATTATTCAGCCCCGAAAAGGAACGAAGCTCTGATGCCTGCTACAGCATGGATGGACCCTGGGGACATCATGCGGAGTGAAATAAGCCGGACACAGAAGGGCAAGTGCTAGGACGCTGTTCAGATGAGGTCCCTGGAGGATTCAAACACACAGAGACAGAGAGCGGGATGGGGGTGCAGGGCCCGGGGCCCGGGGTGGGGAGTGAGCGTTTAACGGGGACAGAGGCTCAGGTCAGGAAGATGGGACGTTCTGGAGATGACGGTGGTGACATCTGCACGTCCGTGTGACTGTGTTTAAGGCCACTGAGCTGCACAGTGGTCAGGTTGTTGCATTTTATGTTACGTGTCTTTTACCACAATTTTTTTAAAAAGCACCCCGTGGAGTTGCCGAATGTGAGGTTCCGCAGCTGGTGTCTGGAGCCAGCCCCCCACTGACATTGAGGAGGTCGGGGGGGGGGGCCGGACCCCTCTGGTGCATCCACAGCGGGGGAGGTAGAGGGTCCCGGGGGACACCCCGCCCGGCCGCCTGCTCGCGCGGCGCTCAGCGCGGGCCCGGGAGCGTGGGCTGTGATTTAGAAGAAAAACAGGGAGCTGTGAGCGATCCGCGGCCACCTCGCCGCCCCGGGGCTCGGGGAAGCGGCGTATTAACCACGGGCTGCAGGAGAGGAGAGAAAGGCCAGATCCCGTCTCTCTGAAACAAAGAGGCTTTTTACCGGGAACAAGCCTGATAAAAATTACAGTGGCATTGCCTGCCCGGGGCGATGGAAGATGAAATGGGGACGGCCTGGGCGAGGGGCGCGGCGGTCCCCCGAGCGCTGCGCGGGTAAATGAGCTCCTTGGAATAACGCGCGGGCTTCTGGTAGGGGCCGGGTGGTGCGGGCCGGCTGCAGTGCCCCCGACCCCGCGTCGGCTCCGCTGGATGGAGACCCGGAGGCCGGAGCACCCCTGGGCCCCCATCTCCGCCGGCTTCCCCTTGGCAGCTGGGCCGGCGGCAGGCGGGGCTGAGGAGGGCAGAGGGGTCCCCGGGAAGTGGTGGCCTGCGATGCGCGCCCCCGGCCCCCGCTGGTCGGTGGGCAGGTGGCCCCAGCCTTGAGTAGGCTGAGCTGGGCCGTGGCGAGCGAGCAGCGGGGACTCATTCTCAGGGCGTCCAGTGTCCCCGGCTCTGAGGAGGTGCCGCTTGGGCTCCACTCCCAGCAAAGGCCTCATCTGGAACCTTAATCCATTTCGTGCGTCAGTTTCTGCGTCTGTGAAACGGGTAGACCGGTGACCTGCTTCACAGCGCCGCAAGCAGACTAAGATTCGAGGGGCAGGTGGGGGTACCCCAGCTGTGGAGGGGGGGGCCTGTGACCAGTGGGGACCCCCGGCCGCATTTGTGGGGGTCGGGGCCCTCCAGCCCGGCTCTGTGTCTGCTCCAGGCTGCTGTAACAAAGCGCCATAACCTAGGGGCGTAAAACATTTATTCCCTCACAGCCCCAGAGGCCTCCGTCATCCTGTGTCCCCCCCACCCCCTGTGTCTCTGTCTCTTCTTCCTATAGGGACACAGTTGTGTTGAATTAAAGCTCACCCACCCTAGTGACCTCACCTACCCGATCGCCTCTGCGGTGACCTGTCTCCAACTCGGGTCTCATCCACAGGAACCAGGGTCAGGGCAAAACGTGTGGGGGAACGCAGCTCCACCCACAACGGCCTTGGGGACATCTAGGTGACAGGAGGCACTGGAGGCCAGTGGAGCACCTGGCCCAGAACCGGAAGGACCGGCCATCGCCCGCTCTGGGCCTTGGACAGGTCACAGTTGTTCTGACCTCCCTTCCTCCTCTCCAGAGGAGGCGACGCTGTGGGCTGCCCCAGCCAGCTCCATCTTGGGAACAGGTCACAGGCCTGTGACAGTGGCCAGGCCAAGCAGTGGCCATCTTGTCAGGGTTGGGGAGGGAGGGAGGCCTTGCTTCTTTGTCTGGGAGGCTCCCACACCGGGGCCCTGGCAGGAGAGGCTGGGACTGGGCCCAAGCGAGACCAGAGGCCAGTGCCAGCCCTGCGCCGCCCCGGCGTCCCCAGACCCTGATCACATTTGGTGCCATCGGCCCGGCAGCTGGGCTTCTCGCCCTCGGGTCCCTGTGAGCAAGGTCCCGGGTGCAGGCTGGGAATCTAAATGGCAACTGATTATTATTAATATTTAGCATGTTTGCAGGGGCGTCTTTTCTCAGAGCTATTAATCGGCTGCATTAATAGCAGCCGCGCTCCGGGCTCAGAAGCAGCGGCCACTTGGTGAGGGGAATGCCAATGAGCGCGGCCCGAGGCGGCCGCAGCCCTCGGCGGCTCCAGGGGCGGTGGGTCCCCGAGCACCATGGGTGCCTCCTTGGGCCGGTCCTGGAGCCAAGATGCTCGGTTCTTGGCTTACAGGCAGGGTTGACAATGGCTGGGGGACAGTCAATCACGGTTGTTGTGGGTGATTGAAGTATGTGAGCCGTCAATTCCCGGTTCCCTTTCTAGCAAACGTTTTCTGGAGGTGGGTCTGCAGGACGCTCCCTGCAGCCCAAGAACCCCTCCATCGAGGACGGGGCTCCCCTTGCCTGACTGCTCTTGGCAGGAGCTTAACAGCAGGGAAATCCTGTTAGAAACAAGAGTGTCTTACTTCACCATTTTATCCGGTGGCCTCCGTGGACCCAGCTTACTGAGTGCTCTTCTCTACCCCCACCCCCTTTCCTGAGCACAGACGAGATGGTCTTCGTGACAGTCACAGCTTGGGTGGACTGCAGGCTCTGGGGCGGGGAGAACGTGTTGTGGTGTCTGAGGGGCCCCGTACCCAGCAGTCCTTGCCGCCTGGTTCGAGAGAATAAAGAACAGTCAGAAGGTGGGAAGCGTAGTCCCACCAGCTCAGAGGGCTGGGGCCTATGGCTGAACCCCAGGATCACAGATGTGCCACCGCAGCCCTGGAGTGCTGGGCCAGGCAGGCTACTCTGCATGGCTGAAGGGGGTTCAACCCTGAGGAGCAGCAGAGAAATGGGCTCCCTCCCAGAGGTGGGGACAGGGCCAACCAAGCCCAGATGCTCTCCCAGATGAACCACTCAGAGTCTGGGTGGGTGAGAGGAGCAAGGGGGTCATGTTAATGGGGCTCATCCTCAGGAAAGGAAAGTCAAGAATGGAAAGTGAGGGTTTCAGCCTTTAACTTTTCTGTTAACAATTGCCCTCAAGATTGTCCTTCCATCTATCCATCCATGCATGCATCCATCCATCCACCATCCACATCCATCATCCATCTACCATCACTCATCCATCATTCATACTCCATCCATCCATCCATCCATCATCACTCATCCATCAACCATCCATCATTCATCCACCCATCCATCCACCATCAACCATCTATCCATCCATCCACCCACCATCCATCCATCCATCATCTGTCCATCATCCATCCAGCCATCATCCATCCATCATCCACATCCATCATTCATCCACCATCCATCCACCATCAACCATCCATCATTCATCCACCCATCCACCCATCTACCCATCATCCATCCATCCATCATCCATCCATCATCCATCCATCCATCCATCCATCCATCCATCCATCCATCCATCCACCATCTATCCGTCCATCATCCATCATCCATCATCCATCCATCCACCCACCATCCATCCATCCATCCATCCATCCATCCATCCATCCATCCATCCATCCATCATCCATCATCCATCCATCCACCCACCATCCATCCATCCATCCATCCATCCATCCATCCATCCATCCATCCATCATCTATCCGTCCATCATCCATCCATCCATCATCCATCCACCATCAACCATCCATCATCCATCCATCCATCCCCCATCTGTCCACTATCTACTCATCCATTTGTCTGTTTATCCACTCACACACCCATCTGTTCTTCCATGTAGTCATTTATGCACCTCATCCATTCATCCATCCATGTCCTGAGTCTCCTGTGGGACAAGAGGAAGGCCGTCACTAAGTGCTGGGACACTTATCCAGCCGTTGTCCCACTGGAGTGAGAACACTGGGGTTGCACAGTATGGCGTCCAAGAACTTCAGAATCAAGACTAGATAGTCCTGACCAGCTGCGTGGCCTTGAGCATCCCTGATGGACAAAACGAGGGAAGTCCCTTGGTGACAAGATGGGGTTACTGGAGAGGGTCAGTCACAGGGCGTGTTTCTCCCACTAAGAGGCAGGTTTGTGGGCTTCCATGTGGCAGACTGGGGTGAGTGAACCAGGTCTGCATGGATGGAGCATCCCAGACTTCCAAGGGGACCTTTGGCTGTTTTTAGGAGGCTGGCTCCCTTTCCAACCCTATTCCTCCAGGGTGCATGCCTCTCATTTCGGCATTTCTGACGCAGGCTACTTGCCCACCCCCCTCTTGAAGCCACAGCAGTGGCTGCCACATCCCAGAGGACATGTGTGGGCACAGATCACCTTGCCTGCACCCAGCTGCAGGTGGAGTGGACCTGGGGTGGGAACTGTAGCTCTTTCTACAAGTTCCAGAGGACACAGATGCCATGGGCCTGGGAACCCCACTCTGAGAACCCCTGCTTTAGAGGGCCAAACTGTCCCTAAAACATCCAACACAGCTGGGTCCCTTGCTCCTGACACCTGACCAGCTCAGCCCGCTGGGCACGTGCCTCCCCAGGAAGCTGCAGGCTCACACGGTCCCTCAGCAAGCTGCTCTGTGGCCATGGCCGGCATGTCTGTGGCCTGTGGGCTCAGGCTCTGTCCCTGGACTCCTTGGCCTGACCCACAGCTGGACCCCACACTGCATGGTCCTTCCTCCAGGGACATTTTAGATCTGCCATTGCCTCCTGCGCACACCTGAGCTTCTTCAGGTGAGGGAGCTGTTCCTTAGGTTAGTTTTCCCTCCAAGATGAGGTGACATCGGTCTGAGCCCTTTGACTGGAGAAGTGTCCCTCGGCCCCCAGCCCCCACGCATCCTTGCGTCCAGCACTGTCGCACTCGAGGACACAGCTTTGCCGAGCAGGCCAGTGGGTGTCCCACAAGAAACCACCACCCGTTTGAGAGGTGTGGCATGAATGTCTGGGTTCAGAGGTCACGGGGTGAGGATTCCTAGGGGCACACTCCTGGCCTGGGGCCCACTGCTCTGCCTCATGGGCTCCAAGAAGGGGGTTGCTTTAGAAGTTTCCAGATTGGCCCTGACTGACCCGGATGTCCCTGACTGGGGAGGAGGCCTGTAACGATGTCCAGCCCAGGGCTTTGGGGGAGCCAGCTGAGCCCTGGCCTGTGCATCAGCCCCCCTCCCCCACCATGATGTTACCGTCACCACCCAGGGAGGTCGTGTTTGTCGGGAGGAAATGTGACCTCTGGGGGCCTGGCCACTTCAGTGTCACCGGTTAATGAGTGAGGGAGGAATACAGGAGGCATGTCCATCAGCTCTGGGTCCAAGAAAGCAGGGGGGACTTTCAGAGCTGGTTCCACAGGGTGGCCAGGACGGTTTCCCCTCGGGGGTCCTTGAGCCCATGAGCCAGCCGCAGCGTGCAGGGTGGACTTCAGGCGGCGGCGGCCAGGGATGGGCGGCCACCGGGATAGGCTGTGGCCGGTGTGCATGTCCTCACTGGGCAGGGCTGCGCATCCCCAGCTCCACAGGGAGTGGGCGACGGCCGAGGGTGGCCGATGGCTGACCTTGCAGGGCCTGGGTGGAGTTGACTTCGAACTGTCCTTGCCACAAGCTCCTTCAGCAGAGGGCTCCCACAGGGTGTGTTTCTGAGCAGCTCGCTTGTGGGGGGTCACGGCAGCCCCTCCTTTTCTCTCTCTTCCAATGACCTGTTCTCCCCATTTAGGGGGATGGTGGTGGCCCCCCCAGTGGTCAGTACCAGGTCATCAGAGAATTATTTGCTTTTGGCCTATGACCCCACCAGATGGGCTGTGATGAGGGGGGTGGGAGAAGGTGCAGATTTCAGGGGGTCACTCTCAAGCTGGGCACTGGGCACCCTGCTGGCCTCCCCCATCCCAGCCCCACCCAGCACCACCATCCTCGGAGGGTGTTGAAGAAGATGACGGGTGATTGGACCGAGGCAATTTTCTGCCTAAAGCCCAGAGTTAAGGATGAGCTGGACCAGGGCAGGGGGAACCCTGGCCGGGATGAGGGGTCCCCGAGACCAGCGAGACTAATTAAACGTGTTCTCTGATATACTCAGACCTGAAGGAATCACACCCCGCTGTGCACAGGTGGATAAAGACCTGGGGTTTTTCAGGGTAGGTGCTCTTAATCAGAGCTTTAACTGAAATCATTGTAGATTCACACGCAGTTGTAGGCCTGTGAGAGCGGGAGACCCTGTGCCCTTGGCCGGTTTCCCGTTTCCCTGATGCCAGCAGTTTGCGGGGAGCTCCAGTGTGTGGGGTGCTGACAGGGATACAATCCAGGGATACAATCGAGGGCGTGGATACAATGTATCCTCCTCCTGAGCGGCTCTGACTCGTCCCCGTGCATTGAGCTCTGCGTCTGGGTAGATCTGTACCAGCCACCAGAGCCCCAGGCCCTGGGACGCCTCAGCTGGTCCTCCTGTGGCCTCCTGGCCCCCTGCGCCTGCCCCCCAACCACTCCCCTTTACCTCCTCTGATGTTGCTACAAATACAAAGTCGGCTCCTCTATTTAGGGAAGCCCCCCCCTCCCCCAGTGCCCCCACACCTTGCTGCTTTCAGGAGAGGCCTCCCAAAAAAGGTGGAGCCCGAGCCGGTGGTCAGCCAGCCCCTCTCCCCTCAGCGCCTGGAAGGGGGGCCCACGGAGGCCGGCCGGCAGCTCCCTGGGCCAGGCAGGAGGGACGGAAGGGCCCCGGGAGGCCAGCGTCTGCTTGTTGGCTGATGGTGCAACGCTCCCCACGGCCCTGCACACCATCGTGGGCCGGCTGGGCGGCCGGTGTCCAGAGGCCAGAGCCAGGGCAGGATCCCCTATGGCCAAGCAGGGGCGTCCTGGGAGGGAGCCGGCCCCGCGGAGAGGGTGTGCGGGCAGGGTGAGCTCTCCACTGTCCATGCCCGGGGCCTGCTGGCCGTGTAAACCGTCCCCACGGGGGTGTCATCGGCCAGCACTGGGAAGCCCCTGTGGGATCCCTTCTGCCCAGTGAGGGGCACAACCCAGGGCAGCCGGACACAGCCCTGCAGACTCCTGCTTGGAGGAGGAAGGGGGAGGTGGCCCAAGTCCCACAGACGGGCTTTCCCTCTCCCTTCTTTTTGGGGTCCCCAAGTGGAGGACAGCCTTGCCCTCCCCACCCAAAGGGCTGCAGGAGGCAGGGGGCTGGCTGAGGCCACATGGATGTATTTTCAGGGCTCCATCGCCTCCCCTCGCACCCTCCTCACGGATCTCGGGCACACTTAACACACACGCAGCACCCACACTCTCACGCGCTCTGTCTCTTGGGCCCAACCCAAACGGGCCAGCTGGCTTAGTGGTTCTGAAAACGCCACCAGACAGCAAAGGGGAAGCAGGCACTGACTCTGAGAAATTCCTTCCCAGTCCCCAGCCCAGGAGCCAGGCTTAAGTCCGCCTGGTTCCCCAGGAGCCAGCCGCTGGAGCTGCAGCCTCAGGGAAGGAGCCAGTGGTCTCTCTACCGGTTCTAACCACCCTCCCGGAGGGACACTGCTCACTCGGCCGCCAGCCTCGTAGGGACAGTGCAGGAGGGACACCCTGCGCTGGCTCCTGGAGCCCAGCTGTCCCTACTCGGGGCCCCTCCCTCCAGACCCCGATGTATGGATGGGGCTCTCTAGGAGGTGGTAGGGCGCCCGCTGGTCAGGGCTGATTAACATGCACATGGGCGGGGGGGGGGGGGGGGACTGCGCAGAAGGCTCCCACTCTGAGGCTGGAAAAGACCCAGCCCTAAACTAAGGGCCTAGGGACTCGGGGGCAGGATAGGGGCTGAGAACTCGTTGGCTTCCAGCCCACTGGGTCCCCAACTGGGGAGCAGCCGGGTGTTTCCACTTCCCTGACCCGTGTTAGGAAACCAGATGACCACAGCACGTGCCCTGAAGGGTACGCGACAGGCCTCCACACCGGGCTCCGGCATCTAATTCACCAGGAGCACAGTGGTCGGGCCGGGCCCTGGCGCCGGCAGCCCGTGCCCCGTGGCCCATCGAGTGGCCGTGGCTCAGGATCGCCTGCTGGCTGCCAGACTCCAGCCGCCCTACCCCTCCTCCTATCACAGCCACTGACCCCCCCCCCCAATCTTCCCTGATGTTATGATCTTGATAGGTGTCCCAGAAAAATTTTTAGGACTGATGGACTCAGTCATAAGCCCCTCTCCTGAAACTACCGCAAAACCCAAATGAGGGACCCGAGGTCTCCCGGGCAGTAAATAACACACATCGCACAGCCGGTGTCCAAAGTCGTAAAAAGCCCGTGTTCCCGGCTCTGCATTCCAACCTTCGAGAGAGCGCTGGATATGCACCAGTGGTCACCGGCCCAGGTGGCGGGGCCGGGGCCGGAGAAATGCGTATCCAGCCCAGGGCACAGGGCAGGGGGCAGGGGCCAGAGGGAAGGGGGCAGGGAGCTCCTGCCTGGGCCGGCCCCCTCCCGGTCCCCTGGCCGCTGAGGAAGATGGTCTCTCCAGCTCCTCGAGGACCCTGGGGAGAGGACAATTTGCGCTTGGCCTGCCCTGCGGCTCCGGCGCCTCTGAGCAGCTCTCTGCTTCCTCCAGGGCCTTGGGGCTGCTCCTGACACCCCATTTTCTCCAAATGCTTCTGCACGGTAATTAGGCCACCTGTCCCCCAGCAGAACGGAGACGGGTTTTCCTGGCGCTTGGGGCAGTCACTTAATCCCGTGCCCGCTGGGGGTGGAGGCCCCACTCAGCCTCCTCTAATCAGCAGGAAACACGGCCACCGCCACGGCCACCGAGCTCGCCTGAGCTGTTTGCTCGGCCCGTACATTAAACACACCCTCAAATGTCGATTGCCCTCCAGCAGGTGAGGCGTTTGGGGAAGTAGAATTCAAACAGAAAATTAAAATAAAAACAACACGCCCCCCCCAAACAAAAAAGAGCCCTGAGATGCGTGGGGGGGACACCGCGCAGGGACCCACACGGAAGCCTCGCCGGTTGCTCACTGTCCTGGAGCTCAGCCACCCCACCCCCCGGGAGTTAGGGGCGCGTGTGGGGGGCCTGTTTGCGAGCTCTGCACAGTCCCCAGTTCCCAGTAACGAGGTGGCACCTTAATCACCCCCTTGGGACCGGCCTCTGCGCCCCGCGGGCAGGGAAGGTGTATGGGGGAGGCTCCAACCGAAGCAGCCGGGATCCTTAGGGCGCCGGGCCTCAGCTGCAGCTCCTTTGAAAGGATCCTGCCGATCAATTAAAAACATAACAATTACTTCTGTGAATGCTGCTAAATTAAATAAGTGGTATCCCCAGGATGTTTTTTCCTCAAAGACTTTGGTTTCTTTGGAAGGAAAACATTTTGTTCCTTCTCCGCCCGGCCTGTTTGCAGCCAGCGTGAGGGGCCCGTCTCCATGGGGACTTCAGCTTCTCCCGCCCACGTCACTCAGGGAGCAGGGAGGGGCCGAGGCCAAGGGCCAGAGTGACCGCGGCGGCCGGGTCACTTTCGCAGGTTTTTCAAAAGGCCAGACTCGGGCGGAAGCGTCTGGACAGAGGTCAGGAGGCTCCAGCGGGCGAGGCGCCCTCTGCTCCCCACGCCTTCTCTGACTTTAAAAATCTCATTATAGTGAAATTCAAGTAACGTTAAGGATTAGCCATTTTGAAGCGAAAGCTCAGTGACGTTTAGCACATTCTCAAGGTTGTGTAACGGCCGCCTCTGTCCAGTTCCGAACATTTTCTTCCCCCAGAGGAGACCCCACGCCCACTGACCGGCCCCCAGCCCCAGCCCCAGCCGTGTGAGCTCCACCTCGCCGGGCTCGCGCTCTGGGCGTTCCGCAGACACGGGCTCGGGCGGCGCGTGGCCCCTCGCGCCGGTTCTCTCGCTCAGCGAGGCGTTTGCAGGCCCGTCCGCGGGGCAGCCTGTCGGCGGCCGGTCCGTTTCGTGGCTGGGTGGTGCTCCGCCGTGTGGACGGGCCACGAGCGCCCGCCCTTCACCTGCCGAGGGGCACCCGGTGTGCCTGCCTTTAGGGGAACATGGCTACGGTGCTGTGAGTGTTCACCGGTCCTTTCGGTTCTTCGGGTCGATACCTGGAGGGGGCCCTTTCCCCCGAGTGACCCGCCCCTTGCTCTCACCATCGCTCCCCAGCCCACAGTTTAGAACCTCCTCGGGGCTGGCATATGTCCGGGTGGCACTATCTTGGCACCAAGGCTATCTTAGGAAGAACCCCGGACAGATAAACCGGGGACCCTCCTGCCCTTTCTCTCAGCCTGTGACCTGCGGCCGCATGAGCCCCGTGTTCGTGACCCCAGCAGGCCTCTGCCCTAACCTGCCGCGAGGCCGTCGGGAACGTCCGGGGCCCTGCTGGCCCCACTCGACTGTCCAGAGTAGGACAGATGCCCCAGGAACCCAAATTCTGAGTCCTCCCGAGAAGGCGGGACGTGTGTCCATCCAGCTGCAGACACAGGTCGGATGGTTCTAGAACGTGGCTTTACCACCAGCCCCAGGTGGGGTGCCCAGTGTGTCGACCCCCCCGCTGTCCCCACACCTGTGGGCCATGGGCGGCTCCTGTCCCCGCTCTTCTGAAGCGGAGCGGGTGACAGGTTCTTGGTCCCGCGTGTGGCCGCGGGGGACACGGAGGTCGCCGGCTCCTGAGGGAGCTGGTGGACTCGCCGTGGGGGGGGGCGGCTCTAACGTGGGGGAGGGCTGCTGGGTCAGGAGGAGCGGCGGCGACGTCACGGGGGGAGGAGGGGTGGTGGCCGGGGACGTCCTGGCCTCCTGGTACCCCGGGCCACCATCCCGTCCCTGTCCCGGGGGGCCCCTGAGCCCCTCGCACTGGGGCAGGGGTGCTGCCCAGCCTGACACTGCCTTGTTCCCCGCAGGTGACGGTGACATTGTAAATAACATGTACGACCCGGACCCCGACCTGCTGGCGGGCGAGAGCGCCGAGGACGAGACCGAGGACAGCATCATGTCCCCCATCCCCATGGGGCCCGCCTCCCCCTTCCCCACCAGCGAGGACTTCACCCCCAAGGAGGGCTCGCCCTACGAGGCCCCCGTCTACATCCCCGAGGACATCCCCATCCCGCCGGACTTCGAGCTCCGGGAGTCCTCGATCCCGGGCGCCGGCCTGGGCATCTGGGCCAAGAAGCGGATGGAGGTCGGGGAGCGCTTCGGCCCCTACATGGTGGCGCCCCGGGCCACGCTGAAGGAGGCCGACTTCGGATGGGAGGTGAGCGTCGCGCCGGGAGATTGATGGCGCCCATTTATCTTGCGCTCCGTCTATTTATAAAGCCGGCCGGGCCGCCGCCCCGGGCGGGAGGCGCGGTCGGAGGGAGTGTTCGGATGTCACATTTCCCAGGCTTATTTTATCCCGCGGCTCGCGTGACGGGACCCAGAGAGATCGAGGTCCTCGCGGGCGCCCGGCGGCCCGGCTGTGCCCGCTCCGCGCTCTCCCGGAAATGTGTCTTTAATGAGCTCATGTCTTAAACCGCCCGGGCTTCCCGTCTGGGCCTTAGGTGCTGAGGCTGCGAGCTCGGGGAGGCAGCAGATGAATGGGATGTCCCAGATCAGGAGTCGCTACTCCAGGGAGACCTCCCGCCCCGGGGGGCCGGACGCCTGGTGAGCACTCAGAGAATAAGCCCGGTGGCCGTGCTGTCCCCAGGCACCCCGAGCTCATCAACGCCAGGGCCTCCCGCCACCACTCCCTGTCACCCGGCTCCCTAAGAGGAGCCTCACTTCTCGTGTTAGTGGGGTACAGTCCCGTCCTGCCAGGGAGGGGATTCTGTGGGTTAGGTTCCCTAACAGCCTGGGTCTGCCGTGATGGTTCTGAGCCTGTGTGTGGTCAGGAGAGTGGAGGCACATTAGCTGAGGGGTGCGGAGGTCCCTGAAGGCGTCCCTCCCTCAGAGGTGTCCTGCTCAGGCCACCAAGGATGCTGGACCCGGTCTGGAGGCTTTAAGGTGGTCTCAGGTGTCCTGACTTTGCTCCGGCCCTGCAGTGTCTCCGGTGCTGTTTGGGCTGGGACCCTGCCTGGGCGGAAGATGCAGGTCGGCACCCAGATTCCTAGGATGAGGTCAGCTCTAGGGAGGGGACCGGTGTGGCAGGGACCAGGGCAGTGAGGGGGAGGGGAGCCAGTGCTCACAGCCTCTCAGTGGCTTCGGGAAGGTCCCCGATTGAGGGGTCCTGTAGTGTGTGTGGAGGCCCCCCTCTGCTCTCTCACGAGGTTAATCCCTGCCTGTCATGCCTGACCTCTCCCTAGAGACGGCAGTGCCCTCTCCCCAGCTCGTTTCCAGGCTCCCGGAGCCCCAGCCACCCTGGGGCGCCTCCCCTGGGCCCATCAGCATTGAGACCCTTTCTCAGGGTTTCAGGGAGGCTGGATGTGCTGATGCTCACGGTGGTAGAGGCTGCCCACAGCCCACAGATCCTCCCTCCTTCACAGGGGCCAGGGCCAGCTGTGCCCTCGACACTGGGAGCCTCTGACTTCCCAGCAGGCAGGTGGAGTGTGGCCCCTGCCTGGGGGTGTGGACATTGGGGGCGCAGAGGCTCCCCACCCGAGTGCCAGCTTTATAAAAGGTTTAGCTGGGAGGTGGGTTGACCAGATGGACGAAGGAATGGGCGCCCCAGAATTCAGCACAGTCTACGATGGTGGCCTGGCCTGGCCCCACCGTCCTGGGTGGCAGACTCAGGTCTGTGCCGCTCAAGGTCACCTTCAGAACAAATCCCCAGGAGCCTAGGAGCAAGGCGAGGCAGGAGGTGAAGGGGGTTTGGAATTGCAGCCCTAACACCACCCCGGGGGCCACACTGTGGGCTCTGCCGTGGCTCGTGGGGCCGTCCCCTCTGGGAGCAAGGAGAGCATTTCCCGCCAGTGTGACAGGTAAGTGGTTCGGGCCGTGAGGTGGCATTTCTCTGACTCTGCCTGTGTCTCGTCCTTCCTGCCTGGCTGTTTGGGAGAGAAATTTAAGGGTGTCTGGGTGACACTCTCGGAGAGGTCTGGGCTATTGAACGAGCAGGTGGCTTTTGGACCCTGGAGTGAAAACACACCTTGCAGGTAGGGCGTTGGATGACCTTGAGGCGACCTTGTTCTCGTCTGCTCTGCTACAGGTTTCTGTTTGCTCTTCTTTAAAGAAATGGCCCGTATCGCCGCCGCGTGCTGGGTGCCAGGCCCGTCGGGCCGTGCGGTTATCTGTCCGGGCCTGTTGACTTTGCCATGTTGTTTGTTCTCTGCGTACGTGAGGCAGCGATCTCCCCGCGGCCCCCCCGCCCGCCAGTGGGCTTTGTCGCTGGGTCATGACCTGCCAGCTGCCTTTCATGCCAGCGCTTAGGAGTGTTTGCCCTCCACCCAACGCCCTCCGCCGGCGCTCCGGCCGCGCCGCACCGCGTGGTCTGCTCTGGCCTTGTTTTGCAGGCCCGCAGCCGGATTAGCTGCGCTGTGGCCCGTCTTTGGGCCTCACGGCCCCCGGCGAGCGGGGCGGGCGGCTGTTTGCGTCAGTGTGGCAGCTGAGAGAGGGCCTAAGGGGGGACTGGATGGGAAGCCACCACCTCCCCAGGGACGGAGGGAGGGAGGAAGCGGGTCCCCCGAAAACTCAGGGCGAGCCCACTTTCCCCTGAACTAGATCACGAGGCCAAGGAGGATTCCTTCTAGCTTCACCGGCCTCCGTTTGGGCCTTTGGGGGGAAATCCACCGCCTTCCCTCGTCAGCAGCTTTATGGGATTTTCCAGGGGTCTCCCAAAACAGGTCACGGCCGTTTCGCTCTGTTCTCGCGCCTTCCTCGAGGAGAACGGGTGGCTCGGGAGAGAGACGCGCCTCCTGGGTGCCCCTTCCCAGTTAGGCGTTGACTGTGGGCCCGACCTGCAAACAGGCCCCGGACCGGAGCGGAAAACCCAGGCTCCACAGCCTGGATCTTTCTATGAGTCCCTGAGTCCCTAACGTAAACCGGGCGGCCTGACCGTGTGACCCGTCCAGCGTGAGCTCCTGCAAAGACGCGCTCCCTGGGCCCCCCGGGACCTCTGCCCAGCAGGCAGCTGGATGGGGCAGATAACCAGACAGCTGTTAGCACGCAAGCGGCAGGTGAGCGGGCGAGGCGGGGGCAGGCCCGGCCGTCAGCCCAGGTCCCGGGGATGAGGCACGAAGGCTGTAACCTCAACCCGGCCCCCAGTTTTGTGTGTGTAATCGTCAGTCTCATGCTGGGGATTGTTCTATAAATTGGGGTGCTTTGATTTTGCTACAGTTTACGTTCTACTCATTGACTGAAAGAGGAGAGGTAGGCACATTTTTAGCAAAGATGTCAAAAGAAACCTAAGGAGGGCCCGGTATCGTTGTGGACTCCCCTGGGGGGTGGCTGGGAGCAGATCCGTGCAAGGTCCAAGCTCTCAGTGGGGTTCCTCCTGTCGGCTGGACGCACAAAGGGGTCCCCCCACAGTCACAGGAAGGTGTCCCCGAGGACTGGATTAAAATCAAGGTCAACTGGATTATTCTTACCCTCATCTGGGGACACCATGGAAACAATTCTCTTTCTACTCTGAGAACAAAATTGTTTCTCTGGACATTCCATTGAAATCAAATCGAACGGCTGGTTGCTTTTGTCTGCGGGTAACTGACGAGCTGCCTGGCCCGCGTGAGGCCCCGGGGGTCGCCCTCCCCTCGGGCACACACCGCTCCTCTCCCCTGCCGGGCTTGACGGGCGACCTCCAACCTTCAGGTTCAAGGTCTGGGGCCACCCTTGCTCCATGCAGGAGTTTTCTTCAGCAAAACAGTAACGGGGGTGGCGGCCTGGCAGCTGAGCCCCCCTCCCACGTGTATCGAGAACGCTCAGTGTCTCCGAACGTCCCGTCCCCTGGGTGCTTTGCGGACACCTGGAGATTCTGTCATTTTGGAAGGAGACATACCCCATGTCAGGTGTATCTGCCCTGCACCCTGACCTGGCCAGGAATGTCTGTGGGACAGACGGGAGTTGGGGTGAGTGCAGGCGGCCCCTGGGCTCCATCTCAAAGGGAGGTGGTCTGTCCCCGGCCCAGGTGACGCCTGACATGACCTTCCTCCCCCCTATGGGCGGCCTGCCTGCCACCACTCACCCTGCCTGAATAAATCACCCTGAGATTGCATTTCATTGCCCCGAGGTCTGAAAAAACAATGATTTTGATCATTTGTTGAGTAAATCATGACATTTATCATTGTGCTGTTTATTTTGCTAATTAAGAGATGGCTGCCAGTGACAGCCCAGAGGGATTCGGGCTGAGGAAGCAGGCTCCTTGGACGTGCCACCTGCCCCAGGGCCGGGCCCTGCAGCTGTGACTGCCCACCTCCCCCAGCTCTGGGGCCTGGCGGGTGGGGACCCCCACACCCAACCCCCTGGGGGCCCACAGGAGTGAGTCCCAAACCAAACCTGCCTGTGTCCTGCTTGGGTCTTGGTTGAGTGCCCGTCTCCCCCATAAAGTGGACGCCGGGGACTGCGGGTGCCTAGAGCATCGCCCAGCCTGGGCCTGGGCCTGGGGCTGGTACCTCAGCGACTGAACGACGCTGAGGCCTCTGTGTAAGGAGCTGGTGGAAACGTCAACGCGAATGAGGGGCCTTCTGTCGTCTGAACCATTCACTCCGTCTCCTGCCTCATCCGTGTCCGTGGCTTTAGCTCCTGAGTATTAATATTCGTGTTCACTTGTTCAGTCAACAAACAGGCTGCGTCTGGGCCAGGCCCGTGGGAGGCTCCAGGGTCACGGGGAAACAGTCCTGGGTTGGTGAAAGCGCCCGGGAAGTGCCAGGAGCAGTCGCGGTCGGACAGCGGATCTAGGGAGGAGGGAGGACCAGCCAGGCCTCCCGCACCTGCTCGGGCCCGAAGGACAGAGGCCGGGCGCGAGCGGACGTTTCCAGGAGCCCCGCCCGCGTGGGATCCGGGGACGAGCGGGGATGGCCGGATGGCCGGCAGGCGGGTGTCCGGTCGCTCGGCGGATGGCACTGCGTGTGCCCTGCTCTGTGCCCCTCACTCCCTCTCTGCCCTGGGCATCCCGGCTGCGCCCCGGCTGGTGTGCTGGGGAGGGGCTCCCTGCTCTTTCGTTCAGCTCGTCATTTCCTTAGAAAACCTTTTTTCCTGGTCATCCCAAGTGCCGGGTGCAGGGGGTGGGGCAGGGGACGGGGGCAGGGGCCGTCTGAACTGTAAACACCTTATTTCGGGGCTTCCTGCGGGTCGGATGGCCACGCGAGCCCCGGCTTAGTGCCCTCGGTCCCAGATCTCGACTGTTCTTCTTCTCAGAGGCTCCAGGACCCACTCTTGGGACTATCCCATAGCCCCCCACCCCCAGGGGAGACCCCCAGAATCCTCCGTGCGGCGGCTCCTCCACCGGGCGCTGGACTTGCCCCGCTGGATGCTGCCCCTCCGTCCGTGTTGCTTGGGTTTTATTTGAGGCCTGGAAACACGGCGGGGGGTTGTTTTTCTGTTTTTCCCGCAATAATCATCTTATTACTTAGGAGGCAAAACACACATTCAGAAAGTGTCCAGGCCGCAAGTACGCCGCCTGTGAGCGTTGGCACCCCTGGAAACGGCACCTGGACGGCGGGCATTTGGGGACCTGTTCCCAGGACGTCCAGCGGGAATTGGATTCGAGCCCATTGGGACACAGCTGGGTGTGCGTGCACCCAGGGCCCGGGTGTGTGCGTCGGGGGTCCGGGTGTTTGTGCACCCAGGGCCCGGGTGTGCGTGTCGGGGGTCCTGGTGTGTGCGCACCCAGGGCCTGGGTGTGCGTGTCGGGGGTCCGGGTGTGTGTGCACCCAGGGCCCGGGTGTGTGTGTTGGGGGTCCGGGTGTGTGTGCACCCAGGGCCCGGGTGTGCGTGTCGGGGGTCCTGGTGTGTGCGCACCCAGGGCCCGAGTGTGTGTCGGGGGTCCTGGTGTGTGCGCACCCAGGGCCCGGGTGTGTATGTTGGGGGTTCGGGTGTGTGTGCACCCAGGGCCCGGGTGTGTGTGTCGGGGGTCCGGGTGTGTGTGCACCCAGGGCCCGGGTGTGTGTGTCGGGGGTCCTGGTGTGTGCGCACCCAGGGCCCGGGTGTGTGTGTTGGGGGTCCGGGTGTGTGTGCACCCAGGGCCCGGGTGTGTGTGTCGGGGGTCCGGGTGTGTGTGCACCTAGGGCCCGGGTGTGCACTTTGGGGGCCTGGGTGTGTGCGCCCAGGGCCGGGGTGTGCGTGTCGGGGGTCCGCAGTGCAGATACCCCGGCGGGCGACCTCCCTCCCCAGGAGCCACTTACTGCGTAGGAAAAGGACCACATTGCCAGCCCGTGCCCGCCCCTCCCGGGCACCGTGACATCAGGTCCAGACGTTTTTAGCCCAGGAATGCCCCAAAACGCTGCACTCTCTCAGGCCCGGCTCGAGGCGCGGGTATATAAGGAATTTTAGAAAAAAGGAGATAGACTGACTAAGACTACCCCCGGGACGGCTCCTTTACTTCCTTAAGGGGCAATAACTCAGCCGCGGTCCAGCGAGGGGACTTGCTTTAAATAGAGCATCTGATTCACAAGCGAAAAAGGAAATAAATATTTTCTCTTCATATTCTAGAGACGTCCCTGAATACCAGCTTCTTAAATGGCATTTCGCCCTTCCCGTCTCTCACACACACACCAGTGACAGCCAGACCAACCCTCAGTCTGCACCGGCCGCTGTGAACCCGAGACCTGGGAAATCGCACCAGGCTGTCAGAAAGATGGGGGTGGGGACAGAGGGGACAGCTGGGCAGCTCAGCCCCTCCTGTGGACCCCCGAGGGCTGCCTGGGAGAAGGGGCACTTCGCTCCCACCATCCCTCCTTTCTCTCTTTTTCCTAAGAACAGGAGGGATTGCATATCAGGGGAGATAACAAAGACACCTGGTGTCCCCGTGCCGAGCAGGACTAGGGAGGCCAGCAAGGGCCCCTGAGGACTGTCACCCTCACCCCATCAGGGGGTGCTCAGCTCTGCTGTCCTCCTGGGGTGGGGCTGACCAGTGACAAAGGCCCCCTCCCCGAGGGCATGGCAGTGATGGCCAGTGGGGATCCCAGGCACCAGTTGTCCCTGTCACGCCTGGAAACGCCTGAGGTCATTGCCATTTCTCCCCTGAGCCCAGGAGAGGGGAGGGGTCACACAGGGTCACGCAGGATCCCACGATAGGTGGGCACAGGGGCGAGGGAGCAGACTCAGGACCCCCAGCAGCATCTCTCTGCCTTTTCCCCGTGAAGCTCATAAAGCTTGGGGAGAGCAGGGCCGTGGCCGGCCCACTGCCCGGTGTCCCCGCAGTCAGAGCAGCCCCCCCACCTCGTCCCGTGGGCGATGGCCCGGCCCTTGGCTCTCGAGGGGAACGGAGACCGGAAAGGTGGGGTATGACACAGGCGTGACCTTGGCCTCTGCTTGCGCCCGCTCTGCCCTCGGAGTGAGGCTACCTCTCAGGTTCCACCTGAACTGCCACCGGCCAGCCCCCTCTGTGCTGACCCCGTCTCCGGGGACCCACCTGCTAAGACTGAAGTATCTGCAGTGTCTGTCACTTACACAGAAGTATTTCTATTTCTAGAACTTTCCCAGCAGCAGCCTCGCCGGGAACAGCCCGGGCCGGGAGGGCGGCCCCTCCTGAGGATGGCAGCTACTGGCCAGGCAGCTCCCTGGGGATGCCCAGCAGGGCCTGAGCCGTCCCGTCGTCCAGCCCCTGCGTGGGCCTCCCTCCGCCGGGCCGGACGAGAGTCCCAGGGGTGGCAGGCCATAAAAGGTCTCCCTGGGTCATGGGACAAGGGCGTGCCCCTCCCTCCAGGCCTTGTCTGCTTATCAGGGCTTCTCTCGAGTTGGGAATTTTGAGGGCTGGTCACCCCCCAGAGAGGAATGTGTTCTCAGCCCTTCACAGGCCACCGCGGCCTCAGCCCAAACCCTCAGGCCTCTCCTGCTCGGCCGGCCCACGGGCGGCTGCGGGCGGCTGGATTTACGTGAGCCGGGGCCGGATCCACCAGGTGGCTGCTCAGCAGGCCCCTCCGGAGGGTCGGGGTGGAAGCAGTGTCCTTGGCGTCCAGGGTGCTCCTCGTGACCCCGGGCACACTGTGTGGGGCGCAGTGAATCGTATGGCCTGGGGGTGACTCTTACGCCAGTGTACAGGGTGCTCCCTGATGTGTCGAGCGGGGTTTCCTCCCCCGGAAGGCATGATGCTGAGACGGGGTGGCCGTGTGTGCCGTCACGGAGCCAGAGCACCAGTCCCGCCTCACCTGCCTGCCTGGCCCCGCTACCGGTGACACGCTTGCGTGTCCCAAGGAGGCCCTGGCTTGAGGAACAGGGCTGGCCTCCCTCCACCGTGCCCAGGGACCTCTGTGGGCCCGGGCTTGTGGTCCTCTGTCCCCACTGTGCCCCGGCCCACAGGCCAGGGCCTGGCAGGGCCCGCTGGCCGGCGGGGCGCGGGGACCACCTCCGCCCGGCTCGGAGGCGGCGTTTCCTCCTCTGGCCGCGGCCCAGGGTAATTGCACGTCCCATTGTGTGAGCCCGGCTCAGCCGTGTCCGACACCGCCATCCACTCCTTTCCCATTTAGATCTCTCTGAAGCCCGTTCTGGCTTATCAGCGCCGTTGGTCCGTGAGCCCAGCTAAGGTTTCTGGCGTTCAGGCCCCGGGCATTGTCTGTCCCCGCGGCAGCCGCGATAAACCCTCACCCAGAACAAAGTCGCGGTGACCTCTTACAAGTCGAAGCGCCTTGTCTCCCTCCAGACTCATTTATCAGCCTTCCTTTCACTCGGCGAGGCCCCGCCGCTGCCAAGGGCGGTGGGCGGGGGACTCAGCCTGGCCGCTGCTTCTGGTCCGCAGCACCGGGGGGTCCAGGGGGCTGCACGTGGCCAAGGGAAGGGAAGGGGCTCGCCCGGGAGATTCAGCCAGATGTTGGCCCAGGAGGACAGGGGCCCGAGGGTGGCTGAGCCTGGGAGAGGTGACCAAGCCCCCTCCCCTGGCCTTCATCTGTGTGGTCTGAGGGTCGAGCTCTGGTCTCCCGGACAGGCCGTCGAGGCTGGGGTGCTTGTCCTGCCCTCGGAACCCACCAGGCTCAGAAGGAAGGTCCCCAAAGGAGACGGAGGTTCCACCTGCACGTCCCATCACTTGCCCGAGTGGGGCAGGTGCCGAAAGGCCGTGTGGACCAGAGCCCCTGAGCTGTGAGCGCCTCAGTCGTCACCGTCTGACCCAGGTCCGCTGACCCCGGCGTCGGGGGCACGCTGTCCCGAAGGCCCCTGGAGTCCGGCCCCAGAGGAAATGGTTACAAATGGGCGGTGACAGAAAGGGAGTGGGGGGGACAGGAGGCCCAGCGGCGGGCTAATTGAGTGCGGCTGGGCGTGGGGGGCAGGCCGGGCGCCCGGACAATGCGCTCAGGGGCTGGGAGCTGGGCAGGCGGCGGGATTGTTATCGAATTAGCTGAAGTCAGAGCCCCCTGACTGGGGGAAAGAGGAAGGGGAAGAGCAGCCGGGGCGTAATGCGGCCTAAGCCGGGGCCCCATTCACTGCGTGAAAAGCTCCGGCTTCCTGTCTCGGGGCCTCATTTTGTTCGGCGGGGGGCGGGCTGCTCTGGGAGGACGGGCTTACCTACCGTGCGGCGGCCGGGAGGGGCCCTGACCACAATCCCGGGGCCAGCGGTGGGTGACAGCAGACACAATCGCCAGCGCACATCAAGGGCTCCGAAGAGCTCCTTCCGCTCCCACAGGTCCGCGGAGACCTGGGCTGTGTCACCGGCTGACCCCTGACCTCCCGTCCGGTCGTCAGATCGCTTCATTTCCACTTAAAACTCAGAGATTTCATACCTGCTCAGGTGGCCGATTGTGTAGGCAGGAGATATATCCTAGCAGCTGAATTAGAGAATATTACTGGAAATAGCAATAAAAACCCATAAAATTCAGAAACGGGCCAGCCAGGAACCTGCCTGGACAGAAAAAAAGGGGGAGGGGATACAGGTTACGTAAAAAAATAAATACTTAACAAAGTGCTATGCTCAGTGAATTCACACATTAATTAATTTTCCAGATGAGATTTCCCTAATCCATTTTTAAAAGAAAATCAGGATTAGGAACGGCGGGCCTGGCAGCCATGTAGAGGAGCCTGGGGAGGGCGGTGGCGGGCAGGCCGCTCCTGGGGCGCCCGGGACGGGCTTTCCTGGCTGGCCCTCCGCCCCCAGTCATTGCCCCATGGAGGGGCTGATTTGCTATTTGGAGTCCATCACAGGGGGCACCGGCCACCCCTGCGTCCGCTGTGTCGCTCCGAACCCATCCTGTGGTGCTGGGGTTCACGGCCAAAATCTCGGGACCCCACCCAGTGAGCCCTCCCGTTTGCATCCAAGTTCCAAAGGGATTCGTGGGGCCTGGACTCCAGCACTTCTCGGAGGGAAGCAGCGAGGCGTCGCTGTCCCTGTTTCCTTAGCGAGGGCCCTTGTCTGGAGTGGGGTGGCCGTCACGAGCCCGCTGACCCACACTGGCACAGACCCAGGCATCCCTGGCACCTCTGAGGGCCCCGTAGGGCTGTGGTGAGGATGGGAGGAGGTCCAGGTGTGCACCCCGCCCTGTGTGAGCACCTGGGAATGGAAGCGTGCCTTTCTGATGCTGTGGTTTTGTTTCGGGGTGTCCCTGGGGAGTCTGGCTCTGCCATTGCCCTCTGGGGCCGCCTGCCTCTCCTGTCCACGAGGGCCAGGGCCCAGGCCTGCCGGGTGCCTGCAGGAGGACAGCCTGTGTAGGTGGCATGCCCCGAGCAGTTGCAAGGTGTCATGAGGTCGAGTGTCACATCCCCTGTTCTGGAACCTTCATGAGCTCCTCGCCCCAAAAGGTGGCAGAGCTCTGAGCGTCTTCGGTGGTCTCTGATTTTACCGTGTAGATTTATCCGGACATTGGAGAGAGAACCGCCAAGCGCGCACCCCGGGCAGAGAGAGGGCTTTTCCAGAGAATGCCGCTGGGTGGGCGCGGATCTGTGTCCTTGGGGATGACCAGCACACGTGTATTTTCAACGAGGGGTCCCTTTCAGGGCCCTCGGGGCCCCATAGCGTGGCTGGCAAGGGGGAGCGAATGACCTCCTGATGGAGCAGCCAGCACAGTCCATCTCCCAGCTGGCAGGCTCCTGACCCCCAGAGGGGACATCAGGGCCCACGGGGTGGAGACCTGGATGTTTTATGAAGGGGCAGGTGGGCCATTTGCTTTTTCTGTGGACTGTAAATCTGCTTCCCAAGCAGCAGCAGGGAAATTGCTCGAGGGCGGGTGAAGGGATGGGAGTCAGGGATGCGGTCCCGGCGCCTGGCTAGAGGAACAGGCGTTTACAGAGGTCTCCAGAAACCGTGCTTGGGGAGTGAATCTGAGACACGCTGTGGTCTCACCCACCCCCAGTCACCTCTGCTGGGGGAGCCAGGCACACAGGGCACCCGGAGAACGTCCACGCCGCCTGCCTGTCCCGCTGCGTGCCAGCCGCCCGGCCAGCGGGACGCAGAGGGGCGGGACTGGCCGAGGCGGGAGCCAGGCCTTAGAGGGCGGTGTCTAGGCGGAGGAGCCATCGGGGCAGGAGGGCACGTCCACATGGGCCAGTGCGCCAGGTCCGCCGGCTCACCATCCCAGAAAGAGTTCCAGCCCAAAGCTCTTGATCCCCTTTTTATGACTTGGAAAGAAATTCGCAACCACCAAGTGTGAGGTGACTTAATTAATTCCGCCGCTCCCTGGGCCCTACCGTGTGCGTCTCCTGGACGCCTGGGCCCCGCCGGGTCCCTTTCTCACAGCAACTTCTACCGTCTCGGCGGCTTTCGTGTCCACTCGCGGCAGAGACGCGGATGCTCTGCCTCCGGGGAGGCCGGTGCACGTCCACTGAGGGCTTCCCGGAGGAGGCCACCTGCGTCTGTAATTCAGAGCCGGGCCAGCGCTGACCCCGACGCAGGCAGGAGCCGGGAGGTCGTTCCCATAGATTTAGTTCCAGTGCAGCAAGTGAGCAGCAGCGACTGGAAGCCCCTCGCGCAGTCCTCTGGCCCTAAGGCAGGATGGTTCCCGGGCCTGTTTCCGTGGCCCTGGACTGGGAACCTGGCTCTGCCCTCTGTCCGCCAGGTGGCCCTGAAGCGGCGACCCCCACCCTGCTGTGTCCCACAGTGCCTGTCCCTAAAGGTCCGGCCCCTCGGGCTGTGGGGTGACTGAGGGAGACCCACCCAGACCCGCCAGCCCAGGGCCTGCCCAGTGGGGTCCGTGTTCAGACAGCTGGTCTGTCTGCAGTCGGTGGTGAGCGAACCTCACAGTGAAGGTCAGGGTGTCTGCCCCCAGGTGTCACCCTGGAAAGGTGGCAGGAGGACAATGGTGTGACCCCGACAAAGGCATCTCTGGCTCGGTTTATAGGCAGGGCCCGGACTCTGATGCGGGTGCTGTGCTAGGCTTTGGGGATGCTGGCGTGATGGGTGCCGTGGCTCCCCACCCCGAGCTGTGACAGCCCAGTGTGGCTCAGACGTTGCCTGATGACCCCCTTTCCTCTTCTTCCTTTGGAACTCCTTCCTCTGGGTTCCTCAGATGTATTTTCCCCCCGTTGCTTTTTTAGAGAGAGTAGAAGGGGGGGAAGAGAGACAGAAACATCGATGTGAGAGAGACCCATCAATTGGTTGCCTCCCACATGCGCCCCAACTGGGGCCAGGGATTGAACCTGTAACCCAGGTAGGTGCCCCTGACTGGGAATCGAACCCAGGACCCTTCAGTCCGTGGGCTGATGCTCTAATCACTTAGCCGCACCAGCCAGGGCTCCCTTAGGTATTTTTGCTCTCGGGTGCCACCCAGGAGCCTGTGTGGCCTGCGGACTCCCACATGCCCAGGTGCTGGCTGTGTCTGGCTCTGCCCTGTCCCGCCCCCGGCCGTCTGGAGGTCTCCTCCTGTGTGCATGTTCCCTGCCCATCCCGGCACCAGGAGGGGGTCATACGCTGAGTGGCCCGTCCCTTTGTGGGAGGATCTGGGGCCAGGCCTCTGATAATATTTGCACAGCCCCCAGCCTGGGCATCACCCCTTCTTTATTCAGAAGGTCTGGCCTGAGCCCTCACCTAGAAGCCCCCAGGTTTGTTCTGAGCCTTCAAGGCCAGTGTCCAGAAGATCCCAGGAGAGACACGGAGAGAGTGGGTGAGGGACTGTCCTGCCACACTGACCCCTTCCTGCCCTCTGCAGCCTCTGTCCCACTCTGAAGGGGGACGAGCGTGTGATCCACCCACTGGCGGCCGAGCAGGTTCCAGGCACTTGAGACCAAGCTTGGCCCCTGCCCAAGCCTGGGCTCCGTGACAAGGCCAGAGGTGTGTGGGGGGGTCTCAGGTAGCACGGGGGATCATGGCTGGCCTACGTGGGCTGAACAGGTGGTAGCTTCGCCCCCAGGACCCCACTCGGGGGCAAAGGGTCTTGGTGAGCCAGAGGGGCCCTGGCGCCTCTTCCTGGGACTGGGTTTCTGGTCACGTGAACTGGCTTTTATTTTCTTATTGAATGTCAAGGTCATCATTTCCACGGCCCACGTGGTGACTTATCCCACCCCCCGCACCCCCACCTGCCTGGGTGGGGAGCAACTGTGGACGCGACCCCCGGGGAGCCCGCTCCAGCAGGGGCCCGGGGTTCTGAACGGACTCCGAGGCGGCTGCTCCGCGGGGCACGGGGGGGCGGGCGGGCGTCGGGCAGCATCTGAATGTCTCAGACAAAAATCTGGGAAAGGTTGGCTCCAGTGGCAAGAAAAATTAATCATTGACCAGGCGAGGGCTCATGCCTGAGCAGAAAAGGGACAGGCGATAAGGACCTGAAGCGAGCCTTCGACTGGGTTTACCCAGCACGGTCACCCTGGGAAACCACGGAGTCCAGAGAACGTCCCGGGTGTCGCGGCTCCACCCTGGCCTGGCCTGGCCTGGCCCTGACAAGGCTGTCCCAGCCTCCACGCCTGCCCCGGCTGCTTGCAGACGGACCGGAGACGGCCGGGCCCTTTCCTGGGCAGGTTTCTGAAGGTCACTTTTACGTCCCCTTGGAGAGCCAGGCAGGCAGCCAGAGCGGGGCGTGGGGGTGGCTCTGCTCGCAGCCTTGGTTCCCGCCTGCGCATCTCGGCGGAAGCCTGTAGGGGCAGGTGGAATGTTCTGGAACTCCCGGCCAGGAGCTTCGTCGAGACTGATTTAGCGCAAACAGTGTGCCTCCTGCTTGGGAGGCGTGACCGGTGACGGACACCTGGAGCCTCGGGTCGGCCCCACCTCGTCTGCCGGCCCCAAGCTCTGGGCCGAGGGTGTGTCTCGGGGCCCCCGCCTTCAGAATTTCCCAAACCGGGCGCATCGGAGGCTCTGCCGAGGGCGATATTCTAGAGAAGTAGCTGCAACAGGTGCCTTCTGAGGTCCAAGGAGACGTGGTCCTTCCGAAGGTGCTCAGCGTGGGCTCCCACGCCAGGCTGTTGGCAGAGTTCTCGTGGAGAAACATCGTGGTACTTTCTAGGGACATTTGCAAGGGGACCTGGGACACTCCGAGGCCTCTCTTTTCTCTCAGCTACAGGAAAACCGGTGACTGTCAATACAACCTTGTTTTAAAAAGTAGCTCAGGTGTGCACACCTAGAACAGGAGCATACGGAGTAAATACCTGTGTGTCAAGTTCTCTACCGGGAAACAGTTTTCTGTGTGTCCCGTGTATGTTCCCGCAGCAGATCCTGTTGCGAGTGTGGGGAGGGAGGGGGAGACGCCCCTAACCGCCAAACGAGCCTGCTTTCGGCAACCCTCCAAGGGGCAGGCGTCATCTACGTGACCCCGGCAGAGCCGAGCTGTGCAGGTGGGGAAACCGAGGCCCAGGAAGGCTGTGCGTCCGCGGACTCAGGTGGGGGCCGCGGCGGGCTCCGAATCCAGGCCCCGGAGCAGCACCCGGACAGCAGGTGGCCTGGCCCTGGGCGTTTTGGAAGATTTAGAGGCGTGTGTGCGTGTGTGTGACTTTCAGTTCCAGCCCCAGTCGCTTCAGCCACACGTAGAGGTTGATGAAATATCCCCAAGACGAGCAGATACCACATCCCATGGGAAGGGACCAGAATGGAGGGGAGGTGGCTGCGGGGTGTCTGTCCTGCCTGACAGGGCTGCAGACGGTGCATTCCCAGCCGCTGGACACACGTGTTTGCTTATTTAGTCGCTCGCTGCATATTTATTACTCATTCATCAGATGTTCATCCGCCCATGGGATAGCTATTTATTCATTCACTCGTTAGGTATTTATTTGATCGCTCATTGCACACGTATTTTATTTATCCACTTAACTTTATTAACTTAGATATGTATTTGCTCCCTCATGAGATATATGCTTATAGATTCACTTGGGGAATATGCGTTTTTATTAAGTTATTAGAGGTATCTTTGTGGATTCATTGGATTATTTATTTACTCAGATGCCAACCCGTCCACGCCTCCATTGCACCTAGACCTGCTCACTCCCTCGTTCCTTAGGTCTGCGTTGTACAGACCAGGCACGGGCTGGTCCCCGGGCCGGCGGGCCAGCTGTCAGCGCTGCTCGCCTTTTCTGAGCAGAGGAGTGGGAGCCGCTTCCTCGGGGCGCTGTGCCCGCGGGTCGGAGATGAATGAAGGAGGGGCTCGGCGGGGCATCTCTTCCACGGGCGCAGCTCCCGGTGAGAAGCGTGGACTTGCTCTGTGAGGACGCGGGTCGCAGGCAGGCCCCTGCCAGCAGGCCGATTGGCTGAGAGCCATGTCTCTGGTCGCAGTGGGGCCTCTGTGGATTCGCATCCTGGAGACAAGTTGCATTTGGCTCCGCTTGTCCTCCTGCTCCTTGATTTGGGAGACATTGTCCCCCGAGGGCCCGGCCTTGTCCTTGGTCTTTCGGGGAGCGATGAGGCCGTTCATTGGCCACATCCGTGGGAGCGGCACTGGCCGCCCTCTGTGCCCACTGCCTGCACCTGGCCTGTCCCTCGGCATTTCAGCCACCAGCCAGGCCTGCTTCCTGAAGAAGAGCCAAAATGCGCAGGAAACGGCTCAAGGTGCCGGCACCGCTCAAGGGGAGCACATGTGTGTGCAAGGGGGTCATACATGTGCATGCACGGGGTCATACATGTTCATGCAAGGGTTTGTACATGTGTGTGCAAGGGCCATACATGTACACACAAGGGCTCGTACATGTGTGCGCAAGGGTTCATACATGTGCACACGAGGGGTCATACACGTTAAAGCATGGGTCATACATGTGCGCGCAAGGGGTCATACATGTACAGCAAGGGTTCATACATGTGTGCACACAGGTCATACATGTGCATGCAAGGGCACCTTGACGTGTGTGCCCTGGGGCACCTTACGTGTTGCGTGCGGGGGCGTCTTGCACGTGCGTTTGGCCCCGCGGCCTCCGGCCTGAGCTCCGCGTGGAGGGGCGGCTGTGCGTCCGCCCGGTCCCCAGCCGCCTCCCCAGCGGGCAGCACGGCCGAAACGTGAAAGCGGGGACAATAAACAGTTTCCTACCTTGCTCTGAGAATGGCCGCGCTTTAGATGGATTAATCCTCGCGTCGCCTTTGGCCGTCAGCGCGGGAGTGACAGTAACAAGCCTCCCTGGGCTCCGCTAATTTGCCCTCCATTCACCGCCCCGTGAAAACCCCTCCGTGCTGCGGAAGGGCCGCGCGGCCCGTTCAATGGGGGGGACGCTGGGAAAGGGGCCAGCTCGCACAAAGCCCAAAAGAGCAAATTGGCGGCAGCTTTGTTCGTCCCGTCCCCTGCCCCTTTCATGCGCTGCACTAGTTAAGCTCCTCATTTGTCCCCGCTGGGGGCTCAGGGCCTGGGTCACCCTCGGGGCTGCCTTTTCAGGTGATCTGGACGCCCCCTGGCCGGGCCGGGGGGAGGTGGGGGCAGGGCTGCCTGGGGTGGGGCCCCTGCGGGAATTCTGAGAGCCCGGGCCTGGCCGGGGCGGGGCTGGACCCGGGAGCTCTGGGCTTCCGGAGTCCTTAAGGCCAAGTGACATTTCCAGTGTCCCCTGGCCCCACTCAGGCTGCCTTACTTGCCGTAATGTATGTGTTCGGCACCAATTAAAAGTCACCAGGCCGGTCTCTTTGGCTCCCTGTACCTGCCCCCTGCCCACCATCTCCAGCTCTGTCCTTTTCCTGAAGCTCAGCATCGAAGGGGCAGTTTCCAAGTGTCCCCTTGGGTAGGCGACCTGGCCGTCACTCCTGGGACAGGGCCCCAAGCATTTGCTGCATTGCGTTTCTCAGGGACTCCCCACCCCCCGGCACTATTTCAAAAGCACACCACCCACCGAGCCCTGTGCAGGGAACTTGGAGGGACCTGCCTGCAAAAGGATGGGTGTCCCCTGGGGAAGAAAGACCGTCCCCTCACTCACTTGCCACCTGCTTCCTTGGGAGACCTCTCTTGCCCAGGTCGCGGAGATCACATCCCACGCACCGTGGCAGCCCCTCGTTTGCCAGAAAGGAAACACCCGCCAAACACAGATTTGTGGGCCTCCAAACAAGCCAATAAACACGGCTCTTCCCGCGATCGGGAGGAAAGCAGCCCCTTCCCAAATCTTTATGAATTAAACATGGCAAGTCCATCAAGCCATGGATACACCCATTTTTGCTTAATTTGCTGACACAAACAACTCCACCTATTCTGTTGGGGAGAGGGCTTCGAGGGGCGGGCGATGGGACCCCAGTTGTCTGCTCGGCTGCTGTAATTATAAAATTGTGATGACTGTAATTTGCCACTCAAGCTTGTCACGGGCTGGGAAGCCACAAGTGCCGGGCCGGGTGGTGCGCGGCGTCTCCGTTTTGGGGGCTGGCTGTGTGCATCCTGTTCCACCGGGGAGTCTGTGTCCATGTCCCTCAGGGCGCAGGCATCTGAACGTGTCCAGCCATGGTCCCCTGTCCTGCGGAAAGGCCCCCAGTCCAAGCGGTGATTGACAGGTAGCAGTTTGCTCGTGAGATGCTCCGAGCACCAGGACGTCGGAGGCTGAGCGGCACCGACAGGACCCGCTCTCCAGCACAGGAAGCAGAGTTTCTGGAACACCAGGTCCGCTGAGGTCACCCACAGTCAAGGTCACAGTCAAGGTCAGAGCCAAGGCTGCAGACAGAGGACCCGCCGGGCCGTGGGGGCACCCTCCCATGCAGCCTCACTGCCCCCCATTAATCCTGCAATTCCAGATCACTATCGGGGCCACTCCTCCCGGGACATTAACTCAGAAGCAGGCAGAGTGGAGGGAGTGGCCGGTGAGCCCAACCGAACGGCTGGGAACTGCCCCTGACCCGTGTCGTGCCCCAGGCTGGTGTGGTCGCCTGCGCAACTCATCGGGAACCCACTGTCCTCATGCCACTGCCACCCTGGTCTGGAGAACGCACGATCCACCCAAGGGTTCGGCACTGACCGGAGAAGGTGCATTTCTGTAAACAGTTTATTTCAAAAGGCGGAAAAATAATAAAGAGGCAAGTGGGTTTCCCTGTTCATACAGGTTCATCCTCCTGTTAGACCTAAACCGGAAACTTCCAGACCTGGTGGGCCTGGCACACCTGGAAGCTTCCAGTGCCCGCCCCACAGGGCACAGTCCACAGGGCGCAGGGAGCTCAGAGGGAGGCAGCTCCTCAGAGCCAGTGTCCAGGGGCGAGTGCTGGTCAGACCCCAGGGTCCCAGATTCCCGGCCCCCGGCAGGAGCGAACACAGGGCCACCCTGTGCGGCGAGAGGGGCTTCACCTAAAGTGTCGGCATCTTCGGGGGTGATGCCCCCTCCGTGCTCCGCCGGGTGCCTGGCCCTGGGCTGGCATGTCCCACATCAGATAGGCGATGCCCACAGATGGGGAGAGGGGACGACCGTGGCCTTGGCCGAGGGGAGCCTTAGCCCCAGCGGGCTCTGCTGGTGGACGCGGGCCCTTTCACAGGCGGGTCCTGAGGCCCTGGCGTGAGGCTCTGGGCGTCCACCCCCCAAACCTTCCCTTCGGGCCCCTGACCTTGGAGGTGGGTGGCAGGAGCAGGCCTGAGAGGGGGGCCTGGGTAGACAATTGTGTGCTCGCTGGTTGAGCGTGTTCATTTCAGCTGATTTGGCTGCCAGCACGGGGCCGCTTAAAGCCATGGTCTCGTGTGCTGACCTGTGGCTGCCACTCGTCTCGATGGTCCGTCCTGAGGTTTCAGTGGCAGCCAAAGGGACATCTGAAAGACAGTGTCTGCCTCGTGGACGTGTGGCGAGGCCCCAGGGATAGGAAGGAGGCTGCGTACCTTAAGGAGCATCGCTGGGCCAGACCCCTCCTCCCTTGACCGGGGACAGGGTATCTGAGAGGCTGGCAGCGGGCAGGGGCGGGCAGGTGGGCCGCACGTCCGTGCGCCCAGCTCAGTGGCCGCCACTCGCTATCCCTCCGCCCAGCGGGTGCCGGGGACCTGGACCCCCTCCCTGTGCCCGTCCCCGGAGGACCCGTCCGGTGCCCATCCCTGGCGCTGGTGGCTCCAGGCTCCCCGTTCCCCCTTTGCCCTTTCCCACTGGGCGTGGAGAGATGGCCGTGGCCTTCTCCCTGCCAGCCCCTGCCCTCCGCCTCGGTGCCCTCGGGCCTGCGGTCCCCCCGCGGCTCTCACAGATTCTGCCCGTGTCCGCACCCTCATTAATCAACGTCAAGCACGACATCCCAACAAGGGCAGCATTCTTCCGCGCCCCCGCAGCCTCCACATCCCATTGTCCCGGCCGATTCAGATGGCAGGGAAACAGCCCATGCAGCACATAAAAGAGATGAGACAAAAATGAAAAGAATCGAGGGAGCAAGAGACGAGGCATTTTCCCCCTGAAACACTCGAATAAATACCCGGCAATGATAATTTAAATTATTCATACATTTATGAAAACATCCATTGAAAAGCGGACTGTATGATGTTCTTTGTCTGTCCTTCTTGTCTCTTGTTTGGGATTAATCTTTACTGTAACCCGGGCCGGCCAGGCCCCCTCACAAAGGCCACGCTCTCTTTCCCTGGGAAAAATGTCCCGGCACATCCCGGGAAGAGTCGGGGGGATTGTGCTGATGTGGCAGTTGCCAGGCCCTCCGGGCGCTGGACGGGCCACGTCCAAATAGTGTCCGAGGAACAAAAAGCCCGGAGCGGTTCTCACGTCCGCGTCAGGATGGTGACACAGCGGCGCGGAGGGCCCGGGGAGCCGCAGGGAGCATGCGTGCCGATGCCAGGGCCCCGGCCCCGCCGCCGAGCGAGTCTCGCAGCGTCTCCCACGTGACCGCGCCTGGGAGGGCCCCCTCCCCGAGCTCCGTCCCGCGGTCCCCTGTGTTCCAGGGGCTTGCGCAGCCCAGCGGGGCGTGCGGGTGGCTGTGGCCTGCTGGATGGGGCAGGCCCTGTGCCCGTCCTGTACCGTCTAAGTGGACATCTGTGCATCTGCCCAGGCCCGGAGGTGGAGCCAGGACCTGGTGTCCCGAGGCCCTGACTGGCCTCAGGCCCTGGCCGGTGTGCTCAGTGGTTAGAGCACCAGCCCACCCACCATGAGGTCAAGGGTTCGATTCCCGGTCTGGGTTGCAGATTCAATTCCTGACCCCGGTTGGGGCGCTGGAGGCAACCAATGGACGTGTCCCTCTCACATCGATGTTTCTCTCTCTCTCCCTCCCTCCCTTCCTTCCACTCGTTCTAAAAATCAAGGGGAAAAATATCCTCAGGGGAAGATTAACAAAAATAAAATAAATAAAATAAAAGAAGGCTTGGGCCTAAACCTGAGGCCAAAGACACTGCAGTGACCCTGGATGTCACACTGGGAGGGGCTGAGGCCAGTGGCCATCAGCAGCAGCGAACCAGGGCCCACAGATTGCTCAGGACCGGTCCAGGGCTGTGTGCCCAACGTCGCCCCCCATTCCTCCCAGCACCTGCCAGTCTTCTCCCCAGGCCACCGCTGTCCCCGCCCGGCGCCCGAAGCCCCCGCCTAGGATCGTGCTGGGTTCCTCGGTGCCGTTGAACCCGGGTCCAGCTCTGTTCCCGGCTGGAGTGCCGTGAGGACGGAGGAAGGAGCTCCCAGCCCCGAGCCAGGAAAGTCGTTTTTAAAGAGCGTTCTCCGTCCAGGGCTCCCGGGGCCAAGGGTTGTTATTTTCAAAGCTTAGTCTAAAACTGGACAAAGTGTCCCAAAGTGGACCTCACCCCCACGCGGGACTGCGCTGTGGTTTGGGGTGTGGGAGAGCCGTCGGGCAGCCGTCTCTTGTCGCTGGAAGTGACCCAGCCCCGCTTTGGTTCCACAGTCCAAGCGCACGGCTCCCGGCTCGGGCTTCGCGTGGGGGACGCGGCGGGTGTGGCGGCTGGAGGCTCTCTCGGTCCAGAAAACCCTTTGGAGGCTGCTGGGCTGCCCCGGCCGCCCCCAGGCTTCCTCGGTCTGGAGTGGACGCCGCGCCCACGGGAGCAGCCCTCCTGCTTGGATTTATGGCCTCGCCGGTTGAGGCCAGGTCGGAGCCCGAGGAGAGCATCTCCTTCTGCTCCTGAGCTGGGATGACCGTGGACCCCCGTGGCCGCCACACAGGCCACGCGGGAGCTGGGCCCGGACGCCGAGGGCACGCGTTCCGTTCAGGGAGAGGACTGCAGGCTCCAGCCTCGCTGCCTGCCCGCTGACGGCTTCCAAAAGCCGTCGTCACCGATGTCACACTCCTCGGCCTCCAGGTCCCCCGGGCGGCTCATCCCGACGCTTCTTTCTTTTTCCCCCTAACGCGGGCGGTTCTTGAGGGACTCGGCCCGGTTTCCTCGAGTTCTTGGAAGTTCCAGCTGGGAGCGGCTGAGATGCCCGCTCTTCTGCCCAGAAGTCCCGGGGAGGCAGCCCGCCCGCCGCCTTGTTCCCCAACACCGTCCCCCCAAGCAAGGTGTGGGGGCCCCCGGACTGTGCCCCCCTGTCCCTCCTCCCCTCGCCTTCCCTCTCCTCCGCCACCGATGTTGGGCTCTGGGAAGGTAGCCAAATGCCACCGAGGACACTGCAGCAATAAATCATCTCTCGTCCAACATCTGCAGGCCCCGGGGCAGCCCATCGCCGCTGCTGACCCCCCACCCCGGCCCCCTCTGACAAAACACCTATTGTCGTGGCCGAGGAAAGAAGATTCGTTCCCACTCACAAAGGGCCTCGGGAGCCAAGTCGTGGGCTGCCGGCGGAGATGCTGGCGCGGCGGGGAGCCGGGGCACGCTCTTTCTTCCTCCAGGGTTCACACTTTTCCTCTCTCGTGGGGGTCCCCCAAAGCCTTTCATTCCGGCTTCATATTCACATAAAGACATCAAGAAAAAAAAAAAAAAAACCCCGCAGAAGGAATTATTAGGCATGGCTGTCAAATGCTTTATCAGGGAAACAGGGAGGGGGAGCAGGGTAACCCTTTAGGCGCTGGCCCGACGACAGGCCTGGTGCCTGAGAGGCCCTGGGCGTGGGGAGGGGGCCAGGCCGCCCGGCGGCACCGCAGGCCGGCCCGCGCCCGCTCACACGTGCAAGCGAGGGCGCGCGCGGGTCAGTGCGCGGGCGGGTGTGCGCCTGGGTCTGTGTATAAGCAGATTTCCAAATTGCTGCACTTAACCCGAGGGTCCTGCGCCACTTTCCTCCGCAAGGGACTGGGACGTCTGTCCGCGTGGCTCTTTCTTTCTTTGCTCCAATCAGCAGGGAGGTTTCGTTTCCGCCCCCATCCCCGCAGGGGCCTCTGCCCCTCGCCCGGGCACGGGGGTCTTTTCCTCCTTGGGACTGAGAGGTGGCTGACACTGGAAGTCCCCTGGAGGCCCGAGGACATTCCTCCCCCTGTGCACGCTGGGCAGGGGCGGGCAGGGATTCGGAAATCAGATAACGCAGCTGGCTTTTGCAGACTGTTCTGAGCTGGGGACGGTGTGGGCTGCCCTTGGCCGTTAACCCCTGACGTTCTGCTTCCCTCTTTTCCTCAAAGGGCCTTCTCCCCAGGTGCCCCCCTGGCAGGGCTGCTGCCGGCCCAGCCCGGATGGTTTCCTGAAGGTGCACAGTGGCCCCAGGCCCAGCTCTTGCAGAGAAGGGGCCTGGGGACAGGAGGGATGCCCAGGTCCCCGGGGAAATGCGGAGGGGTGGGGGGGGCACGGGGGGAGGCAGGTCCTGCACGCAGCCACCAGGAGGCCCCTTAGAACGTGCGCTGAGGGGCACCCCAGGGTGCACAGCGCCCCAGGAAGCGTTTTCCACGCAGCCCTCGGATGCACAGAAACCGAAAACCACATGCCGACAAACGGCTCCCTCGGCAAACATTTTTATTTCCAATTAGCAAGAGAAAAATTGCTAATTTGCTGCAGTTGGACCCGGCTGACGTCTCAATCTGCGGAGTGTCAGGGCCTTGAAAGGAGCCGTTTCACACTGGGCTGCAGAGCGAGGCTCTCTAAAGAGGGTCAGGGCAGCCGGCCCAGAAACCAGATTGACTGGCCAGGCGCTGAATCGCTCACACAAGACACACATTGTCTGCCGTGCCAGCTCCCGGAGGACCTGCCTTCCCATTCTCCCCCGCGCAGGGAGGGAGCGGGCGGGGGAAGGGTCCGAGCGTGGGAGGCGAGCGCGGGGGCTGGCGCGCCTTTGTCGGGGCAGGACCGTCCTCGGAGGGGAGAGCGGCAGGAGCCGGGTTAATGATTGCCGGGGCCTGTCTGCGCCCATCGGGAACAGGCCGATAAAACAGGCCCGGAGCCCGGCCGCCCCTCTGCACCCAGCAGATTCGGGCCCGATAATGTCCCACGGGAGTTAATAACTGAACTGGCCCGGCCGGGGGCTGCCTGACTCTGCCGGGCAAGGAGACTGGGGCCGCCCGCCCCCGGCTGCCCCCCCCCCCCACTGCGCCTTGAGCAGCTGATGGGGGAGGGGGTGTGGGGGTCCCTCCTGGAATCTGGGGCACTGTGTCCCCAGCATGAGCGAGCCTTCAGCGGGCCTCCCAGAAAAGCAGGATGGGCTCTGGCCTCGAGGGCCCCGGGCCGGCGAAGCCGGCCTAGAGCGGGACATGGATGGGGGCTCCTCTGGGAAGCAGGCGGCCACGCTGGCCACAGATGTTTGGCGCTGAGGTAGTAATGAGCCTCCCCTGAAAACCATTGACCACGTAACCTCAGACGGTAAAGGCCCCGGGCTGCGCCCTGGAGGGCGGACACCTCCCTCTCCAGACGGGAGCCTCCTCCCCAGCAGACGTTCATTACGCGCCCACGGGAGCCGGAAGAAAGCGCCCCGTCCCCACGCTCAGCCCACGTGGATGTCCCTCTGCGGGCTTCCTCCCTGTGTCCAGGATTCTAGACCCTGCCCATCCTCGGTGGGTGGTGGCCCAGCCCACGCAGGGCCCAGCAGCTCAGCGAGCGGCACTGGCCGGTGGGGCCGAGCTAGCTGGGACCTGCTGCGGGTGCAGGGCCCCCGGGAGAACCCGGCTGCACCGTCCTGGGGTCCTGCTGTCCACCCAGCTCTCCTCTGCCTGAAAGGCCAGAGGTCGCGACGTGTTCCTGTGCACACCTGCACATGCACACACACGGAGAATGCAGTGTGCACGGCTGGACACGTGTTCTTGTGCTTTCTGGAATGGTCCAGAAGGACCCAGGGCAGCAGTTCTGAGGGATGGAGTCCCGCAGCAGCCAGGCGAACAGGGAAGCACAGATGAAGCTGGTCTTGGCCACTCCGAGGCCGACACGCTGGGTGGAGAAGGTCCTGCCTGTGACCTCTTAGGGTGAGGCGCCTGGGCAGGAAGGGACAGCTCGCTCAGGGGGCCCAGCCCTGGGACAGGCCCCAGCAACCCCGGCAACACTGGCATGGAGGGAGATGAGGGACGTCCGGCAGGGCCCTGCTGCCTCTGTGTCTCTCTGATCTTTAAGGAAACAGCCCCCAGACTGAGGAAGCCGAGGCCCGGACACGGACGCTCCAGGTGTTGGTGCGCAGTCTACAGCTGGGTGGCCTTGGACGAGTCACTCAACCTCTCTGAGCCTCACAGAGCAAGGGAGACGACCAAGCTGGATAATGTATGTGGGACTTTTTCTGCAGGATTCGCAGAGCTGCCTGGACGCGTTGTCTTTGTGCAAACAAGGGAAGAATGCCCGGGCCTGCTTTGTGGGGAGTCCTTTGTCCCAAGTGGGCCCAGTCTATAAGCACTGTATTTCCTTCAGTAAAAATAAAGAGTTACTGCCCAGGCCATCAATCATGGAAGAGCCTGGCCCCCGAGGTACAATGCACGCAGTGCTGTTCCCAAGGAGCTGGGGCGGGACGGGCATTCTGCATCCGGTCCCTTCCTACTCAGCCCCAGGCTACCCGGAGCCTGGGCACCAGGTGACACACACGTGCTCACATGCACACACACGCACGCACATATGCAGAGAGAACGCATGCCTGTACACATACACATGCACACGCACACATGCCAGTATGGAGACAAACTCACGCGCACACATACATGCACACACGTGCACACAGAAACCCCTCCTGGAGAAGTCATTCTCTTCTCCTTCTGAGGCCCAGAACCTCCGAGTTCCCTGGTCTGGAGGGTTTGCAGGAAAACCCGAGAAGGCGGAGCATGGACAGGAAGCCTCAGGAAGCTGGCTCATCACGTCTCTGCTCCCAGGACGCCCGGCAGAGGCCTTTGCACCCAGTGCTGGAGCCGTAGGAGAGCAAGGAAGGGGCACCCACAGGGCTGGCCTCAGTGTCAGGTGCCATGACCTTGAGCTCCGGTCCCATCCGACCCATCCCTCCATGGAGCAAACAGCCCAGTGGGAAAGAGCTGATGGCAAAGAGCTCACTGCCCGCAAGAGGCGGCTGCCCTGGCCTGTCCACCTGCTCCGAAGGCCCCGGCCCTGCGGTACACCCCTCAGGCCCCACGCAGCCCCTGTGCTGGGGGCCACTTTCCCGGGGAAGGCCTCTCCTTCCTTCCACCGTGAGGGGGGCCTCAGCCCATCTTCAGCCACCCCTCTTTGCTTGGTGGCTTCAGGTGGCGGAAACCCCTGGCCCTGTCTGCGGACGGTGCTGGCACCTTCTGGACCCAGCGGGCAGGCCTAGCTCTCCTGCTGTCACACAGGGTGGGGCCTGCTCTGCAGCTTGGCTGAGCTCCAGGGTCCCCAGGGTGTGCCCAGGCCCTCCTGGCTCACCCCTGTGACGTGAGACTGGGGTGGGGACATGGGCACCGGCATTTTGCAAAGCCCCTGGATGTTTCCAGCGGGGCCCAGGGCGGAGGATGGCTGGCGTGTGGAATGAGAACCAGAGCCCCCGCCCAGCGCTGTTCCGGGTCTCCGCTGACCCCGCCTGCGGGTCCCTCGCTGACATTTGAGCATTTTGCATCCAAGGGGGACTGGAGGCAGGGTGCAGCTTGCCCACCCGCCACCACGGCCTGTGGCTTCTGGCTCTCAACAGGGGCCAAGGGCAGCTTAAGGGGCGTTCAGATCGGCCGCGGAACCCGCGGCGCCAGGGACTCCCGGATATGAGCATGTGCGGGGGCCACCGCCCGGAGGAAGCCGAAAGGCCCCTCCCCACCTCCGCTGCTGGGAAATGACCGCATGAAGGGACCCCGCCGGCGGTAGCCAGGGCGCAGCTCTGCAGCGTGGATTGTGGGGTTGGTATCGATTTTTCTCGGGAGCAAACGTTTCTTGAGTTTACAACACCTGTTATCTCCTGACTAATAGACGGAACCTGATGAGCCGAAGTTCATCTTTTGTCTCAGCTCCTTCCACAGCCCGGGGGCCCCGCACCCCGCACATGTGCCAGCACCCGGTGCACAAGCATCGTTTTAACTGAAAAACGGAGAAGGGCGTTTCGGGCACCCGAGTCTTTGGTGGTCAGTCTAGAATAAAATGGCTTGGATTCGTTTTTTCTTTAGCTTAAGCTCACCCAAAGCCCATTTTCCTCTCTTGGGCTTCAGGGAAATACCCCATAAAGGTGAATGTTCGGACCACACGTTAATATCACAGCCCCAGGAGCAGATGTCTCGGTAAATCTCCGCCCCGGCGCCCAGTGTCCCACAGCCCCGGCGCCCAGCTCGCTCTGCGCTCGGCCGCGGCGACTGGCCGGCCCCCACCTGGCCGCGGTCCGTCATCTCCCTGATTTTCTCGGCTTGAAATCCCGTGAACGGACGAAAGAGACGGCCGATTCCCA